>NW_026571353.1:36444619-36532119 GCF_026225935.1 Boleophthalmus pectinirostris | reverse complement strand
GAGATGACAACACTATCTGCTCCATATGGTCCCGCTGACAGTGACAGTGAGGAAGAGGAGGAGGAGGAGGAGGAGGAGGGTGGGGTCTTCCTCTGGGGGGGGAATCTGACAGCTTTGTTCTTCTTCAGCTCTTCATTTGGTGCAGAGTTTTCCGACGTGCTTCGCTGGTCCTGGAGCTACGCGGCTGAACCGTGGAGGGAGAGGAGGACCAGAGGGCGAAGGTCACCGCACTGTCACGGCGAGACGGAGAGCGGAAGTGACACGGACGGGTTTGACAAGAAGAGACACACGAGAGGAACACAAAAGAAAGATTTATGTGAGCAGAATGCGGAGTCTGTGTTTCCGAAGTAGAAACGTTGTGCCGATACTTCGCGCTGACGTCATGCTGGGGGTGTTCTGCATGGATTTTTATGACCGAATGTTCATCAGTTACCATGGTGACACAATGCAAATTCTTCCAAAGTTTTAAGATGGATTTAAACAACACATTTTCAGGAGTCTGTGATCAGTCTGAGTGTTTATGGTAGGATTTTCAGTTTTTCATGTCCTGTCCTGGCCGTCCATGTTTTTTTTTGTTTGTTTGTTTGTTTGTTTTATTAAAGTGATGGAAATGTCCGTGTTTTCATTACCTTTCATTGGGCCATTAAATTGATCGGCACTGGGGCACTGGGGTGGGGCATGTGACGTAATCCCTGAGCGCCTTCAGTGTGGTGGCTCTCTGCACTGGATTGTTGTAGAGCATTACTAAAAAGGCCATTCCCTGATTCTGACTCACCGTGTTCCCTGGGTCCGGTCAAGCAGAAGTAAACAGCAAAGGTCAAAAATTCAAGTTAATGCATCTGATATAAAAATGTATTGAACAGATACATATGTACTCTAGTTTATGAAACTGTTGACCTTTTTTCTGTACCATTTTTGGTTCTAAAGTTACATATGTTTTAAACAGACCATGAATGAAACATGGAACAAAAATTATTTCCCAAATTTCAAAGACCTGAAAATCATGTAAATAAATGGATGTATTTCATCATATCTTGTGTTATTCCATCTTTGAACTGTTGATGAAGGTACATGATTTTTCAAAAAAAAATAAAATAAAATAAAGTATTTAAAATGATACAAATGTTCTTGGAAGGACTGACATATTTTATAGAAATAGTTTCCTTTCATTTTGAAGTAATATTAAAGTATTCTAAAGAAAAAAGCGACAAATGATGTAAAATCCTGCACCTTCTACTTGTTTGTACAATTTTCCCCTCCGTTACCATGAACTTTCTTAATAAAAAATCTCATGACTCAAAAAGTTAGAGGTTTTTCAACCTAATCTTGTACCATATGGTAGAAAACTATATGAAGCAAATATTCAAACCAGTTTGTTAAGGATATGTAAGTGAGAACCACTAGTATCACTGTTTGGATTTATTGTCCAAAAAGTGCTGCATATTTCATTCCCTCTGTTACCGACTTGAGTTTTTAAATTTTTTGTCAACAACTTGAAAGAATATCACAGGTTTAACTTGACCCTGTTGGAGTGTAACTCTTTCCTACATTCTGATACTTTACTTATTTCAATAGTCCCTCTAGTTTCTGAATAAGAGACATTTGAATGTCAAAAATCTGCCCCTGTTTCCCTCCGTTACTGCTTGACCGGACCCACCTTCTTTTCAGAAATTATGAGGCATCTTTGAGTAAACTAACTCTGAGTATCATTTATATCAATGATTCTTAACCATAAGTTTGGGCCGAGGTCACCTAGAGGGCAGCAAAACACCTTCACTGCGAGGGCGGTGGGACTGCGTCAGGTTTGATAACTGGCAGACCGTGTTCCGAGTTTGGACCCAGACGTCATCTCATAGACCTGGACAGGGTCAGCCTGATGTACTTTGTACCTCTTTTACCCGGGAGAACAGAGGTACTTCTAATTGGTAAGGTATCGTCACCGAGGGTCGTCCTCATCTCAAGTTATCACCACGAGCTCATAAAACAGCAGCGTGTAGAACTTTGTGAAACTCACCGCACATCAGCCCAGAGCAGAAGCACTGAGTTCGGGAAACATCGATAAAGAAAAAGAGAACTCACCGTAGCGTGCAGCCCCTCAAAACAGGTTTGGGGGTTTGGTCCTTGGTCTTGTGCCGTCCTCCGTGCGGGTTGGTCAGATTGGTCCAGAGGCCCTGTCCTCCATGTCCTGGTTCCAGACGGGGCTGAGTAATACCAGTGCACAGTGGACTGGGTCCGAGCGGTTCCGTGCTGTGGACTAGTGGAATACTTCTGAGCAACTAACTAACACCTTACACCTGGTATGGTACAATACATATCCCAATACAGTGAGCTTTTGATTTGATACAACATATTTCAATCGATTTGATAAGGTTTAATAAAAATAATGGCTAAATGATACTAAGAAGTGATAAGTGACATTAAAAGTCTTTGCTAAACCACGTTTTGTGCAAAGTTCATATGAAAACATTTTACCCTCAAAACAGTGAAAATGTCAAATGTGTCGCATACTGTAGCTGTAACAAAATAATTTAGGAAAATATACCAAAAAATACCCTTGGAGATATATCGATACAGCAGCCCACGATATCGATACTGCACCATGAAATTAAGTGTGAATTAATGATCCACGAGAACAGCAGGCGAAAGGATTTTTAGATCTGGTTCAGTCCTGGTTCAGTTCTGGTTCAGTCCAAGTCACGGAAACAGGAAACAGTCATTATCCGTTTTTTTCCATTATTAATTAAACACAAAATTGAAAAATGAAAAATCCTTTTATTTTTTTTTTCTCTCATTTTGCTTTTGGAGACAAATAATGCAGAAAATATTTTATTTTATTTTATTTTTTTTAAACTAATGAATGAATGATACATGGATTGTTGATAATTCTACTGGGGTTGTTTCTGCATTCATGTGATCGCAGAAATACTGAAGATTTGACCTCTGAACTCAACTCAGACAAACGGGACTGAGTGCAGCTTCAACTTGGAAACTCGTGTGGAATCGTTTGGGATCAGAGGACAACGTGGATTCAAACTGAGAGTGATTTTTGTTGACGGTTCTACTTCACCAGTTAAACATGTTTAAACCAAACTCCAGCTTTAAATTCTACTTCCAGAAGTCATCAGCAACACAACTTTGTGAAAACTCCTTAAATAATTTATTCATAAGCAATTTGCCAACAAGAAACAACACCTCCCCTCATGTAATCCTCCTGTCACAACAACACGGGCTTTTATATATCGCTCCAATCAAACGCCTGGAATCCAAAACACACACTTCTCCAAAACTTTACGAAGATGTGAGTCTGGTCACCGCTGAATCTCCTGAATTCAGATGAGCATGATTGACAGGTGGATAAGCCAACCAGAGACACACATGGTCCATCAGTTTCAAAACTATAAAAGAAAAAAAAAAAATCTGACAGGGGCTGAAAAACATGGTGGATTTCTGTAGAATCAATGAAGAAAGCACTAAATTCTTAATCTGAGGGGAGAGAAATGTGATTTTGTTGAAACAAACACATTTGATTGGATGATCCTGTTTGTCGGGGCTTAAACGTTGTATGGAGGATTTTTTGTTTGTTTCAAATTGTCAATGAAAGTTTAAAATACCATTACAGAGACGCAGCAGCTTTGTAATTATGATGACCAAAAAAAAAAAGAAAGAAAATCTATCAACTGTGGACGTGTTGAGGCCAGATAAACATCAGCCAATAGAAAACGAGGCTGCCTCATTTTCTATTGGCTGTTAGGTTGTCAATCAAACTCCTTACGTTTCTAAGGTAACTATGCAGCAGTTCTTAGAGGCTTTTTCTAATTGTGGCTCTCTCGCAGTTCGCATAAAGTTTGTTGCGATGTCGGACGAGAATCCAGGACCAGTTCGCCGCAAAAGAAAGTCGGTTTTTGAGGTCGCTGAAAGACGAAGAGAAGGAGAAAAGGAGCGAAGACAAACTGAGGTGATTCTTGGAGATTCCTTTCAGTGACTGCACGACTGAAGCGGACGAAGGGACTAAAAACTGAGGTGTCGGCCTCTAAATTATTTCTAGAGGAGCTGTGGAGGAGGAAGGTGGTGTCACGCATGCACTACATTTGAAAAAGGACTGTCGCTGTATTTCTCTTTCCTTAAAAAAATCCTCTCTACAACCTTTAAGATGCGATGGAGGGCGCGGTTTCACTGTGTGGAAACCGTCTGACCTCGCAGCATTAGGATTTATTTGCTCGGTAGCCAGGTACTTTTTTTATTTAACCAGTCGCTCCTGTGATGTTTGTAATGCACCGAATCCCATAAGAAGAAGGACAATAACGTCTTTCCCCTTGATAAAATTCAGCAAACATTCTCTTTGTTCCAGCTTTAAATCCTCGATCTCGGGAATCGTTGCCAACACAGAATGTCGGTCTTCGTCTACATCCATCTCGACGCTTTGTTTACTGTTGTGCTGTTCCACAAAAGGGACCCAGACAGACGCTTGAGTTTGACGTCATGGCTTCACAGCTCTTCACTGATTGTTCGGTGCATGGTTTACAACTTCTGAAGGTTCTTGCAAACCGTCTAGTGTATTCTGATTCCTGACCTAGTCACTGGAGAGAAATGAAAAGCAGATACGATACATACCTCAATACACAGGCCACAATATGATGCATACCTTGATACAGTGCGTTTTCGATTAGATATGATATATTTCAAATTGATTAAATATGATTCAATAAAAAATAAAGGCTAAATCATGGCTGTGATACTAAAAGTTTTTGTTAAATCACTTCTTGTGCAAAGTTCATATGAAACACAAACATTTTAATCACCAAAACAGTGAAAATGTCAAATGTGTCGCATAAACGAGTTTCCTTCCTCTAAACAAGCAACAAAACTGTAGCTGTAACAAAATAATTTAGTAAAATAAACCCAAAAAATACTCCTGATGATATATTGATACAGCAGCTCATGATATTGATAATGTATCATCACATTAAATGACACGATATATTGATATTTTCGATATTTTTTGCACAGCCCAAGTGGAGACCGGACTGATCAATCTGTAAAAAATTACAGAGAGAGATATCAGTCTGAACTTGCCACGTAAATAAATCAGCAAACATAAAGTATGTAACTTTTCGGTAAAGGGTCCATCACCTTCTCGTTTCTATGGATATGTCATTTCTCTGCTTAAAATGTTCCACAGTGTGACATTAAACAGCTCTACTTTACATTTCTTCAGTTACATTTGGTTTTATAGCTCAAAAATTCCTAGAAAAACAGACATTTTGACTGTGAGTGTGGTCGCCTCTCCACAGATCTGACCTGTAACTGTGCCTGGTTTGGTTTCCATGATGACAGAACGTTTTAATATCGTACTGTGAAACATTCCAGACAAAGCAGTGCACGTTTACAGTTGTGCACAGGCTGCTCTCTTCATGAACACGGTGAGTCAGCGCCGTGGAGATCTTCAAACCCGTTCTCACCACTTGTGCATGATCTCGTTCTTTCCTCCGCAGACCACAGCAGGTGAAGAGTTTAAGTACAGGCCGAGAGCTTTTCCGTTGGACTCGGCTCCTTCACTCTGACCTTAAGCACCTGTCAATCTCACTCTCCATCCTTCACACACTCGAGAGCAGGTCCTGATGTACTTACGGCTCCACTCCAGGCAGGGACTCTGTGGCTGAGTGCCGAGACGTTTCACCTCACAGAGAGAAAGTTCCGGGCCCGTCTGTGTGGAGTTTGCGTGTTCTCCCCGTGACTAGTTTCCTCCATCAAACCAAAACATGCAAAATATATCAGATCCACCTAGTGCCTCCGCTCGATTTCATTTCTCTCCAGCGACTAGATCAGGAATCAGAATACACTAGACCACAGGTGTCAAACATGCGGCCCGGGGGCCAGATCCGGCCCTCCAATACTTTTAATCTGGCCCTCGGCTGATTTTCTAATAAAATATTTTAATTCTATTTTTTATTAAAATATTGTTAATTTTCTGTGGTGTTTATCACAGCAGCGTCTCCAGCGTCTCTGTACGTGGCCCCTCCCACCAGAGCAGCACAAATGAAGACTTGTCTCTTTCCAAACGCTCTTGAAGGACGATCGTTTTGACTGTTGACAGTGACACCCTCATCAACAAAATGTCAAAAATGAGAAAAGTGGAGGCGAGTGCAGGATTTTCCAAGAAATTTTTACTTATTCCTATATATACAAGTTAATGTTAAACAATTTCATGTTAAAACATTGTGTTAAAATTGTATTTTTCTTAAAGTTTCAGGTTGTTCATAATATTATAATATTTTGTAAAAGAAAGAGTTCATCATTTAAAAAATATTTCTGTAATAGATTTGTGTTTCTCTGCACAAATATTTGAACTTATTGTTAGTTTTGAGGTTTATATGACATGAGTTTTCTGATCCGGCCCCTTTGGGATCAAAGTTGGTTGGATACGGCCCCCGGACCAAAATGAGTTTGACTCTCCTGCACTAGACGGTTTGCAAGAACCCCAGAAGTTAGAGACCACACACCGACCAATCAGAGAAGAGCTGTGAAGCCATGACGTAACAGTAAACAAAGCGGTCGAGACGGATGTAGATGAAGACGTGTCAAACTCAGGCCCGGGGGCAAAATTTGGCCCACAATCTAGTTATATTTGGCCCGCGAGATCATATCAAATCTGTATTAGAGCTGCCCGCCGACTACACATAGGCCATAGAGACATTATTTATTTAAAATGTTGTTATTTTATATTTTGCTTGTTCTAGATTCAATGTATAAGCAAAACAATTATTATTAAACATTTATTTTAATAAACAGGGAGTCCCTGCTGAGACTGCTGCCCTGTGTTGGCAATGATTCCCGAGATCGAGGATTTAAAGCCGGAATAAAGAGAATGTTTGGTGAATTTTATCAAGGGGAAAGATGTTATTGCCCTTCTTCTTACAGGATTTTGGGGGAAAAAAATTCACAGTATGGCATTAAACCTTTCTATCTTCATGGAGACCAAACCATTCCAAGTTACAGGCCAGATCTGTGGAGAGGTGACCCTGCTCATAGTCAGAATGTCTGTTTTTCTAAATGTTTTTGAGCTGTAAAACCACCTGTAACTGAATAAATGTAAGGTAGAGCTGTTTAATGCCATACTCTGAAACATTCCAGGCAGAACAATGACATATCCATAGAGACAAGCAGGTGACGGGACCTCCACCCGAAAAGTTACACACTGCACCTTTAAGGCTACGTTTATATGATGACGGTCTGAACAGAAGACATAAAAGTGGAGTCGCGTTTTCACTTTTTATTCCGCGTTTAGACGAGAGTTTTCTGGAGGAAATCTGCGTGCATGCAGTGACGCAAAAGTGTGTGGAATTCGACAAGGGCGTCTTTGAACATGCAGAAGTTTTCACGTCACGCATTTTCATCAGCGACTCCTTCCATAAAGTTGTCCGACCATCGACTGGTTCTCCAGGTCTCGTCCAGATCCGTCTGACTCACCTGCGACGACCTGGTGCACCCAGAATTTGACAAAGGTGATTGCAGATCCTTCTCTGGTCACTAATAGTCTCTCTGCAGATTGTGTACATTTGTTGGGAGCCTCCTGTAAGTTTATTAGAGCTGCCAGAGCAACTTGAAGGTCCGACGCATGGAAATGATCTAACGTGTTTGTTTCTGTGTAAAGACGTACGCGACCTGAGCAGATCTGACCAGAGTTTTGCGTCTTGGGCAGTGTAGACGGAAAGGTTAGTGTATTTAACTTTTCCATTCTGGAGGGTGGATTCAGATTTTTGTGTTTTTAAGCCCCAAAAAACGCCTAAACAAAAGGCCACTTCCTATAAAATATTTAGTTGTTGTTTACCTGAATGCGTTCTCGTGTAAACAGACCCTGACGTTTGTTGCATTGTGCCACTTTAAAGCGTAAAAAATCTGTGAAAACTCATTTGAAAACAGGTCTGTAAAATGATTTGTGTTGCCTCTTTTGTTTGTAAAGAAGAAATAGAAATGTTTTTATGGAGTCAACTATTGGATTTCTTACATCAGATGACAAGACAGCAACAAGACAGTATTGAACCATTTCAGCAGGTGCACAGAAATAACTAAATGTAAATAAGAAAGACGGGAAATAAATTTGCAAGAAAACTCAGGTCTTTTTTATTTAAAGGTGCTGTAGACCGGACGGATGGAGCGGCGGGGTTGCCATGGTCACATTTTTATATAGCACTTCAAGGCACTCAAAGCGAACAATGATGACGTGAGGAGTAGCGTGGTTCACTTCCTTTTTACTTTTCAATTCTCAAATGAAGTGACCAGGTGCAAAAAGGTGCTGGGAGGGCTTGGCGCAGCAGGTTTTCTCCAGCTGCAGAACAATGAGAGACTGAAAGCAGGCGCCTTATACTACTGAGCAAAACCATTAATACACCAAAGGAGGTAAAAAAGTTAAAAGCCTCCAATAAAATAACTATTACCAAATATATAAATACCTCAGTTTTCATCATTTCCCCACTGACGCACAACTCCGAGTGCACTGGGAACATCCGATTAGAAGAGACGAGGCTCCCAAGAAAGAGAAGAGGATCCCAAACAGCACATACGTCTGCAGGCTTCATTTTACCGCTGATCACATTTTTTGGAAACTATAAGGCTACGTTCAGACTGCAGGGCTTAACATTCAATTCGGATTTTTTTGTGAAATCTGATGTTTTTGCGAGGTCGTTCACATTTCCAATTAAATGTGACTTGTATGTGACTCCAGTCTGAACATTAAACGGTCCAAAAGTGTCCCGCATGTGACACTGGAGACACGACGACGTCAACCTCAGCGAGCGTCTCTGTGTTTACGGAAGTTGTCCAAACATGGACGCGAGCATCGAGCACCTGGAGATTTTTAAGTTCCTCTCGTACCGGAGCCAGAACATGAACAACGTATTTGTTTTAAGGAGGAGATTGAGAAGGAGAAGGACGAGGTTTTTTGGCCGTGGTGTTTTGTGGGAAAGGAACGTGTGGATGTGGAGACGTAGACAAGAGTGGTGAGTGGTGATGTGCTTTGCTTCAGTGACACGGAGTTCATTAAAGGAGGTTGTAGAGAGGATTTTTTTAAGGAAAGAGAAATACAGCGACAGTCCTTTTTCAAATGTAGTGCATGCGTGACACCACCTTCCTCCTCCACAGCTCCCTCTAGAAATAATTTAGAGGCCGACACCTCAGTTTTTAGTCCCTTTGTCTGTTTCAGTCGTGCAGTCACTGAAAGGAATCTCCAAGAATCACCTCAGTTTGTCTTCGCTCCTTTTCTCCTTCTCTTCTTCTTTCAGCGACCTCAAAAACCGACTTTCTTTTGCGGCGAACTGGTCCTGGATTCTCGTCCGACATCGCAACAAACTTTATGCGAACTGCGAGAGAGCCACAATTAGAAAAAGCCTCTAAGAACTGCTGCATAGTTACCTTAGAAAACGTAGGGAGTTTGATTGACAACCTAACAGCCAATAGAAAATGAGGCAGCCTCGTTTTCTATTGGCTGATGTTTATCTGGCCTCAACACGTCCACAGTTGATAGATTTTCTTTCTTTTTTTTTTGGTCATCATAATTACAAAGCTGCTGCGTCTCTGTAATGGTATTTTAAACTTTCATTGACAATTTGAAACAAACAAAAAATCCTCCATACAACCTTTAACAATTTTCGCCTACTTCAGTGCAGAATAGTGACGTTTGTGGCTTGTTGATAACGTGTAGGTGGATGAATGCACTTTGGCCGTTCACACTGAAGTCGCATGTCAAAAGATCAGATATGTATCGGTTTTAGGTTTTATCCAAGTGTCCTGGGTCGCATTTGAAAAAAATTGGATCTGTGTCGTTCAGACTGTCATTAAAAGATCAGATACAGGTCACATAGGGGCCAAAAAATCTGATTTGGTCACTTCAAGCTGCAGTCTGAACGCAGCCTTAGTTGCACTTTTTTTCATGGTTTGGGTGTTTCCTGCGACTTATATATTAAAATTTTCACACTGAAGCATCGAGAGGCTCTAGTCTTGTGTGTCAGTATCTGCTGCTCCTGTTCCTCCTGTACCACTGTCACTTCACTCTACTGCGCATGTCTCCTGCAGAAAGAGCCTCTGTCCTGCTACAAGTAGTGAAATATTCAGCCGAAAACTGTAATCGAGCAGCAGAAAGAAAGTTTAGAGTGAGCGAGAAACTTTTGAGGAACTGGTGGAAAGTGGGGATGAAGAACACAGCTTCACGACAATCGGGAGGACGCACCATGCAACTTTCCTGAAGTCACTGGATGGATGGACAAAACCTGGACTTCAGTGACACCGAAACCATCCCATTCAGAAAGGTCTGAATAATTCTAACTGGAACTGATGCTGAGTCTGACGACAGCGACACAGAAGAGGAAGCGGCGCTCTGTTTACCTCCGGAGGTCGTGGAGTTGTTCAGAAGTGACACCGAGGATGAAGAATTGAATGGATTTAGTGATTTGGAGTGAGATGGAGAGTTTGTTAAACTTGTTCTGTTCTGTTGTTTATGTTATAGTTTATCTGAAGAACTGTTCATATGTGACGTTAACAGTCTGTTGTTCTCTCTTCTATTGTTTTTACTAGAACTTGACTTTAGAGATGAAATGTCGGTTCCTGGTGTCTGATTTTATAAAATACATTTCCCCCAAAAAGTGCAACTTATATATGTTATTTTCTTCTTTATTACACATTTTTTGGCTGGTGTGACTTATACTCCGGAGCGACTTATAGTCCAAAAAACACTTCAGTCAGTCGGTGAGCCCAGCGTCGGGAGCTACACCAGAAGTCGCCATCGCGTCTTTCCAAACGTCTATAACTCCCCCCTCGAAAAAAAAAGCGACATAGTGCGTCTTTAATGACCCTGATTGCACAGATTTCAGTGCGTTCTGCGCCGACGGGGGAAGAGGATTGGTCCAGAAACGGCACAGTTACATCATGATCTGTGTGGAATTTCAATGTGCCGTATGTTTACTCTGCTGCTCATCTCGGCGCCAGGGTTACACAAGCTCAGGGACCGGAGCCATCTACAGCACGAGAAATAAACAGGAGGAGGACGACCGGGCGAGCGTCGGCTGTTTGCGGGTCTCTTCGGAAAACGAGCGGCGCAGTGACAAAGCGATCAAAGCCCTCTCACGAGAAGGTCACGGGTTCGGTTCAAGCGCTCGGGGTCGGGAACGTCGTTTTGTAAATAATGAGGTTTGTCATTTGAGTGTTTTTGGTGCTGAAAGAGAAAAGGAGAGTGAAGAGAGAGAATGAAAAAGGTTGGAGGGTGAGAAGAGAGAGGGTAAGAAAGAGAGAAAGAATGGACAGAGAGAGATAAAGAGATGTGGGGAGAGAACATGAGGAGAGAGAAGAGGGGGAAGCAAAGAGGGAGAAGAGGAGAAAGAGGTAGAACAGAGAGAGAGAAGGTGGAGAGAGAGAGATATGACCCAGAGAGGAAAGGAGAGAGGGAGAGGAGAGAAAACAAAGACGGTAGGAAAAGAGAATTATAGAACAGAGAGAGAGGTGGGAAGGATAGGGGGAGAGAGGGAGAGGAAAAGAGATAAAGCCGAGAGAGAGGAGAAGAGGGGGAGGAGAGAGGGGGGGTACAGTATGAGAAAAGAGAGATAGGGCTGAGAGAAGAGGAGCGAGAGATGACAAAGAGTGAGAGAGAAAGAGAGAAAAGGGGTACAGAGGGAGAAATGAGAGATAGGGCTCAGAGAGAGAGGAGAGAAAAGGAGAGAGATGAGCGAGAGAGAGAGAGAAAGGGGGTACAGAGGGAGGAAAGAGAGATGGGGACAAGAAAGAGGAGAGAGAGAAGAGAGAAATGAGGTTTAGAAGGAGAAAAGAGAGGGACAGCTGAGAGAAAGGAGAGAAGAGAGAGAGAGAGAGAGAAGGGGGGTACAGAGAGAGGAAAGAAAGACAGAGTTGAGAGAGCAGAAAAGAGGAGGGAGAAGAGAGATGGGAAAGAGGAGGTACAGAAGGAGAAAAGAGCTCAGAGAGAAAAGAGGAGAAAGAGAGGGTACAGAGGGAGAAAAGAGATAGAGATGAGAGGAAAAAGAGGGGGTACAGAGCGAGAAAAAAAGAGATGGGGGTGAGAGAGAGAAGGAGAGAGAGGAAAGAGAAATAGGACTGAGAGAAGAGGAGAGAAAGAGGAGAGAAAGAAGAGAGAAAGGGAGGGCAGAGAGAGAGGGTAAAGAGGGAGGAAAGACAGACAGGGACGAGAGAAGAGGAGAGAGAAAGGGGGGATACAGAGTGAGGAAAGAGAGGTAGGGATGAGAGAGAAGAGAGAGAGGAAGGGACAAGACAGAGGAGAGATGAGAGAGAGAGGAGGGAGAAAAAGAGATAGGGCTGAAAGAGAGAAGAGACGAGAAAGATGGGGAACACAGAGAGAGAGGCTGAGAGAAGAGGAGAGAGGGAGGAAAGAGAAATGGGGACAGAGGGAGGAAAGAGAGAGAGAGGAGAGAAGAAAAAGGGGGTACAGAAGGAGAAAAGAGAGGTAGAGCTGAGAGAGGAGAGAGAGAAGAGGGGGGTATAGGGAGGAAACAGAGAGGAGCGAGAGAAGAGAGATGAGAAAAAGAGGGTACAGAGGGAGAAAAGAGAAAGAGAGAAGAGAGAGAAGGAAAGAAGAGAGAGGGTACAGAGAGAGGAAAGAGAGAAAGAAGAGATCGAGGGGGAGGAGAGAGAGAGGTGAAAGAGGATTTACAGAGGGAGGAAAGAGAGATAGAGCAGAGAAGTATAACAGAGAGAGAGAAAAGAGAGAGAGTCAAGGGCAAATGTGGTGCTTGTCGATTTGAACAAACAAAATAATAAAGTGCTTGAATGGAGGAGTGATTATCTTGAGTACATTTTGACCAGAACGAGTCAACAACAAGTGATGTAAGATGTAAATGGGAGCAGCAGATTACAAACTGTTTAAATCATATTTTTAGGAGAGTTTTTGTGTTGATTCTGGCACATAAATCCTAAAAAAATAAAATACACTTCATCTGCTCCGGACGTGGACCGGTCTGGAGGACTTTCAAATCTGTTTCTGTGTTTGTTTTGTTGATCTAAAATGGTAAATTGTCCCGTTTATAAACCACTTGTGTTTTTATACACCGCTGTAAACAAACACTGGGGGTGAGGGAGGATAAGTGTCTTGCCAAAGGACACAACAGCAGTTTCAGTCAGTGGGAGAACATTCTACAAACTGAGCTACTGCTGCCTACACTAGTCAAAAAAAACAAACAAAACACAGTTGTAGAACACTTTTAATCAAAAACTAAACCAGGACTAATCTAGAATGGTTTAGTCCCGGTTTAGACCTGGTTTAGACCTGGTTTAGTTCTACTTTACTCCTGCTTCAGTCCAGGTTAAGTCCCAGTTCAGTCCTGGTTAGATCCAAGTTTAGTTCTAGGAGTGTAACGGTTCGGTTCGTACCTCTGTCACAGTTTGGTTCATTTTCGGCGCAGTATGGGAGCAAAATGCAAAAACGTTTGTGTGTTTATTAAGCCAACTATTTGTTTTAACATTATCCAAACGGGAAAATAAAAATAAATGCTAAATAAGTGCTGCTTGGTAATACGAATAAGTTCAATAAAATATTCTGAAATAAGCAACAAATGTATGAAATATTATAAATTCCTTGTAAACAGTAAACAAAACAAAGCAGCACTAACAGTTTCAGCATGAAGTTTTACACAAAGTTCAGATTTTTGTCTAGAAAATAATGACTTGTCCACATCGTCTGCAGAAAGTGCAGATCTGCTGCAGTTACAGTGTCCCCAGTGGTAAAAAAATACACTTTCACTTGGACTGAGGGGGTGAATTGTGAGGGAGTGGAGATTTTGTGCCGGCGAAAGGCGAAAGTGAGGACCGGGGCATGACAACTGTAGTTTAGTGAGGATTCACATGGTTCAGAGGGACATAGTTAACCAGGCTGACGCCACCTAGTGCCTCAATTTAATTTCTCTCCAGTGACAAGATCAGGAATCAGAAAACACTAGACCAGAGGTGCTCACACTTTTTCAGCATGTGAGCTACTTACAAAAAGATCTACCTAATACAAAGCCAAGCAAACTGCACTGAAACACTCTGTGCCCCTTTTCTGGACCCTCACCCACAGTTTGAGAACCTCTTCTTTAAGAGAACTTCCTCTGGCACTTTACACAAAACTGTGAAAAAAGTAAAGGAAGATTTTTAAACATGTTTTTTAAAGTTCCAAACTGGAGTTTCATTCTTTTCTGGTTTTGCAGTGATATTTACCAGCCTCTGCACGTTTACCAAACCAAACGCACATCGTGACAAACACAGATGCATTTGTGCACTTTTGTTAGACAAACTTCAGCCAAATGTGGCAGTAGGTCTGTTCTGTAGATCCGCTCTATGCTGTAGACCTGCTTTGTACCAACACGAACACAAATTTAGATTCGTTTTTGCTTCACGTTTGGTCTTGCTCTTCTAATCAGCCGCACTGTGGGAGGGGCTTGTGTTCGCTGTACGCAGGAAGGAGCGAGAGCGTGAAAAGGCGAGGGGCGGCGTGCTGACGTGAGGCAGATGGACAGGTAGGATGTTTAGGAAGTTGAACCTGCCCTGTGATGCACGCTGGTACACGAGGGCACACGCTGTCGCAGACGAGCCGTGCATAGGGAGCGTGTGTGTTTGTGATGCGCCGTAGAGTCTCCGCGGGTTTCAAATGAGCGCACAGGCTGCACTGAGACGCCCCACACGCTCCTGCACCCGCTACAAGTTTATTACCAACAGCAGCGGCCGTAATGAAATATGATCACACTTGTTGAGTGTCAGACCTCGAGTGAGAGACAAGACCGAGTCCTAACGCAATCGAGTCCAAGACGAGACACGGCGATCGCCGTGTCTTAGTACACGACCACACGACCTTGGCGATCGACTGGTAGATCGCGATTGACGTATTGAGCAGCCCTGCACTAGACGGTTTGCAAGAACCCCGGAAGTGCGAGTTGGTACTAGACAATCAGCTGTTGCTCTTCTTCCTACAGGATTTGGGAAAAGCTTAATATACCAGTTTGCCCTGTTAGCGGCGCATTACATACGTCACGACCAAATAGTAGAGACTGGTTAAATTTTTAAAAAGTACCTGCCTACAGTCGAGCGAACGAATCCTAATGCTGTGAGGTCAGACGGTTTCCATGAAGTGAAAGCGGCTGATGAATCAAAGCGGGGGGCAATTGTTGTCAATGTGGCCGTCCTAACTATAAAGCACTGCGGGAAACTCTGTCACCTCAATCACGGACCAGTTCCCCCAGAAAATATTAAAGAGCCGAGTCTTCTGCGTAGCTGCGCATGTAGTGGCAGAATGTAAACACACACAACCTGCACGAAGTCACTCGTCCACAGCCCTGAACCGAACTGAACGTCCTGTTCCAAAACAGTTCAGCACGAATGCATGTACCATTACACTCCTGATAATTTTATTATTTTTTGTTTATCTTCTAACACTCTCACCTCACATCAAGAAGGTTTCAGGTTCGACTCTCGCGACTTTCTGTGCGTGTTCTTCCTGTGTCTGGGTGGGTTTCCTCTGGGCTCTGGTCCTGACCAAGACCTGCTCAAGATCTGGAGACGGGTCAAATGCAGAGGACACAGTAGACACAATCTTAATCTAAACCTTGTAGCTGGTTCTCGCCCATCTTCACTTTTCACCTTCCTCCGCCAGAGTTTGGGGAAGACTAATCCACTGATCCACATGAGAAGCGGCCGTATCGACGTGCGCTGCCCCCGGTGGCGGTGTCCTTGTACTGTCACTGATTTACACTTCAGTCAGACGTGTCGATATTTCCCACACAAACGGCAAACCGCTCACACCAGCTCTTCAGGCCACCGTCTCTGCTGCCTCCCCTAAGGTTAAAAATACACTTAAAGGTGCACTATGGAACCGCCAGCTCGTCTCCACGGTGACGGTATTGATTTGCCTGGAATGTCCCGCTGTTTGGCATTAATATGGAGATAGGCGAGTATCTTTAGTATCAAATAAATATCAAGCCATTCACAAATATATTTCTTGGTCTGGAAACAAATATAAATCACATTCACAAATATAATTCATGACTCACAAAAGCATTTCTCGACTCAAAAGAAAATGTTACATGATTCACAAATAGTGTTGGGAAGGTGACTTTTAAAATGTATTCCCCTACAGATTACAGATTACATACCCCAAAATGTACTTTGTAACGTAATCCATTAAGTTACTTAAGGTGAGTAACATAATCTGAATACTTTGGATTACTTGATTTACTGTAAAGTAGCAAAGACGTGGAAATCGTAACATTAGATGTTTTGTCTGATAAAAGAAAATGAAAAGCCCAAATTTACTGAACCAATTTAAAAATATTATTGACAGAAGAAGAGACAGGTCCACACAGCAGGATTTAGTCCTGTTAAATCCTGTTTTAGTCCTGGTTTTAGACCTTTAGACCAGTTTTAGATTTAGATTTAGACCTGGATTTAGAACCTGTTTTAGACCTGGTTTTAGACCTGGATTTAGACCGATTTAGACCTGGTTTTAGACTTTTAGACCTGGTTTTAGACCTAGTTTAGACCTTTAACCTGGATTTAGACCTGGTTTTAGACCTGGTTTTAGACCTGATTTAGACCTGGATTTTATTTAGACCTGGATTTAGACCTGGTTTAAACTGGATTTAGACTGGTTTTAGACTGGTTTTAGACCTTTTAAAGTTTAGACCTTTTTAGACCTTTGATTTAGACCTGGATTTAGACCTGGTTTAGACCTGATTTAGACTGATTAGACCTTTTAGACCTGGTTTTAGACCTGGTTTAGACTTTTTAGACCTGGTTTAGATTTTATTTAGACCTGGATTTAGACCTGGATTTAGACCTGGATTTAGACCTGGATTTAGACCTGGATTTAGACCTGGATTTAGACCTGGTTTTAGACCTGGTTTTAGACCTGATTTAGACCTGATTTAGACCTGGTTTTAGACCTGGTTTTAGACCTGGTTTTAGACCTGGTTTTAGACCTGGTTTTAGATCTAGTTTAGACCTGGTTTAGACCTTTTTTAGACCTGGGGATTTAGCCCAAAATGTGAAAACAGGAAAATACCTCCATGTAATCCATTTATTTCCTTTTTTAGACCTGGTTTTAGATCTAGTTTAGACCTGGATTTAAACCTGGTTTAAACCTGGATTTAGACCTGGATTTAGACCTGGATTTAGACCCTGATTTAGACCTGATTTAGACCTGGTTTTAGACCTGGTTTAGATCTAGTTTAGACCTGGTTTAGACCTTTTTTAGACCTGGTTTTAGATCTAGTTTAGACCTGGATTTAGACCTGGTTTAAACCTGGATTTAGACCTGGATTTAGACCTGATTTAGACCTGATTTAGACCTGGTTTTAGACCTGGTTTAGATCTAGTTTAGACCTGGTTTAGACCTTTTTTAGACCTGGTTTTAGATCTAGTTTAGACCTGGATTTAGACCTGGTTTAGACCTGGATTTAGACCTGGATTTAGACCTGGATTTAGACCTGGTTTTAGACCTGGTTTTAGACCTGGTTTTAGACCCGGTTTTAGACCCGGTTTTAGACCTGGTTTTAGATCTAGTTTAGACCTTTTTTAGACCTAGTTTAGATCTAGTTTAGACCTGGGGATTTAGCCCAAAATGTGAAAACAGGAAAATACCTCCATGTAATCCATTTATTTCAACAAAGTAACTGTAATCCAATTACCACTCACTGAAACAGTAACTGTAACTGAATACAGTTACTCATCATTTGTACTCTGATTACATAACTCCTGTACTTGTAATCTGTTACTCCCCAACACTGTTCACAAATGTCAGTGCAGTTACATTTATTTGCGAAACGATGAACCTGCATTTACAAACCACCGTAAATATTTGTGACTAACCCTGCATTTATTTGTGCTTTTGTGCATTTTTGAGACCTTTTTTTTTTTTTTGCTTTTTAACAGTGAAACTACAGCTACTCTGCAATTATTGTGCAGAGTCGTAGCAGTTTGGTCCATAAATTCGAGATCATTTTCAGATTGAGTGGTGAAATTAGTGGGGGAAGGTGGTTCGTTAACTGTAACTAACTTGTTTATCTCGTCCTCGAAGGTTTGACCAGGTTTTGTATTCACCCTTTGTGTGTGTGTGTGTGTGTGTGTGTCTGTCCAACCACAATAATTCTGCCATTGATGGACCGATTGTCACCAAATTTGGTACGTAATGGCGCAAAAAAAGTTGGTGGCGATCTGCAATCTTTGAGGTCACACGGGTCAAGTGAAAGGTCACGCCATTATAAAGAATATGTTAAGAATTACTGGTCGGACCCAAATACGCAGAAACAAAAAGGTATTTATTAACAAAAATAGTCTTGGAAACGGGATGGGTTCCAGGGGAGGCAGGACGGGTTCAAGTCGGCTGCAAATGCGAGGTATGTGGGGATGAGGCTGACCAGAGGCTTCCAGAACAGGTGGCAACAGGATGAGGCTGGCTCCAACCGGAAGAACTGGGGATCGGACAAAAGAAACAGGTAAGAATGAAAAAAAAAAATCTACAGAATGCTCAAAAAACTTAAGAAAAAGCCTGAATTGTTCACCACTGAAATAACGGACCGATCTGGCACTGGAGAGCAGGTCAGCAGGTTTCTTATGGCAGGAGATGATTGCTTGATGGGAACCAGGAGTGGAGCTCAGCAGGTGAGATGAATTGGGGACCCGCCCAGGAAATGCCAAATAAGGTGAGGAGAGAAGGGAAGAGGGAGCAGAGAAAGGAGGGGTAGGAGGGGCAGAAAGAAACCCTCACAGAATAGGCAATTTCGGCAATTTCTGAACCATCTGCGGGCGAAAACCCCAACCCAATCATCACACAAGTTGGCACACACATAACCGGGGGACACTGGATGTTACAGGTTGAAACTGGTCAAGGTCAAATATGACTTTTTGGCCATAACTCCACAAAGGATCGAGTTAGAGCAACGGGAGTGGTCTGAAAATCTCAGAAAAATTATTATCCATTTATAATTCTATGCATTTGTATAGTGAAATATTCATAGTTTTCCAGATAATCTCTAATTATAACAGTTATTTTCTCTTTCAGTTTATGCCGTTAAAATTCTAATTGGAACTAAAATAATTTCCATTTCTTGTTTTTCTGGTGATACACGACACACTGATCTACAGTCACACAACTAACAGATGCACAACTCATGAAAAATCACATTTTGGTTTCACACTAGTAAACACAGACATTCTCATGTGGGACCAACATCACACAAATGTTCATGGGCCTGTACACATACACACATTACATTGTGGATATAATGATCATGTAATATGGGCTGGGCTCCTCATAAACTGCTTCTGTGGTGATGAACTGACCCACCGACGCCTCATGGGGACCAGGTTGTGTCTCTGATTGCTCTTGTTTAACTTGTTTAAAGTCCTTCATTCGTGACGTTGAGGAAATGTCGCCATTTGAGTTGGCAGACACCGTTCCTCATTAGAAACACTTCACTCTTCAGTAAAAAAATGTAAATACAATAGTACTACATTAAAGGTGTTTAGTAATACATCACAACTTGGTCTTTCTTGGACTTACTGGTAACAACAAACTCCGTGTCTTTAGGGGTTAAATAAAAGTGGTAACTGTTTTGAGGAGCCATGAATGTACAAAACTATGAAGCTGTTAAACCAGAGAATTGGCTCGTCTGCATTAGTCAAAATGACAGGACCTGGATAATAATTTTTCCTTTTAAATTCAGTCGCGGATAAGGGACTTGAAACAAGTTCAATTACGAGGACATAAACACGTTTTACTTAGAGAACCGCCTTCCCAGGCCATTTTCACCAGTGAACCTGAAGATGATCTGGAACCTGTGGACCAAACAACAAACTACAACTACTCTGCACAATAGTAGAGAAATGTTGTCAACCATAAACCATACACTGGCTATATACTGGCTTTAGTCCTGGTCTGGTCCTGGTCTGGTTCCGGTCTAAGTCCTGATCACCTGACAGTCTACTGACACTCAGTACTGGGTTAGTACTGTTTAGACCTGGTTTAATTCTGGTTTAGTCCTGGTTTAGTCTTCGTTTACACCTGGTTTAGTCCTGGTTTAGACCTGGTTTAGTCTTCGTTTACACCTGGTTTAGTTCTGGTTTAGTCCTGGTTTAGATCTGGTTTAGTCTTCGTTTACACCTGGTTTATTTCTGGTTTAGACCTGATTTGGTCCTGGTTTAGACCTGGTTTAGTTCTGGTTTAGACTTGGTTTAGTCTTGGTTTAGACCTGGTTTAGTTCTGGTTTAGTCCTGGTTTAGTCTTCGTTTACACCTGGTTTATTTCTGGTTTAGACCTGATTTGGTGGTTTAGACCTGGTTTAGACTTGGTTTAGTCCTGGTTTAGTTTCTGGTTTAGACCTGGTTTAGTCCTGGTTTAGTTCTGGTTTAGACTGGTTTAGTCCTGGTTTAGACCTGTTTAGTTCTGGTTTACCTGGTTTAGACCTGGTTTAGACCTGGTTTAGTTTAGACTGTTTAGACCTGGTTAGTTCTGGTTTAGACTTGGTTTAGTCCTGGTTTAGTCTTCGTTTACAGGTTTAGTCCTGGTTTAGACCTTTAGACCTGGTTTAGTCTTCGTTTACACCTGGTTTAGTTTAGTTCTGTTTAGTCCTGGTTTAGATCTGGTTTAGTCTTCGTTTACACCTGGTTTATTTCTGGTTTAGACCTGATTTGGTCCTGGTTTAGACCTGGTTTAGTTCTGGTTTAGACTTGGTTTAGTCTTGGTTTAGACCTGGTTTAGTTCTGGTTTAGTCCTGGTTTAGTCTTCGTTTACACCTGGTTTATTTCTGGTTTAGACTTGGTTTAGTCCTGGTTTAGGCCTGGTTTAGTTCTGGTTTAGACCTGGTTTAGTCCTGGTTTAGTCCTGGTTTAGTTCTGGTTTAGTTTAGTCCTGTTTAGTTCTGGTTTAGTCCTGGTTTAGACCTGGTTTAGTTCATTTTTTAGACTTGATTTAGACTTGATTTAGACCTGGTTTAGTCCTGGTTTAGACCTGTTGTAGTCCTGGATCAGTCTTGATTTGAAAAGTGAAAAAAATAAAGAATCGTTATGTTTTTTTTTGTTTTTTTTTTTCATTTTGGTTTTTGGGATAAATAATGAGGAAAATAGTTCTTTTTTCGTTTTCCTATTTTTAGTTTTATTTTGAAAGACGAATGATACAGGGATTCTCTTGCGTCCGCTCTTTCCCTCTCGATGGACAGTTTTTCGGTGTTTTTCCGGACCCGATCATTCCCTTAACAGCCCCTTTTCTCTCTGCGCTTTTGTCTCTTCCAAGTTTCATGCATGTTTTATGAGAACACGGAGCTCTGGGTTTGGGTCTAATTGGGGCTATTTACTGCCCTCAGAGTGACGCCGCATTAAAACACTGACGACGGTAATGAAGACCCTTTTACATAAGCTCCATATGTCTGAGGACGGGAGGATTAGCCGTACAGAAAAAAAGAAAACAGATGGTTGCCAGGAGACGATGAGATCTTTGGACGTTTCTCATAATGCAGTTCACAGGCAGAAGATACTGACACTTACTAAGGATATGTTCAGACTAATCCTTGTATCGTTCGTTCGTTCATTTTTCAATATAAAACCAAAAATAAGAAAACGAAAAAACTATTATTTTTTTCATTATTTGTCTCCAAAACCAAAATGAAAAAAAAACGGATAATGATTTGTTTTTTCAGTTTTTGATTTTGTGTTTAAATGAATAATGGAAAAAACGGATAACGACCGTTTAAACTAAAAAAGTGAAGATGTGACGCCACTTTTGCGTCTTCTGTTCAGACGTCATCATATAAACGTAGTCTAAGTAAGTCGGTAGAAGCAGTGAAATTACTTGTGGGTAAAAATGACAAAATATTTAATTAGAAGTGCCTTTCGTTTAGACGGTGACGGCGTTTTTGGGGCTTAAAAACAGAAAAAACTGAAACCAAACTCCAGAGTGGAAAAGTTGAATACGCTCCACTGTAATGTTTCCATCTACACTGCCCAAGACGCAAAACTCTGGTCAAATCTGTTCATGTCGTGTACACGTTTACATCACATACACACAGTACACAGAAACCTGGCATGCAGACCCAAGTAAATTCCACACACTTTTGCGTCACCGTATGCGTTCCTCCTGAAAACGCTCGTCTAAAGGGGGAATAAAAAGTGAAGACGCGACGCCACTTTTGCATCTTCTGTTCAGACGTCATCATATAAACGTAGTCTAAGTAAGTCGGCAGAAGCAGTGAAAATTAAAAGAGCCTTGCCGTGTGAACGCATAAGCTTCAGTAGACAAGGTTGCAGACTCTCACCGTTTCTTTTTATGCCACTCGTCAATATAACGACTGTGTTGGCCACAAACGCTTTCTCAAATATCTCCACAGCTCTCTCCTTAAGACATGTCTACTACTTTCAACACAAAAATATACAATGGTTTATAAGTCGTCACTTTCGAAATATCTTCTAAATTTATAGAGAGTAAAAGTAAACCCCATTTCTTTTCTGATTTAGGAGAAAACTGAAAGTCTAACTTCTTAACCCTTAAACTGTTTCACAGAAATGACGATGTACTCAACACTGGAGGAATGTCACAAAGTAAAAGTAGTAAAATACTCTACTTAAGTATAAGTTTTAGGTATCTGTACTTTACTTAAGTACATTTTAAAGAGGACAATTTTTACTTTTACTTCATTACATTTGAGAGCAGGCGTCTGTACTTTCTACTGCACTACATTTTTAAACAGGACACGAGAACACTTGTGGGTAAAAATGACAAAATGTTTTATTAGAAGTGCCTTTCGTTTAGACGGTGACGGCGTTTTTGGGGCTTAAAAACAGAAAAAACTGAAACCAAACTCCAGAGTGGAAAAGTTGAATACGCTCCACTGTAATGTTTCCATCTACACTGCCCAAGACGCAAAACTCTGGTCCGTACTCATTTATGTCACAAACATACAGTCCACAGAAACAAACGTGGGATGGCATGCATACACAAGTGAATTCCACACACTTTTGCTTCACCGTATGCGTGCAGAATTCCTCCTGAAAACGCTCGTCTAAACACAAAATAAAAAGTGAAGACGCGACGCCACTTTTGCGTCTTCTGTTCAGACGTCATCATATAAACGTAGTCTAAGTAAGTCGGCAGAAGCAGTGAAATTAAAAGAGCCTTGCCGTGTGAACGCATAAGCTTCAGTAGACAAGGTTGCAGACTCTCACCGTTTCTTTTTATGCCACTCGTCAATATAACGACTGCGTTGGATACATACAGTACACAGAAACCTGGCATGCATACCCAAGTAAATTCCACACACTTTTGCTTCACCCTGTGCACGCAGAATTCCTCCTGAAAACGCTCGTCTAAACACAAAATAAAAAGTGAAGACGCGACGCCACTTTTGCGTGTTGTTTTTTTATGCCACTCATCAACATAACGACTGCGTTGGCCACAAACGCTTTCTCAAATATCTCCACAGCTCTCTCCTTAAAGGTTGTATGGAGGATTTTTTTTTGTTTCAAACTGTCAGTCAAAGATTAAAATACCATTACAGAGACGCAGCAGCTTTGTAATTATGATGACAAAAAAAAAAAAAAAGAATGAAAATCTATCAACTGTGGACGTGTTGAGGCCAGATAAACATCAGCCAATAGAAAACGAGGCTCCCTCATTTTCTATTGGCTGTTAGGTTGTCAATCAAACTCCCTAGTATAACTGATTCGTCGGAGCGCGGGGATTACGTGGTTTACGCAGCGGTTCTTAGAGGCTTTTTCGAACTGTCGCTTCCTCGCATTTCGCACAAAGTTTGTCGCGACGGCGGACGAGAATCCACGACCGGTTCGCCGCAAAAGGAGCAAAGCCAAACTGAGGTGATTCTTGGAGATCTCGTCCAGCGATGGCGCGACCGAAGCAGACGAAGGGTCTAAAAACTGACGCGTCGGTCGCTGAATTACTTCTAGACAGGAAACTTCAACAGTAATTCTGAACGCGCACAAGGACTGACGCTGTATTTCTCTTCCCTTAAAAAAATCCTCTATACAACCTTTAAGACATGTCTACTACTTTCAACACAAAAATATACAATGACTTATAAGTCCTCATTTTTCAAAATATCTTCTAAATTTGTAGAAAGTAAAAGTAAACCCCATTTTCTCTTCTGATTTAGGAGAAAACTGCAAGTCTAACCCAGGGTGACCATATTTCTGTTTGTGAAAACCCGGACATCTTACCTGGGGTGGGACATTAAACCTGTGCACATGGCCTCATATTTGTCTCGACCGGGACGGAAAACGGGGAATTTCTTGTACAAGTCATTGTTAAATGCACATTTGCTCTTCGGCATGTTGCAGACTGACCGACTGTTTGTGTCTGAGTCACACAGACGCTACGAGAGACGCTCAGTTTAACGGCCCAATGAAACATCACGAAAAACTGGACACTTCCATCACTTTAGGAAAAAAAAACCCGGACGCACAGGACAGGACGCAAAAAACTGACATGTCAAGGGAAAAATGGACATTTAGTCACCTTAGTCTAACCTGTACTATTTCACAATAATGACGATGTACTTAACAGTGATGGAACATAACACAGTAAAAGTAGTAAAATACTCCATGTAAGTAAAAGTTTGAGGTATCTGCATCTGTGAGTATATTTTGGATACTTTTACTTTTACTTCACTACATTTGATAGCAGGCGTCTGTACTTTCTACTGAGGGCCTGTTTACACGAGAACACTTGCGGGTAAAAACATCAAAATATTTTAGCGGAAGTGCCTTTTGTTTAAACAGTGACGGAGTTTTTGGGGCTTAAAAACACAAAAATCTGAAATCACCCTCCAGAGTGGAAAAGTTGAATATGCTCCACCGTAGAGTTTCTGTAGCAAAACTCTGGTCAGATAGTTTATCAGCAACACCGAGTCGCCTGGCACGTATCCCCAATCGAACTCCACACACTTTTGCGTCACCGTATGCATGCAGATTTCCTCCTGAAAACTACGGTGGCCGACGGGGGCCAAACGCACTGCAACAGCTCAATGCGTCTCATTTAGAGAAAACAATTTCAAGTACAGAAACGATTCAAATTCACAGGGTCAAACACAAGTTTAAACGAGGTACAAACAAAATACGTGGTGCAGATGAAAAAAACGCGCTGCAAGAAACAAAGACAAATGCATCATCATCAAATGCGCTGCAAATAGAGAAACGATGCAAAGCGCGAAACGATGAAAACCAAGAAAACACCTGCAAAAGAAAAACGCTGCATAAAGAGTCGCCACAACAGAAGTGCTCCAAACCTGCAGGGGGCGCGCTCAGTGTAACAGCTCAATGGAGAGACACACCTGCTGGACAGAGAGAAAGGATCTGCCTTTGAGAGACAGACAACAGCTGACTGACGATAAACTACAGCGGGGACTAATGATTGTTACGGTAATGTGGCTTTTATTTGATTATATTCATCTACTGTGTTACGGTCATAACCCACAAAACTGTCAAATAAGTTTGTTTTAAACTGTGTTAACTGTGTGAACCTCGGAGCTTTGAGCTAAAAGTTTAGCTACTAATTTGGAGCTAACGCGATGAAAAGTCCGCTCAAACTTTCATATTTGGACAGAAAGCGTCGTTGCCCTGCAAATAAGTGCCATTTCTGGGTCTTTGCCTGGAACGATGGACCAGGCTGAGAGAGACTTTAGTGCAGCGGTTTTCAATAGGTGAGGCTCGCCTCCCCTGGGAAGCGCCAAAGAGCCACTGGGAAGGCGTGACACACGCGGACTAAGGCTCGGACTAGACAAGGACTAGACCAGAACTGAATCAGGACTGAGTGTGGGTGACCGCGGGCAAAAGGACTGGCGCAGAGCTCCACGCCCCACGGCGCTAAAGCAGCTGTCGTCTGATCGTGCTTTGCGGACACCTCCATGGGCTTGCGGTTTTTCTCTCTCTCTCTCTCTCTCACTCTCTCTCTCTCTCACTCTCTCACTCTCTCTCTCTCACACTCTCTCTCTCACACTCTCTCTCTCACACTCTCACACTCTAGTCCTGGTCTAGTCCTGGTCTAGTCCGGGCCTTCACAGTCAATAATTAATGAAATATTTTTGGCAAATAATAATATCAGAGGTAGTTGACGTATTCTGAAGGGATCCTTGATTGGTGGTGACTGTAAGGATTTTTTCTTTTTTGACTATTACTTAAACACAATACATCCAAGCAAGTACAGTAGTAAACTACTACTAACAGAGAAAACGGTAAAGAGAAACTATTTGAAATATTTTATATTCATTTTCTTTTCTCATCTGCAGACTCCTGTATGAGGACACAACTTACTGCTGGGGCCACAGAACTGTTGGCTGATGAGACACTCATGATTCATGAAATGGGTCAAATGCAGATGACAAAGTAAAAAGCCCACACTGCACTGGAGGTGCTGAACCAGACTCCTGCAACAGATTAGGTATGGTGCATGTTGCATTGAAAAACTCCAGTATTAATAAGGGCTGCAAATGAATCATGCTCATGTTGAAATCATGATTCAAAGAGTAAAAATACGCATTTCTCAAATGTGTGGGATTCTTCTATTAACTTAGCTGTTTCAATTTATATATTTCCTGTAATCATTTTGTAGTTTTCCTAATGTGTGTGTGTCATTACTGGTTTTCACTCTGCAGGACCTGACTTTGAACCTATCAGACATAAGGCCCATTCTGCTCTTCCTCCTCCAGAAGACAAGAGATACATCAGACTGAGTGGCCCAAGTACATTGGTTCATGCCTTCACTGTCCATGTCCACACTCACTGAGGAGGAGGTCGTCCAGACTGCAGCAGATCTGTAGGGCCTCTGGTTGCATCAGGCCTTCCTCCTGCTGTCTCTAATGTGTGTTAATAGTGATCTGTCCTTAAAGTTTAGGTTTAACTTCTAATTTCTTGCACAAGTAAAACAGTAAAATGGTGGTTCCTTTTCATCTTAGCTGAGGAGCACCTAAACAACTTCATCACTGAGGCAGTGTACCATGATAAATGTGGCCTTATATGATATTACCAAGTGTGTGAGACAAAACTGAAAACATATCATTTACTCATAAATTTTTCTGGATGTTTTTCGTCTGTACTGACATTTGTTTCATGGTGAAATGTGCCGTTTATTTAGTGTCTCTTTTGGTAGTAACTGATTACATGCACTATAAGAATTTACTATTGTACTGCAGTTAATTTGTCCATTTTGAATTGTCACCTGGTTCAGTAAAAAGGTAACAATTTGAGAGTACACTGACATACAGTTGTTTGTACAAACCTATTAATGCAGTGTGTGCGTAATGGGTTTAATGTTCGACTATTCACATTATGACAAACTATTTCCAGAAGTTCCTATGATTGTTTAATAAATCATCTTTTCTCAAAGGAGAGATGTCTTTTTTAATAAACTGACATAAATGCATGCCCGGTATAAATGTAATCCCTTATCAATAGAAACATACTTCATAATGCATATCCCATCACAGTTTTTGAAACTTTGTCATTTAGTCTATTTTAGAT
Organism: Boleophthalmus pectinirostris; assembly: GCF_026225935.1. Taxonomy (NCBI): domain Eukaryota; kingdom Metazoa; phylum Chordata; class Actinopteri; order Gobiiformes; family Gobiidae; genus Boleophthalmus; species Boleophthalmus pectinirostris. The sequence goes on along the minus strand of NW_026571353.1, from coordinate 36,504,618 downwards.
GTATTCCAGAAATAAAGCCATTTTGTTTATGCAAAAGTTAAACATAAGTTTTTGCTTTTAACCATAAGATTTGGATGAGAATTATTAGAATAACTTGATCTCCTACAGTTTGAGTACCCATGCGTAATGTTTTTACCGATTCGTGTACGTAATTTGCGTGGTACCTGTTAGCATTAGCGTTAGCATCTAATAAAATAACTACTGTACACCTGTCTCATTTCAGCACGGCCTTTGCGGTCCGCGGACACTGCTACTGAGCGCGCCCCCTGCAGGTTTGGAGCACTTCCGTTGTGGCGACTCTTTATGCAGCGTTTTTTCTTTTGCAGGTGTTTTCTTGGTTTTCATTGTTTCGCGCTTTGCATCGTTTCTCTATTTGCAGCGCATTTGATGATGATGCATTTGTCTTTGTTTCTTGCAGCGCGTTTTTTCATGCACCACGTATTTGTTTGTACCTCGTTTAAACTTGTGTTTGACCCTGTGAATTTGAATCGTTTCTGTACTTGAATTGTTTTCTCTAAATGAGACGCATTGAGCTGTTGCAGTGCGTTTGCCCCCGTCGGCCACCGTAGAAACACCTGAAAAGTAGAAGTATTTTTCTGATTGTGTGAGATCTGCTGAAAAGGCTGAGGGGTTTATTTTTAACATATTCATAGTTTGAGCAAAACAAAAGTTTAACAAATAAATAAAACAGCTAGGAAAAAATAATTCAGTTGTGTCTACTGAAATATTCAGCACAAATCTGAATCAAAATCACAACATTTGAAGCTCACAATCTGCACAAAATATTTATACTGTTTTCTCCATAAGTACACGTTTAACAGGTACTTTAATACTTTTAGAGATACGACAGCTCCTGGATTTTTTTTCTTGCGGGTTGAAAAAAATTTTAATCCACACACATGTTGGATCAATAAATATTCATGTCCAGACGACAAACGGAGCACTGAGTGAAAATGATGTAACACATATGCCTCACCTGTATGTGGCGCTGTTTACAATGATATTTACTATTGCAAATCTCATCACAGTTTTATTAAACTTTAAGGTAATTTAGTTTATTTTAGATGTATTACCGAAAAATAGATTTTTTTTTGGTTTTTTTTGCAAAAGTTAAACATAAGTTTTCGTTTTTAGCCATAAGATTTACGTAACTGTCAAGGAAATTCTGCTCACAAGACAATTCTGTTAGAAAAAAACACTCAGAACAACCAGAAGTAGTTTTATACTTGCGTAAGGAGAGTTGCTGGGCTGTCTGTCTGCTTCCTGCTTTACTCTGCCCAACAACCTCCGAGTCTCTTTTATTGAAAATCATGTCACAGATGAGCAACACTTGATGACATCACAATACATATAGTTCACATGTTCTCTTATAACTAACAATCGTCAACTGAACCACCCTCCCATTTCACACTTGATTACAAATCCCAGTGACAGACGATTATGTGGTTCCCCAAGGCCTTCAGTTTAGCAGATGATGGGACAAACCCCAGTTGTTGGCGAACATAGTAGATTATCTTAATATGTCAGTTGACATGTCATTTATATCAGCTGCTGTTTTCATGTCACGTGCCTCTTGAACCAAAACAGACCCAAAGCAATGTTGATTATATCATGATTAATATTTAAATGATTCACCCTTTAAATGATTAATACTTTAATGAAAGAATTACATATATAAATGAGTAACACTTTAATGAGACTTTAATCAAAGAAATACATTTATATCATAAAATAGAACTTGATCTCAAACTACAACAGTTTAATTACCTGTGTGTAATTTTTGTTATTGATCTGTGTACATAATCTGTGGTGTGTGTTGTTACCGTTTGCGTTAGCGGCGTGTCTCAGTCGCTGGGCAACGGGAGCGACTCTGTAGGTTACACCTGTCACATTTTGGCAATGGTCCTGTGGTCTGTGAAGGTCAGTTCAAGAACTGTATCCTGCGCTGCATTGGACCCTGGAGATGACGGGGCTGCAACATCATCGTTTTCCAGAAGCTGCGGTTTGCAACGCCGTTTTCAAAACAACACCGTTTTCGCCCACAAGAAACGCTGGCTCCATGTGGACGAAAGGTCAGAACAAATACAAACTTCACCGTTTCAACCACAAAAACACATTTTTGTGTGGATGGACAGGCCCTAAGTGTTAATTGATTATTTCCCGTGATACTTACTTTTACTTGAGTATTTCTTTGCTCCGGTATCTGTACTTTTACTTAACAAAATTGAGTACTTCTTCCAGCACTGGTACTCAATCAATATTTTAGTGAAATAAGGTGAAAAAATTTAATATTCAGAAACCAAAAATTATAATTTCTGTCAGTTTCACTTTGCAGTAACTTTAGGTGTTTGGGGACAGTAAGTCGTAAGTGAAATGAGTGAAAATATAAATGCAAACTTGGTATTGGCTTTTCTTTCTTGGATTTCTGTCATTGTTTAATCAGGTTGACGTTATAAGTACTTTTTACTTCAGCCTAAACCTTTTTGGTAATGATCCATGGGGTTATAGTCTATGTTTTGTTTTGTTTTGTTTTGTTTTAGTTTAGTTTTGTAGCGCTGCAAAATGACCGAATAAACTACTACTATTAAAGCCTCTACCTTAATATATCCTGGGTTCAGTGATTGACAGATTCATTAGCTCTTGGCGGTTTTAGCCAGCGCCTCATTGTCCCGTCTGTGTGTGTTTGTGTGTGTGTGTGTGTGTGTGTGTGTGTGTGTGTGTGTGTGTGTGTGGCAGAGTCCATGTGCCCGCCTCTCTCAGATCTGCTCATGTGTGTTCTGCCCACGCTCACATGTTTGGGTAATGGACTGAGACGGCGCAGCATCTGTAACACGGCGCGTTCAGACGGACTCTTTTGTTTCAGCGTGAGCACATGCACACGGACACAACGCACACATCCTTTATGTGCGAGAGAGTCTGTTGTTCAGAGTGACTGAGTTAGACTTAAGCTTGTTTCACGGGGGTTTGTGGGGCGCTGTGCTCTGGAGCTGTGCCAATCTCAGGTCAACTTTCAGGATGTTGTCCCGTTTGAAGTGGAAGACTAACAAGTATGGGTCATTCCATAACATGTATGAATTTAAACTGCGTGTCAAATATTCAGAGTGTTTTCTGAGCTTCTGAAAGGTTCAAAAATAAGGTAGAACACCATCACAAATTTTGGAAATGTTAAAAACAGACGTCTAGTCTTTCTAAAACCGTCCATTTTATGTTGGTGGGTGCTGTCATTTTTTTTTATATAACATGGTCAAGCTGGCACCAAATGTATTTTTTTCCATTTTTAACTCTTAATATCTCCTAGGCTACGTTCAGACTGCAGGGCTTAACGCTCAATTCAGATTTTTTTGTGAAATCCGATGTTTTTGCGAGGTCGTTCACATTTCCAATTAAATGCGTCTTGTATGTGAACTACAGTGTGAACATTAAACGGCCCAAAAGTGTCCCACATGTGACACTGGAGACACGACGACGTCAACCGCAGCGAGCGTCTCTGTGTTTACGGAAGTTGTACAAACATGGACGCAGCATCGAGCACCTGGAGATTTTAAAGTTCCTCTCGTACCGGAGCCAGAACATGAACAACTTACTTGTTTTAAAGAGGAGATTGAGAAGGAGAAGGACGAGGTTTTTGGTCGTGGTGTTTTGTGGGACAGCGGCAGCGACGTCCGTTGAAAGGAACGTGTGGATGTGGAGACGGAGCCAAGAGTGGTGAGTGGTGATGTGCTTCACTTCAGTGACACGGAGTTCATTAACAATTTTCTCCTACTTCAGCGCAGAATAGTGACGTTTGTGGCTCGTTGATAACGTGTAGGTGGATGAATGCACTTTGGCCGTTCAGACTGAAGTCACATGTCAAAAGATCAGATATGTATCGGTTTCAGGAGCACATATCCAAGTGGCCTGGGTCACATTTGAAAAAATCGGATCTGTGTCGTTCAGACTGACATTAAAAGATCGGACACAGGTCACATAGGGGCCAAAAAATCTGATTTGAGTCACTTCAGGCTGCAGTCTGAACGCAGCCCTGGAGTGTTCATCACAGAGGGTCAGTTTTAAAACACAAAGTCCACAGTGGCGTGTGTGGGAAGATGTATGTTCAATATCAAACCTCTGTCTTTGAAATTGCACTTTCCGCAGTCCTTCAAACATGCCCTCAGATTTGAAGAGGAGAATTTTCGAGCAAATTGAAGCCCCCAGAAATCTGTGATAAACCAAAAGCACATGTGTAAAAGTCCAGATTCTACAAGTACATCTGACAAGTTTTAACCCTTGAAAATTTGAAGGACCGACATGAAATAGTTTTTAGATGCAACATCTGAAAGTGGCTCCTCGGAAAACTCGGCTCAAAACAGGTCAGGGCAGAGTTGACCAAATATTTTTTAATGACAAAACTACAAGGAGTTGGGAGGTAAAATCTGTTGGAAAGTGCGTGAACCTCCTAGAATGTTTTCAGTCAAGGCCGGAGATCCAGGGAGCACAAACAACCAAACACCCCAGACTAGAGTGACCAGATGAGATTGATTTCTTTTGTATTAAATGTAAGATTTAAGTTTAATGTCAGACCACGGAACAGTCACGGCAAAACGACATCATCTTCATCGAGACAAAACCTCCACCACAAAAGTTACACAGTGCAACTTCAAGTGATGACCACAAACTGTAACAGTGAAGAAAAAAATACATAGTGCACTCAGATTTTCACTTTTATTTTACTCTTTCTTACATTTGCACCTCTACAAGAACTTTGGTGTGCATTCTCTGTTTCGTCTGAACCACGAATCGTTTTAAATCTGTAAATAATGTAGTGATAATTTAGTTTAACACAGGATTATACCAGTGTGTTTATGTGTGTGTTCACTTTGTGTCTGATATAACCACAGATCCATGTTTATAACGACCGCAATCTCTTTTTAAAGTGTCGCGTCGTTGTGGAAAAGAGGAAATTGTAAACATGTTCCTCGTTTTCAGTCACACACACACACACACGCACACACACACACACACACACACACACACGCACGCACGGTTTGAGCTGCTGTTCCCAGAAGGTAAACTATCTCCATCAAATGACTCTAGATTTATGTTCTTCTGTCAGTAGCATGTGGCCCCAACGCAACATTAACACCTTCAACAAACTGTTTAAAGACTCGAGCGCACCCCCTCCGCTGTTCTACCCCCTCCGCTGTTCTACCCCCCGCTGTTCTACCCCTCCGCTGTTCTACCCCCTCCGCTGTTCTACCCCCTCCGCTGTTCTCTCCACCCTCTGCCCCTCCTCCCGCTGTTGCTTCACCAATCTGCTGTTCTCTCCCCTCTGCTTGACCCCCTTTCCCCCCCCACCGCTGTTCTCCCCCCCTGTGTTAACGCCCCATTTCAACCTCTGCTCTTCCCACCTCTGGCCTCTTCCCCCTCTGCTCTCCCCATTGCTGTTCCACTACTGTTCTCTCCTTCCTCTACTTCTCCTTCTGCTGTTCTCTCCACTGTCTTCTCCTTCTGCTGTTCTCTCCACCCTTTACTCCTCCTTCTGCTGTTCTCTCCTCCCTCTACTCCTCCTTCTGCTGTTCTCTCACTGTCTTCCTCCTTCTGCTGTTCTCTCCACCCTTTACTCCTCCTTCTGCTGTTCTCTCCTCCCTCTACTCCTCCTTCTGCTGTTCTCTCCTCCCTCTACTCCTCCTTCTGCTGTTCTCTCCACTGTCTGCTCCTCCTTCTGCTGTTCTCTCCCCCCTCTACTCCTTCTGCTGTTCTCTCTCCCTCTACTCCTCCTTCTGCTGTTCTCTCCTCCCTCTGCTCCTCCTTCTGCTGTTCTCTCCACCCGCCACTCCTCCTTCTGCTGTTCTCTCCTCCCTCTACTCCTCCTTCTGCTGTTCTCTTCACCCTCTACTCCTCCTTCTGCTGTTCTCTCAACCCTCTACTCCTCCTTCTGCTGTTCTCTTCACCCTCTACTCCTCCTTCTGCTGTTCTCTCCACCCTCTACTCCTCCTTCTGCTGTTCTCTCCACCCTCTACTCCTCCTTCTGCTGTCCTCTCTTCTCCTTCCTCTCTCACTCCTCCTTCTGCTGTTCTCTCTCCCTCACTCCTTCTCTTCTCTCCTCTGTTCTCTCCTCCCTCTACTCCTCCTTCTGCTGTCTCTCTCCTCCTTCTGCTTTCTCTCCTCCCTCTACTCCTCCTTCTGCTGTTCTCTCACCTCTATCTCCCTCTCGCTGTTCTCTCCCCCTCTACTCCTCTCCTTCTGCTGTTCTCTCACCCTCTACTCCTCCTTCTGCTGTTCTCTCCACTGTCTTCTACTCCTCCTTCTGCTGTTTCTCCTCCCTCTACTCCTCCTTCTGCTGTCTCTCCTCCCTCTACTCCTCCTTCTCTGCTGTTTCTCTTCTCTTCTGCTGTCTCCTCTCTCCTCCTTCTGCTACTCTCCTTCCTTCTCTCCTCACTCCTCCTTCTGCTGTTCTCTCTCCCTCTCCCTGCTGTTCTCTTCACCCTCTCCTCCTTGCTGTTCTCTCCTCCCTCACTCCTCCTTCTGCTGTTCTCTCCTCCTCTCCTCCTTCTGCTGTCTCTCTCTCCCTTCTACTCCTCCTTCTGCTGTTCTCTCCACCCTCTACTCCTCCTTCTGCTGTTCTCTTCACCCTTTACTCCTCCTTCTGCTGTTCTCTCCTCCCTCTACTCCTCCTTCTGCTGTTCTCTCCTCCCTCTACTCCTCCTTCTGCTGTTCTCTCCCCCTTCTACTCCTCCTTCTGCTGTTCTCTCCCCCTCTACTCCTCCTTCTGCTGTTCTCTCCTCCCTCTACTCCTTGTCTTGCTGTTCTCTTCACCTTACTCCTCCTTCTGCTGTTCTCTCCTCCCTCCACTCCTCCTTCTGCTGTTCTCTCCTCCCTCCACTCCTCCTTCTGCTGTTCTCTCCTCCCTCTACTCCTCCTTCTGCTGTTCTCTCCTCCCTCTACTCCTCCTTCTGCTGTTCTCTCCCCCTCTACTCCTCCTTCTGCTGTTCTCTCCTCCCTCCTCCTCCTGTCTCTGCTGTTCTCTTCACCCTTTACTCCTCCTTCTGCTGTTCTCTTCACCCTCCGCTCCTCCTTCCGCTGTTTCCTCCTTCCTCCTTCTGCTGTCTCTCCTCTCTTTCTGCTGTTCTCTCCTCCCTTCACTCCTCCTTCTTCTGCTGTTCTCTTCCTCCCTCTACTCCTCCTCTGCTGTTCTCTCCTCCCTCTACTCCTCCTTCTGCTGTTTCTCTCCCTCCTCTACTCCTCCTTCTGCTGTTCTCTCCACCCTCTACTCTCCTTCTGCTGTCTCTCCTCTCTCTGCTCTGCCCACCCTGTTCTCTCCTCCCTTTTCTCTCTACCTTCTGCTCTCCTCCTCTGCCTCCTTCTGTTCTCTTCCTCCCTCTACTCCTCCTTTCTGCTCCTTTCTCTCTCCACCCTCTACTCCTCCTTCTGCTGTTCTCTCCCCTTTACTCTCCTTCTGCTGTTCTCTCCTCCCCTCTCTACTCCTCCTTCTGCTGTTCTCTTCACCCTCTACTCCTCCTTCTGCTTTCTCTCTCCCCTCTTCTCCTCCTCTGCTGTTCTCTCCTCCCTCTCTACTTCCTCCTTCTGCTGTTCTCTTCCCCTCTACTCCTCCTCTGCTGCTCTCTCCCTCTACTCCTCCTTCTGTCTCTCCTCCCTCTACTCCTCCTCTGCTGTTCTCTCCTCCCTACTCCTCCTTCTGCTGTTCTCTCTCCCTTTACTCCTCCTTCTGCTGTCTCTCTCCACTCCTCTTCTGCTGTTCTCTCCACTTCTTCTCCTCCTTCTGCTGTTCTCTACCCTCTGCTCCTCCTTCTGCTGTTCTCTTCACCCTACTCCTCCTTCTGCTGTTCTCTCCCCTTTACTCCTCCTTCTGCTGCTCCTTCTGCTGTTCCTCTACTCCTCTTCTGCTGTTCTCTCCACCTCCTCCTTCTGCTGTTCTCTCCCCCTTCTCCTCCTTCTGCTTTCTCTCCACCCTCCTCCTTCTGCTGTTCTCTCCACCCTCTTACTCCTCCTTCTGCTGTTCTCTCCACCCTCTACTCCTCCTTCTGCTGTTTCTCTCCGCTGTTACTCCTCCTTCTGCTGTTTCTCTCCACCTGTCTTCTCCTCCTTCTGCTGTTCCTTCCCCTCTACTCCTCCTTCTGCTGTTCTCTCCACCCTTTACTCCTCCTTCTGCTGTTCTCTCCACCCTTTACTCCTCCTTCTGCTGTTCTTCTCCCTCTACTCCTCCTTCTGCTGTTCTCTCCACCCTTTACTCCTCCTTCTGCTGTTCTCTCCGCTGTCTTCTCCTCCTTCTGCTGTTCTCTCCACCATCTTCTCCTCCTTCTGCTGTTCTCTTCACCCTTTACTCCTCCTTCTGCTGTTCTCTCCACCCTCTACTCCTCCTTCTGCTGTTCTCTCCGCTGTCTTCTCCTCCTTCTGCTGTTCTCTCCACCGTCTTCTCCTCCTTCTGCTGTTCTCTCCACCCTTTACTCCTCCTTCTGCTGTTCTCTCCACCCTCTACTCCTCCTCTCCTCCTTCTGCTGTTCTCTCCACCCTCTACTCCTCCTTCTGCTGTTCTCTTCCACCCTTTACTCCTCCTTCTGCTGTTCTCTCCTCCCTCTTACTCCTCCTTCTGCTGTTCTCTCCTCCCTCTTACTCCTCCTTCTGCTGTTCTCTTCACCCTTTACTCCTCCTTCTGCTGTTCTCTCCACCCTCTACTCCTCCTTCTGCTGTTCTCTCCATCCTTTACTCCTCCTTCTGCTGTCTCCTCCTCCTTTACTCCTCCTCTTCTGCTGTTCTCTCCTCCCTCTACTCCTCCTTCTGCTGTTCTCTCCACCTCTGCTCCTCCTTCTGCTGTTCTCTCCACCCTCTACTCCTCCTTCTGCTGTTCTCTCCTCCCTCTGCTCCTCCTTCTGCTGTTCTCTCCTCCCTTCCTGCCACTCCTCCTTCTGCTGTTCTCTCCACCCTCTACTCCTCCTTCTGCTGTTCTCTCCCCCTCTACTCCTCCTTCTGCTGTTCTCTCCTCCCTCTACTCCTCCTTCTGCTGTTTCTCTCCTCCTCTCACTCTCTCCTCTTCTGCTGTTCTCTCCTCCCTCTACTCCTCCTTCTGTCTTCTCTCCTGCTTCCTCTCTCCTCCTTCTGCTGTTCTCTTCACCCTCTACTCCTCCTTCTGCTGTCTCTTCACCCTCCGCTCCTCCTTCTGCTGTTCTCTCCACCCTTTACTCCTCCTTCTGCTGTTCTCTCCACCTGTCTTCTCTCCTTCTGCTCCTTCTGCTGTTCTCTCCACCCTCTACTCCTCCTTCTGCTGTTCTCTCCTCCCTCTACTCCTCCTTCTGCTGTTCTCTCCACCCTCTACTCCTCCTTCTGCTGTTCTCTCCTCCCTCTTACTCCTCCTTCTGCTGTTCTCTCCTCCCTCTACTCCTCCTTCTGCTGTTCTCTTCACCCTGCTCCTCCTTCTGCTGTTCTCTCCTCCCTCTACTCCTCCTTCTGCTGTTCTCTCCACCCTCTACTCCTCCTTCTGCTGTTCTCTCCACCCTCTCCTCCTCCTTCTGCTGTTCTCTTCACCCTTTACTCCTCCTTCTGCTGTTCTCTCCACCCTCCGCTCCTCCTTCTGCTGTTCTCTCCCCTTTACTCCTCCTTCTGCTGTTCTCTCCACCCTCTACTCCTCCTTCTGCTGTTCTCTCCTCCCTCTACTCCTCCTTCTGCTGTTCTCTCCTCCCTCTCCTTTACTCCTTGTCCTGCTGTCTCTCTTCACCCTTTACTCCTCCTTCTGCTGTTCTCTCCCCCTCTACTCCTCCTGCTGTTCTCTCCTCCTCTGTTCCTCCCTCTGGTGTTACCCTCTTTCCTCCTCTGCTGTTCTCTCCCCCCCTCCTCTTCCTCGGCGGTCAGGCGACAGCTTCTCCGGAGGCGGGTCACGGAGGAAGTGTTTGGTTTGTGCATTGTTTATTTTTACCTCGCTCATTTGCATATCGTTAGCCTCCAGCCAAGTGCCGTTAATTAGGTAAACAGGTAATTCCCAGCTGGATGAAATGCCCGGCGCGCTGCTGCTGCATGTGTGATGTGAGAGCGCGATGAAACGCCCGGGATGACACGCGCCTCTACAACAACTGCAGTCGTGTGTCTCAAGGACTTTACCGAGACACTTTTGATCTGCTCCGTAAAGACTTTTGTGAAGGAAACGGCACAGGACAAGACGAGGAGACGGGAGATAATCAAGGGTGTGAAAAAAACCCACTGTGATTCTTGTTTAGGGGAGATATTTTGGACACGGACTCACAAATGCGTAAAAAATCTGTAGTTTTAGGCCAAGAGTCTCCGACCTGTAGAAGCAGCTCGCCAAAGGTTTTCTGAATCATATTTATTGTACAGAATAACTCAAATTTGATTCATTAACATTGTAAAAGTGTTATTTTGAACTTGGCAAAAGAAATGAAAAACAAAAATGCTGGAGAGCTGAGACATACCGTATTTTCTGGGCTATTAGACGCTCTGGATTATAAGACGCACTGTTATTAAATGGTCTATTTTCGAACTTTTTTCACAAATAAACCGCACCAAACTTTAAATGAAACACAACAGTTGGATGGGTCAGTGGTTTTGTTTGTTTGTTCGTTCACGGTGACTCTGGGCTTTGTTCAGTTGTGGCGTGTAGGGAGGTGCTGTCTGGGACCAACGGATTGTCGGCGTGTTCGCAGTGACTCAGTTGTTCAGTCGTGTCTAGAAGTGGCACATTGCACTCGCTTTTTCGGTTCGTTCCTCCGGTCCGTTCCTCGTCGGCGTGGAGTGATGAGTGTGTCTGTGTGTTTGTTTCGCTGTGCGGTCGCTGTCTGCTCCGTGTGTGTTTGTGTGTTCTGTGGGTGGTGCGGCTTTATAGTTTACTGAAGTCGTGCTGGGACATGTGGATTCGTGTTTAGGGCGCTCTGGATTTTGGGCGCGCGGTCTTTTTTTGATGCGGTTAGAGGCTAATCACCCGGAAAATACGGTAATAAGAAATGGATATAAGTGGGCAAGCCTTAGATTTGTACAGATTGATGCCTATAAAACATAAAACCATTATGTGTGTGTAAACTCCCTCAGTTGTTCAGGTAGAATCCAAGGCAAAAGAAGAAATTCAGTTTGCCAGCTGGACAAAAATGTATTTTGTTCGAATACGTTTCGCAGCTCATCCAAGATGCTTCTTTACTTCTAGTCAGACACTGGTGGTCACTTCCTTATATCTGTCTGAAGGGAGGAGATAACTACACTGAAACCAGAGTACAGCACCGCACCCGCCTGTTAACCTGTGATTTTATCAAAAATAAACCCTGGACCTGGAATGTTAACATTCCACCCATTACCCGCCTCGTGATAAATAACACATAAATTAAAATAATTCTAACTGAAGCATCCATCAGAATATAGATTGAAATGTTACGACTTCAGGAATTACAATCATAAAATGAAATTGTTACACTTTCTTTAGTACAAATATGAATTCACAGACAAGACTGTCAAAAATACGTCATCTTTTCACAGGCTTTATTTACTGAGCAGAAGAAACATAAATCGAGATGAAGAACTGTTGCACCACACAAGCCACGGACTGAACCAGGACTAAGCTAGGACTATTCCAGGACTAAATCAGGACTAAACCAGGACAGAACTAGGACTAAAATAGGATTAAACCAGGACTGAACCAGGACTCACTGTAGGGACAGGTGTAGTCTGTCGAGAGACCACGAGCGAAAGGACCGGCGCAGAACTCCACGCGCATGGAGGTAAGTGCAGCCGTTGTTCGATCGTGCTTTGCGGATACTCTGCTCTGCGAGCTCGGGGTTCTCTCTCTCTTAAGTCCAAGGTTAGTCCTGGTGTAGTCTTGGTTTAGTCCTGACAGGTGTCCATTAAGACATAATTGTATAAATGTAAATTTACAAATCAAAATAAAATAGAACGATAAGTAATGAAATATAGCTTTTTACAAGAGGTCAAAGACTTAGACTTAGACAAACTTAGACTAACTTAGACGTAGACTTAATCAGACTTAAATTTAGACTTAGACAAACATTTCTTATCCACAAGCGAAATTCTTTAGGGACACCTGGCAAAAAAATCCACAAAGGGAAAAAATAGGGACACCTGGGACATTTCACTGGCACAAATCACTGGTTTTGGATAAATCTGCTGGGACAGGGGACACAGGGCTCAAAACTGGGACTGTCCTGAGTGTTACGTCCCCTTTGCTAGGGGAGAAAGGGAAGTAACAAAAAATAAAACCAAGATGTAAAATTTAATAAATTAAATAATGTTTAATTAACAGGAATGTAAAGGTAAATTAACAAAAGACTAAAATATACAGAAAATAACCTAAACTAAGATACAAAACTACAGACAACGGGTTTGTGCCACAAAATGGGTAACGCAGGTTTACACAAAAACGAGTGGTAAAACTTAGGGACACACACTAAACCAAAACACAAGTTCCCCAAATTAAACCACATAAACCCACAAACAGAATCGAGTGACCAAATCAAAAAAGGCACAAAACAGAACTAAACTGAACCACACACACACGAAACAAAATGGCAGACTGGCCACCAAGTCCAGCAGCCCCGAACAGGTGCTGGTCGTCTCGTTAAATAGGGGGAGGTGGCTACAGGTGAACAGAGAAGTCGGCAACAATCACACAACAAATTAGACCTGGGGCCGTAACAAATAGGGATGTCTGGTCACCCTGCACTAGATGACATCACAAGGTGTAACAGAACATTTTGGTTTCTGGGATGCAGATAGACTAATAATGCAGAATTACTCAAACGCAACTCCAGGTTTGTTTTTGAAGAGGTAAAACATGATAACACAACATAAAGAGTCCATTTTGTATAATACAGAATAGAGTTCATACATGTGTGTGTCCCTGACTAAATAATCTTTACATAATCACATTTATAGTGTATATATAAGTGTCCACGGTGCTCGCGCGGCGGCGGCGGCGGCAGAGTGGAGGGTTTAGCTGAGGCTCCTCATTAGCGTGCGACATGACGGCTAACGGCTAACAGACAGCGACGCGGCTAAAACAGGAGACAGGTGCGAGCGCGGCCACACAGACCGAAGAGGACGAGTCGCTCCACTGTCTCTACAGGTTTGAGAAATCAGCCTGAGAAGATATTTTGTTGATTTAAAGCGGGGCTATTCTGCTAAATAGACTTTTTGTTATAATGTTGTTCCCACCTCTATTTTTAATTTTAATTTTATTTTTTTGAGAGTTGTGATAGTCGATCCAGGCGTGTCTCTCGCTGTTTTTCCACGTTCTTAATTTCAACAACAACAACGAAAAACTAAATAAAACCAAAAAAAAAACCCTCACTTTTCAGTACAAACATAAAGGCGTTTATAACCTACAGAACATAAATCATAGACTCCATGAACCATGAACCATGAACCAGGACTAAACCAGGTCTAAACCAGGACTAAAACAGAACGAAAACAGGACTAAAACAGGACTAAAACAAGACTGAACCAGTACTAAAACCAGGACTAAAACAGGAACTAAACCAAGACTAAACCAGGTCTAAACCAGGACTAAAACAGAACGAAAACAGGACAAAAACAGGACTGAACCAGGACTAAATCAAGACTGAACCAGTACTAAACCAGGACTAAAACCAGGACTAAAACAAGACTGAACCAGTACTAAAACCAGGACTAAAACAGGACTAAACCAAGACTGAACCAGGACTAAATCAGGACTGAACCAGGACTAAACCAGGACTAAAAGAGGACTGAACCAGGACTAAAACAGGACTAAACCAAGACTGAACCAGGACTAAATCAGGACTGAACCAGGACTAAAACAGGACTAAACCAAGACTGAACCAGGACTAAATCAGGACTGAACCAGGACTAAAACAGGACTAAACCAAGACTGAACCAGGACTAAATCAGGACTGAACCAGGACTAAAACAGGACTAAACGAGGACTGAACCAGGTCTAAACTAAGACTAAAACAGGATTAAAACAAGACTAAAACAGGACTAAACCAGGACTCAAGCAGGACTAATCTTGGACTTGAGAGTGAGAGAGAGAACCCCGAGCCCTTGGAGCAGTGTGTCCGCAAAGCCCGATCAGGTCAAGGATCATGCGCTTTAGCGAACTCTGTGCCGGTCCTTTCGCCTGTGGTCACCCGATGGTCTAAGTGGGCGCATTTCCGGGCCAGTCCCAACATCCAGTCCTGGTTTAGTCCTGGTTCAGTCCTGGTTTAGTCCTGGTTCAGTCCTGGTTTAGTCCTGGTTCAGTCCTGGTTTAGTCCTGGTTTCGTCCTGGTTCAGTCCTGGTTTAGTCCTGGTTTCGTCCTGGTTTAGTCCTGGTTTAGTCCTGGTTTCGTCCTGGTTTAGTCCTGGTTTAGTCCTGGTTTAGTCCTGTTTAGTCCTGTTTAGTCCTGGTTTTAGTCCTGGTTTCGTCCTGGTTCAGTCCTGGTTTCGTCCTGGTTCAGTCCTGGTTCAGTCCTGTTTCGTCCTGGTTCAGTCCTGGTTTTAGTCCTGTTTTAGTCCTGGTTTCGTCCTGGTTTCAGTCCTGGTTTAGTCCTGGTTTAGTCCTGGTTCGTCCTTTAGTCCTGGTTCAGTCCTGGTTTAGTCCTGTTTCAGTCCTGGTTCAGTCCTGTTTAGTCCTGGTTTAGTCCTGGTTTAGTCCTGGTTTAGTCCTGGTCCTTTCAGTCCTGGTTTCAGTCCTGGTTTCAGTCCTTAGTCCTGGTTCAGTCCTGTTTCAGTCCTGGTTTAGTCCTGGTTCAGTCCTGGTTCAGTCCTGGTTCAGTCCTGGTTTAGTCCTGGTTTAGTCCTGTTCAGTCCTGGTTCAGTCCTGGTTCAGTCCTGGTTCAGTCCTGGTTCAGTCCTGGTTTGACATTTAAGTTGTAGGTTATTTTATATTGTATATATATATATATGTATTGTATTATAATGTAATTTTTAAAATATCTTCAATTACTCCTGTGGAACTTTCTAGACAAGGCAATAACATCTCCACGGAGACAAGCAGGTAACAACTCTCCACCAGAAAAGTTACACAATGCACCTTTTAAGAAACAGACAGTGTGCCTCACTGATGATCACACCGTCCTGGTCAGGGTCAAGGTACGACCAGGAACAAGACCCACTGTCCTGAGTTTTACCCACACTGTGGCAGAAAAAATAAGAAGAAAAAAAGGAAAAAACAAAGAAAAGAATAAACTAATAAACAATAAATGATTAACAAAGGAACAAAGGGGTAATTAAAGGAGAGGAAAAAAAAAAGAGAATTGTCATTAATTACAAGAATTTTTCCTTTTTCTTATTTTTTATTTTCTGCTTAGTTTTCCCTCAGTCTACGTTCCTCCCCTCCCTCGGGGTCTTGTTCACGAGTGCGGGGGAGAATGGAGCGTGAAGTCCAAATTTCTAATGTTTTTTGTACTGTCTCCACAAAAAAAAAAAAAAAAAAGTTTAATATTTAGAAAGTGTGCCAGTACCAGGTGAGTCTCGAGTAAGTTCCAGTCCAAATAATTTCCCTTGTGGATCAATAAAGTTTGTCTAAGTCTAAGTCTAATGGATTCTGTATTCCTATGGGCAGACTTCAGCTATTTCCAAACTCAAAACACTCAAAGTTTTAGTAGTTTCGGTTCACGCTGCCAAATGCGTAACGAAGCTCAGACTTATAGAAACTTCTGACCCAGCTGATTTGATTTCGTTCACTCTATACACACGCCGGCGTCTAAACAGGTTCCCTCGCGCGCCGGAGCTCGTCTAAATTTAGCCGTGGCGGTGTTTTGTGTGGTAAATGCGTTTCTCCTCTCACACTTCCCCGTGCATCGTCTTAAAAGCACAGTTTCAGCGGCGGCTCCAGAGACCGAGGTGTGAACGTGCGCTGATGTGTGGGGCATGAAAGCGCCGCTGCTGGGGCTGAGCTGTCAATCATCATCCACTGTCAACAACACCCAGTTTTATTTAACCTTTATTTAACCAGGGAAACCACCGAGCACCGAATCATTTCACATCTGCACGTTTACATGAAAGATTTAATTCGGAATAAAAATGAATTCTGCTTTAAAAAAAATCCGTGTATCATTCGTTCATTTGTTTTTCAATATAAAACCAAAAATGAGAAAACGAAAAAAACAACAATTTTCTTCTTTATTTGTCTCCAAAACCAAAATGAAAAAACGGATAACGATTTGTTTTTTCAGTTTTCGATTTTGTGTTTAAATGAAAAATGGAAAAAAACGGATAACGGCCGTTTCCCGTTTACGTGACTTTTGTAACTCCAATGCCGGATTTTTACACTGCATATGGACTGAACCAGGACTGATCCAGGTCCGGGACCAGACCGGGTCCAGAGCAGGACCAGAGCGGGACCAGTTTTGACTCCGAGCCTCTGCAGGGTCCGAGCCTTAGCTTTGAGCTCTGGCCCTGCCGTGGGCTCTGAGATTCCCGTCTGGTCCCGGCCTGGTCTCGGTCTCAGTCCCGGTCTGGTGTCAGTCTCGGTCTGGTTCAGCTCTGATCCTGGACCTGGTTCAGTCCTGGTCCAGTCCGTACGCAGTGCAAAAGTCTGGCATCGCAGTCACGGAAATCACATAAACGGGAAACGGCCGTTATCCGTTTTTTCCATTCTTCATTTAAACACAAAATCGAAAACTGAAAAAACAAATCAATCCGTGTATCATTCGTTCATTCGTTTTTCAATATAAAACCAAAAATAAGAAAACAAAAAAACAACAGTTTTCTTCGCTATTTGTCTCCAAAACCAAAATGAAAAAAACGGATAATGATTCGTTTTTTCAGTTTTCGATTTTGTGTTTAAATGAAGAATGGAAAAAACGGATAACGGCCGTTTCCCGTTTACGTGACTTCCGTGACTGCGATGCCGGACTTTTGCACCGCATACAGACTGAATCAGGACAGATCCAGGTCCAAGACCAGACTGAGACCAGAGCGGGACTGAGACCGGGACAGAGCTGCTCTGGTTCTCCGCGCTCAAGAACCGCGACTGGTTCCGAGGTGCAAAGCCTCCGACTGACGCATTCACACCAATGAAAATGAATCGAACTAAGAACTTTTGGTTCAAATGGACCAGGTCCGGGACCAGACCGGGACCAAAGCGCTACTGAGACTGGGACCAGACCGGGACCAGAACGGGCCTGAGACCGAGACAAGACCAGGACCAGACCGGGACCAGACCGGAGGCTCAGAGCCCACGGCAGGACCGGAGCTCGAAGCTGAGGCTCGGACCCCTGTGGAGGCTCGGAGTCAAAGCTCGGAGTCCGACCTGGACCCGCTCTGGTTCCTGTCTGGTCCGGTCTCCTCAGTCCCGGCTCGTCTGGTCTCTCGGACCTGGATCCGTCCTGATTCAGTCCGTATGCGGTGCAAAATCCGGCATCGCAGTCACGGAAGTCACGTAAACGGCCGTTATCCGTTTTTTCCATTCTTCATTTAAACACAAAATCGAAAACTGAAAAAATGAATCATTATCCATTTTTTTCATTTTGGTTTTGGAGACAAATAATGAAGAAAACTGTTGTTTTTTCATTTTCTTATTTTTGGTTTCATATTGAAAAGTGAATGAACGAATGACACGGATTTAGAAAGACCATGTAAACACTTAATTCTTAATGAAAATGATTATTCAGAATTGAACTTAATTCTGAAGTAAGTGGGTGGTTTAGTCCGATTTTAAAGCTGAATTCATTTATTTTTCATCATGTTTTGATGATCAACGTTTATTCTTCTTAAAAATACTCTCGGTCGTTCAGTTCATGCTCGTTGGGTCGTTCTTCTGACAGAATCCGGACGATCCAGCCAGACTGTCATCCACGTCTCTTTGGATTTGTGAGAGGGATGTGGGAGTGGACTGAGGCAGAGCAGCCGTTGACTCAGTTTGTCTTCTTCCTCCTTCTCCGACACTCTTCCCTTCTCCTCCTCAGCCGACAGACGTAAAGCGTGATGAGAGAATTCTCCAGCTGCTGCTTAAACAGTTCTACTTTACATTTGTTCAATTACATATTTTTCTGACTATAAGTCTCGCGTTTTTTCATGGTTTGGGTGTTTCCTGCGACTTATACTCCGGTGCGACTTATATATTAAAATTTTCACACTGAAGCGGTGAGAGGAGGGGCTCATAACAGACGCAAACGCCGCAACAAATACAAACGTGACAACACAACAAAAAGCCACAACGGAAGTGACTCTATTTTTCGACGGACGAAGAGATCGATCCTGGCCACAAAACAATAAATTACTTTTACTTACATTTCCAACTTCGTTCACTTCTCCGTTCCTTTACTTTTCACATCCTTGTTCTTCTTCAACTTTTCCCTCTTCCCACTTGATCCTTTAACACTTTGCTTGGTCCGTCGGAAAATAGAGTCCAGCGGTCACTTCTGTTAAGGCTTTTTTTTTTTTCATAAATATTTTATTTTATATTTTTTCCTATATTGTGGTCTTATGGACACACAATAATGCCACAAGATGTACAAATAAACAAATGCCACATTTAAACCCCCTCCTCCCCGATTCGCCCTTAACCCACCCTTAAAAAAAAAAAATTATAATAAATAATAATAATAATAATAATAATAATAATAATAATGAAAAAATATAATACACATTTTAAAAATAAATACGTAAAAATAAAAATAATAAAATAAAAATACAATAGTAATAGTAATATTGACCAGAAAATAATAATAAAAATAAAGTATCAATTAATAATTACGCAAACAAAATATATACAAATTACATACACATAAACACACACCTGTTGTGGCTTTTTGTTGTGTTGTCGTGTTTGTATTTGTTATGAGCTTGGTTAAAAGCTCATAAAAGTTGATTTGACTTTAATATCACACTGCGGAACATAAGAAAAGCAATAACGTCATGGTAACGACTGAATAAAAAGGACGTAGTCAGGTAATTCCATTTGCTCCCTCTCAGGTTGATTGCGGTCTTTGAGCTCGTCTCCACGGTGATGGAAAAAGCCACGGCGTTTCATGTTCGCCGCTCGTCTCTCGCCCGACTACGCGCTCTCGTGTCCGGGCGCGCCGCTTTCATTGCCCCCCCCCCCCCTCAAAGCGCGAGTAAACGCCGCTCCTCGCTCCCCCCCTCGCCACTTTAATCAACACCACAAGGCCCGACACATCACAGGCGAGGAAACACAGACGGAGAGCAGAGGAGCCGAGGTCACACTCATAAAGAGCCGAGTCAACGCTGTGAGGGAGACGGGAGCGTGCCAAAACAAGATGGCGGCGCTGGTATCAGATCGGGCGCGCTCTCCGTTAGCCCGGGTAATGGGGACGTTTAAAAAGAACTTCACCCCGCTTCATTGTTTAGTAATTATCAGAAGTTTAATTGAGGTTGGTACAGTTTTTTTGGATAAAAAAGGAGATATGAGGAAGAGTGTGATTGGTGTAACAGGTCTCCACACTTCATCATCTTTAATACAAACCTCCCACCTACCAAGACCTCACAGAAAATCATGGCCTTGGACGGCTTAGAAATCCAAATTGTCGATCATTACAAGTGCCTCGGCGTGTGGCTTGATTCTTCATTTAATTTTGAAAGGCACATTAACAGTCTGCTTACTAAAGCCAAACTAAAAATAAGTTTCCTATATCAACATTCATTCATTCATTCATTACATTCATTTATTTATTTATTTCGGTCACAGGTATATTTTGACATTAATTCATAAACAGTCATATTTAACATATACAGACCGAAAAGGTGCAGGCTGAAGCTTAAGCTTATTATGCCTTTACCCTTTATTCCTTTGTCAGAGCTTCATCTTGACATCAGTTCATCTTCAAAAATACAGCAGGAAGAAACAAACTAATCAGTAACAGAACAACAAAGTTCTACAGCACAAACTAAGTCTCATATTTCATGTTTCTGTCCAGAGTTAAACATTTAAACTTCTTTATGAAGTGAAAGAAAGTGGTGCACAATTTTAGGTTTTCTGTACAGTTGTTCCACAGCTCCGCCCCTTTAACAGATTTACAAAATTTCATAATGTTTGTTCTGATTTTCTTTTTAATAAACACGGTCGTGCCTCTGAGCTCATATCGGCTCTTTCGGATTTTGAACATGTTCTGTAACGATTTCGACAGGAGATTGTTGTTTACTTTGAACATGATTTTCAGAGTATAAAGGTAAAGACTAAATCATAAAATTTCAGCGTTTGAAGGTTTATAAATAATGCATTGGTTGGTTCGTTATAAGTTGATAATTTGATGCTCTTATTGCCTTTTTTTGTAGGGTAAAGATTGGCTTTGTATTCGTCTTATATGTATTGCCCCAAATCTCAATACCGTAGGTTATGTAGGTCATTACCAGCGAGTTATATATAATAAAAAGACTGTTTTTATCTAGGGTATATCTATATTTATATATAATTGCGATCACTTTGGATAGTTTAACATAAAAACAGTTTCACGCACGAAAAAGATCTTTTGGTCAAAACTACAGTTCTCCTCGTCATTGACTATGGAGACTAAGGCTGCGTTCAGACTGCAGCCTGAAGTGACCCAAATCCGATTTTTTGGCCTCTATGTTACCTGTATCTGATCTTTTAATGACAGTCTGAACGACACAGATCCAATTATTTCAAATGTGACCCAGGCCACTTGGATATGTGGTCCTGAAACCGATACATATCTGATCTTTTGACATGCGACTTCAGTCTGAACGGCCAAAGCGCATTCATCCAACCTACACGTTATCAACAAGCGACAAACGTCACTATTCTGCGCTGAACCGGAACTGTAAAATCTCCAGGTGCTCAATGCTCGCGACCATATTTGGACAACTTCCGTAAACACAGATCACGCTCGCTGCGGTTGACACATGTGGTTGACGTCGTCGTGTCTCCAGTGTCACATGCAGGACACTTTTGGGCCGTTTACCGTTCACACTGAAGTCACAGACAAGTCGCATTTAATTGGAAATGTGAACGACCTCGCAAAAACATCGGATTTCACAAAAAAATCGGAATTGAGCATTAAGCCCTGCAGTCTGAACGTGGCCTTAGTTTACTGATCTGCGTCAAAAACACTGCTCTATAACGTCAATGTGATTATTCCCGCAGCCATCCGCTCTGTCGTAAGTGTTTACTATTTACCGAGCTGGACGCCACCTAGTGCCTCCACACAGTTTCATTTCTCTCCAGCGACTAGACTAGACAACACTAGACGGTTTGCAAAAACCCCAAAAGTGCAAGTTCGGGCACCAGCCAATCCGTGAAGAGACAGACATTCTGTGCTGGCAACAATTCCCGAGATCGAGGATTTAAAGCCAGAACAAAGAGAATGTTTGGTGAATTTCATCAAGGAGAAAGACGTTATTGCCCTTCTTTCTACGGGATTTTGGAAAAGCTTAATATACCAGTTAGCCCCGTTAGTTAAATTAAAATAGTACCCACCTACCTACCGTCTAGCGAATGAATCCTAATGCTGCAAGGTCAGACGGTTTCTATGAAGTGAAACTGGTTAATCAATCAGGCTACCATTTACCACCCATCACTGCGCACTTTAGTCTCTGGTGAAGTGTCCCTCTCTTCACACCCGCAGACAACCCCACTGGTTATTGTTCTTTTACAAATGTTTAATTGGTAAAAGTCCGTCCTACCTCAGCACAGCTCCAGACTCACTGAGCTCCAACAGACACATGACCCTGGTCGTTCCTAAAGCCACACAGCTTTGAACCGCTCCTTATTTCAGTTCTGCAGCAAGTGACTGGAACCACCTTCCGCACACTTTAAAATTTTGTTTGTTTTTACCTGCGTTGACTTTTAAAAACTCCGTCTAGAGTCCATCTTTAATCTGAAATTGTTTCACTGTCTCATGTCTCTATTCACTGTTTCATGTTATGGTTGACGTGTGAGTGTGTTATTCTGCCTCTTGATCAGGTCGTCTTTGTAAATGAGAAGGTGTTCTCAATTGACTTGAATTGAACAAATAACTAAATCAAATAAAATAAAAATCAGGTGTTTGTGACTAGAAATACTTCTCTGTAGTCAGGGCAGTCCTGTGTGATGTCACGTAGTACTTGAAATTACCACTGGAGGCAGCACACACACTGTTTTGAACACAAAGCTGCAATTGCGTAGTTTGCACTAAAACAGTAAAAACAAAAAGTACTAGCTCAGAACCAAGCTCTGTTGTTGTGTCCTTAGGCAAGACACTTCACCCATCTTAACTAATATGAATGTGAAGAGTGTGGTGGATGGTGCAGATTGCCAATCTCACGTCCGTGTAAAGCACATTACAATAGCATGAAATTATAATTATGGGTCTTTTCTGATTGAGGGTCTGCCGCGTCTCCATGGTGATGGTATTTCTTTGCCTTGAATGTCTCACAGTATGGCATTACACATATTTATCTACACGAAGACAAGAAAGTAGTAGTAGCAGTAGTTTATTCATTTTGCAGCACTACAAAACAAAACAAAACCACGGATCATGACCGAAAAGAGTTTAGACTGAAGTAAAAAATACTTCTAATGCCAAACTCTATGTAACAATGACAGAAATTCCAATAAAGGAAGACAGTGCATAAACAGTAAGTTTGCTTTTTACAATTTCACTTACGCATACAAAGAGACAAAATATAAATTAAAACAAACACAATTTGCATAATTCATTCATTCCAGAGCTCTATATCTTTCAAAACATAACGCTTTATATTCTTTTTTTAAAGGCTTCTGCAGGGTTAGACTTTTTAAAAATCATCACTCAGATTGTTCCACACGCGAACCTCTCGAACAGAAACAAAATCACTTTTTTCTTATTATTATTTTCATTTTTTTTTAAAGATGCCAGTTTTGTTTTTATTTTTTTTTCTGTTTATGGTCGCATAAACTAATAATTATGTTAACGAAGGCACAAAAGTTTATCGTTTATGATCGTACAAAAATAAACCTCGATGAGAAAAATGTACGAATTTTTTTGTTTTCGTTTATGGTCGTACGAACTAATAAACTAAAAGTGACACCACCAGGCAAATTATCTCCTCTCACAGTAATAATACATGTTCTTCAATGTATTTTTGAACAAGAAAAACACGATTATTTAAAGATGCATTGTGTAACTTTTCTGGTGGAGGTTCAGCCAAATACTTTTCTCCATGGAGATGTTATTGCTTTATCCGGAATGTTTCATAATATGGTTTCTATTGTCATGGAGTCCAAACCAGACCAAGTTACAGGTCAGATCTGTGTTTTTTGAGCTCTAAAACCACCTGTAATTGAATAAATGTAAAGTTAGAGCGACCTGACACTAGACAGGTTCCATAGTGCATCTTTAAATCCTGTGTATAAAGTAAAGAATATCAGGGCCATCATTTCATCCGCAGAATTCTCAAAGTTAGTTCACCTGAGATGTGTCATCCATCTCCGGCGTTCGTCTTTTCCTTCTCTTTAAGTGGCTCCCAAAATGTTAGAGCGTGACTGACGTGTGAATCGGAGGTAATTTGATTCTCCGTCGGGAGCCAAATGTCAATGATGTCCTGCGGGTTTCACTCTCTCAGGAAATTAGACCTGCTCCTATAAATCCTGACACATAATGAGACAAAGATACAGCCGAGCACTATAAAACACACACACACCGCTGTGGGCACTTCCTGTTCGGACGCACACACTTCCTGTCGAAAGAGGCACGCTTCCTGCTCGGGTGACAGCTCAGGTCAAAGGTCGTCACCGGGGTTGACCTTTTTTGAATCCTATTATTGGAACATTAGACCAACTGACTCTTGTGAGCTTTAAGTCATGTTTTAATGTTGTTACCACCTCAAAAACAGATCTGCAGTTGTGTTTTGGTTCATAAGTGTTTGAGTATTTTTTTATTATTAGTCCGTCTACATCTCCAAAGCTCAAATGCTCTGTTCCACTTTGTGATGTCATGAAGCATCCATCAAATTTCTTCCGCTTTGTCTGAGGCCAGGTCACGGAAGCAGCAGTCTCAGCAGGGAGGCCCAGACTTCCCATCTCCACAGACACTTCCTCCAGCTCCTCCGGTGGGACCCCGAGTCGTTCCCAGGTCAGTCCAGAGACTCATAAGCTACGTTCAGACTGCAGGGCTTAACGCTCAATTCCGATTTTTTTGTGAAATCCGATGTTTTTGTGAGGTCGTTCACATTTTTAATTAAATGTGACTTGTATGTGACTCCAGTGTGAACATTAAACGGCCCAAAAGTGTCCCACATGTGACACTGGAGACACGACGACGTCAACCGCAGCGAGCGTCTCTGTGTTTACAGAAGTTGTCCAAACATGGACGCAGCATCGAGCACCTGGAGATTTTAAAGTTCCTCTCGTACCGGAGCCAGAACATGAACAACTTACTTGTTTTAAAGGAGGAGATTGAGAAGGAGAAGGACGAGGTTTTTGGCCGTGGTGTTTTGTGGGGCAGCGGCAGCGACGTCCGTTGAAAGGAACATGTGGATGTGGAGACGGAGCCAAGAGTGGTGAGTGGTGATGTGCTTCACTTCAGTGACACGGAGTTCATTAACAATTATCGCCGACTTCAGCGCAGAATAGTGACGTTTGTGTCTTGTTGATAACGTGTAGGTGGATGAATGCACTTTGGCCGTTCAGACTGAAGTCACATGTCAAAAGATCAGATATGTATCGATTTCAGGAGCACATATCCAAGTGTCCTGGGTCACATTTGAAAACATCGGATCTGTGTCGTTCAGACTGTCATTAAAAGATCAGATACGGTTTCCCTTTGCATGTAAAGTGAGATAAACAGAGTTTTAGGAGGTGACGTGTCAAAAGTGCGACCGATGTTTTTATCTCTTGCTCTGATGATGATGATGATGAAGCATCAGAGCAGCAGTCACATTTTTTCTGCTGTAAACACTTTTCATGTGTTTACATTTTCACACACAGCTGATGTTTCATATCCATGACCAGAGATGAATGAGGCTGAGAGGTCAGTGATTTTGCCAATTCTCTAACAGATCTGTGGAGAGGCGAGCCCACTCACTAATGCCCGTTTTTCAAGGTATTTGTGAGTAAAACTTACAACTGTAATGAAATAAAAGCTACAGGTTTGAATCTAATCCAGGCGCCGCCCATAGACTTGGTGTAGTTATGACAGACTCGATTTATGTGGGTCGATGTAAACTAAAACTTTTTTGAAAACGATGCTGTGTGCACGATGTTATTTTGGAAAACAGATGGAGGGAAATATTAGTATCTCTACATACCCGGCTATGTGTAAATGTGCTATGTGCTGTTAAACAAGTCGTTCTCAAATAACTACGGTCACAAACTAGCCTAGTATCAGCCAACAGTTTTCCAGTTTGTCACTCTCACCTTTTTGTTGAAAATCAAACTCGTTAACTGTATTGCTCACAGGCTTCTGAAAATGTGTTATTTAAATATGTTACATATTTTTTCCTCGAGTTTTCAGACAATCTTCATACAAGTTTTTTTTTTGTTTTTAATGTGTGCATACCACGGTAACTATTGAACATTTCACCCATAGACATGCATGTATCACACCCCCAGCATGATGTCAAAGCAATATCAATAACAGGTTTACAGCTTAAAGAATCATCTGTGCCTGAGCCACCTTCAAGGCACTCAAAGCACTTTACAGTGGGGGCAAGGTGGGTTAAGTGTCTTGCCCAAGGACACAACAACCTATAGGTCAGTGGATTTGACCGCTCAACCAATGATCTTTATGTCAAAAGCAGGATTTGAACCACCAGCCTTCTGATTAGTGAACAAACGCTCAACCAACCAAGCTACTTTCGTTATGAGTTATTTGGAAACTGAGACACAGTGTTGTGATTTCTAGGACAAAAATACAAAAAACACTAGATAGAAAAACTGTATGGTGAGTAGATCAGTCCTCGTTATACTTATTTACGTCATTACAGGTATAATACTCCCTACAGTGGAAGCATAGCCCAGCTTGACTTGAATGGAAAACAGGGAGGGAAATATTAGTTTCTCAACATCCCCGACTATGTGTAAACGTAGCCTTAGTCCCTGCAGCTTGTCCTCGTCTTCCCCAGGGTCGTCCAAGTCACCTCAGCTGTTCTGCTCTACATGGAGGAACAGCAGCTCTACTCCGAGCTCCTCCCCTGTGACTGAGCTCCTCACTTTGTCTCTAAGGCACAGGTGTCAAACATAAGGCCCGGGGGCCAGATCCGGCCCTCCAAGACCTTTAATCTGGCCCTTGGGTGATTTTCTACTAAAATATTTTAATTATATTTTCTATTAAAATATTGTTAATTTTCTGTGGTGTTTATCACAGCAGCGTCTCCAGCGTCTCTGTACGTGGCCCCTCCCACCAGAGCAGCACAAATGAAGACTTGTCTCTTTCCAAACGCTCTTAAAGGACGATCGTTTTGACTGTTGACCGTGACACCCTCATCAGAAAAATGTCCAACATGAGAAAAGTGGAGCTGAGTGCAGGATTTTACAACAAAAATTGACTTATTCCTGTTTGCACACAAGTTATTGTGTTGAAATTGAATTTTTCTTCAAGTTTCAGGTTGTTCATAATATTATAATATTATAATAAGAAAGAGTTCATCAATTAAAAAAAGATTTCTGTAATAGATTTGCGTTTCTCTGCACAAATATTTGAACTTATTGTTATTTTTGGGGTTTATATGACATGAGTTTTCTGATCCGGCCCCTTTGGGATCAAAGTAGGTTGGATACGGCCCCCGGACCAAAATGAGTTTAACACCCCTGGTCTAAGGGAACGCTTTTGGCTCAGCTCAAAAGGCAAAACTTAGAAATTCTGTCCGTAAATACAACGAACAAAACCGGTGACAAAGGGCAGCCCTGGTGGAGTCCAACATGCAGCAGGAACAGGTCTGACTTCCTGCCGGGATTGAACACAGCTCCTGCTCTGGTCATACAGGGACTGGACACACTTAAGGAAAGAGCCCCGGACCTCAAACTCCTAGAACACCACCCAAAGGACACCACCATCATGAAGCAGTCGTTTTTAACCGCTACCTTTAACTTTTAGTTCAGTAGAGATCAGCAGTTCCAGGGCTGAAATGACCTCAAATGATTTTAGAGAAGCTGTAAACGCAGTGGAGCACTTCCTGTATTACCACATGACATCACAAGTTGGAACAGACTATTTTCTGTTTGAGAGAAGAACTCGGCCTAAATATGCAGGATTTGAGTCTTAAATATGTGTGAAAAAAAACAGAAAAAACACAACTCCAGTCTGTTTGTGACGAGGAAACACATTATAACACAGATCAGAAAATAGCGTCACGTGGACCTTTTAACCTAGACAAACCTGCCCCCCTCCTCTTCCTCCTCCATCACTACCTCCTCCCCTCTCCTCTTTCTCCGTCTCCTTCTCTAATCTAATCAGGGTGGACAAAACAGGGCCATAAAAGCAAACAGTGTGTTATACGAGGTACACACTCCTCTGCTCTCAGCACTTTGTTACCGCGTTACTTAGACACATTTGCTGCTTAACAGACTGTGTGAACACCGCCGTGGAGCTCGCCATTCATCACTGGGGATACTGTAAAAAAAAGATTTCAGACTAAAAATAGGAATAGCTAAATCGTAGTGTAAAATCTCCCGGGAGAATCGGAGCAAAGCGCGTACATGCTGTGAGCGCCGTGTGCTGTGACCACGGAGCTGGAGAGGCTTCAGATTTAAGTGAAACTGAGCAGTATTTGAATATAAAATGTATTTTGTCGAACATTTTCAACCCTTAAAAAAGTGTGTGCGGAAAGTTTAAGTTTGAGGCAGTGGCATTAAAACAAGAAAGGACGACGGCAACAACGACACAGAGCGAAGAAGAAGTTTATTGATGATGTACGAGGCGGTGGCGGAGATGGTTGGGTTGAGACTCTAGGTTGGGGGCTCCGTCTCGATCTTCAATTGGCGCCGCCGGAATGGGACCCCCCCTCTCGTAGGCGTTTTATGGCTGAAAGATGAACAAACACGACGAAACAGGCCTCTGGGAAATTAGAGGTGTGGTCGAGGTGAGTTGTGGTTCGCAGGTGAGGAGGAGAGGGCGGTCGAGGCGTGGTCCTGCTCCTGAATCTCAGTTAATCATCTTAACTACACTTACCTGAGCTTTGTTTTAACGCAAAGGTTGGAGCTGCGTCAGGTGAGCAGATTTGTGCTGTTAAACAAGTCGTTCTCAAATAACGACGGTCACAAACTAGCCTAGTATCAGCCAACAGTTTTCCAGTTTGTCACTCCCACCTTTTTGTTGAAAATCAAACTCATTAACATTAACATTTGTATTGCTCAGAGGCTCCTGAAAATGTGCTCCACTGTGTTGCCAAACCATAGACCGTATACATATAAACGGACAATGTGCCGAACAAAGAATCCGTCCATATATTCGCCGCATCGTTTTATTAGCCGCAGGATTCAAAGTGTGAGAAAAAAGTAGTGGTTTATAGTCTAGAAATTACGGTACTTTTTACTTTCCAGTCCAGATCTAAGGCTGCAATAAGCCTGAAGTGACCCAAATCCGTTTTTTTGGCCCATGTGCTCCTGTATCTGATCTTTTAATGACAGTCTGAATGACACAGATCCGATTTTTTCAAATGTGACCCAGGACACTTGGATATGTGCTCCTGAAATCGATACATATCTGATCTTTTGACATGCGACTTCAGTCTGAACGGCCAAAGTGCATTCATCCACCTACACGTTATCAACAAGCCACAAACGTCACTATTCTGCGCTGAAGTAGACGAAAATTGTTAATGAACTCCGTGTCACTGAAGTGAAGCACATCACCACTCACCACTCTTGGCTCCGTCTCCACATCCACACGTTCCTTTCAACGGACGTCGCTGCCGCTGCCCCACAAAACACCACGACCAAAAACCTCGTCCTTCTCCTTCTCAATCTCCTCCTTAAAACAAGTAAGTTGTTCATGTTCTGGCTCCGGTACGAGAGGAACTTTAAAATCTCCAGGTGCTCGATGCTGCGTCCATGTTTGGACAACTTCTGTAAACACAGAGACGCTCGCTGCGGTTGACGTCATCGTGTCTCCAGTGTCACATGTGGGACACTTTCAGGCCGTTTAATGTTCACACTGGAGTCACATACAAGTCACATTTAATTGGAAATGTGAACGACCTCGAAAAAACATCGGATTTCACAAAAAAATCTGAATTGAGCATTAAGCCCTGCAGTCTGAACGTAGCCTAAGATGTAGTCAGTGTTGGGAAGGTGACTTTTAAAATGTATTCCCCTACAGATTACAGATTACATACCCCAAAATGTAGTTTGTAACGGAATCCATTAAGTTACTTATAGTGAGCAACGTAATCTGAATACTTTGGATTACTTGATTTGCTGTAGAGAAGCAAAGATGAGGAAATCTTCACATAAGATGTTTTATCTGTTAAAATAAAATAAAAATCCAGTCTTTACTTAACCATATTAAAAATATTGATTGAAGAGGAGGAGACACGGTCAGCGCAGCATGGTTTAGTCCTGTTAAATCCTGTTTTAGACCTGGTTTAGTCTTGGTTTAGTCTTGGTTTATTCCTGGTTTAGTCCTGGTTTAGTCTTGGTTTAGTCCTGGTTTAGTCTTGGTTTAGTCTTGGTTTAGTCCTGGTTTAGACCTGGTTTAGCCCAGTTTTTTTGTCCTGGTTTAGTCCTGGTTTAGTGTCCATCAATGAGTAGAATTACCAAGAAAAAAAAAAAAAAAAAAAGGGATATAGCCCAAAATGTGAAAACAGGAAAATACCACCGTGTAATCCATTTATTTCAACCAAGTAACTGTAATCCAATTACCACTCACTGAAACAGTAACTGTAACTGAATACAGTTACTCATAATTTGTACTCTGATTACATAACGCTGGTACATGTAATCTGTTACTCCCCAACACTGGATGTAGTGTAGTAGAAAGTACAGACACTTGCTCTCAAATATATAAAAATAAAAAAGTATCCACTGTTACATGTACTGCAGTAAAGCACAGACACCTACACAATTTTTCTTAAGTATTGCACTTTTATACTTTTGTACTTTGGCGTTTACATGTGACCCAAAGAAACCAGAACACTCGAAAAACCAGATCATAACCAGGATACTCGCTCTCACTGTCAGTCACGAGACAATCAGAGACCTGCTTCTCCTGCCACCCTGTCCAGAACAAACTCAAAGCCCAGTTAATTACCACTCCTGTATCACAAAAGCACCTGAAGTTTCCCGTCAGCTCCAGAGCCACTGTCTCCCTGCTCTTCCTTCAGCTCGAGAGAAACAGCAGCACCATTATATCTGCGCTTGTGCCTGCACGCTCTCCTCGCTCTCCTCGCTCTCCTCGCTCTCCTCGCTCTCTCTGCCCCCAGGTAATCTAACACTATAGACACCCACAAAGCCCCTCGGCCCCGTACCGCGGACCCGGCTCTCCTCTGGGTCCCGGGACTGCTGCGTATATTTCAGTCTTTGCTCTGTACCAAAGTGCTCCCTCTCTGCTGAATAATGCATGGATCATTTACTCTGTTCTGTTGGCGGGTCTCTGAGGAACACCGGTGCGACGTGAAGGTGAAGTTGCTTTTGCTGGATTTGAGAATAGATTTGTGGAGTGTAACTTATCACATCTTCTGCATCGAATTGTGCTTTCAGTACGTTTTTTTTTTTTTTTTTTTTGGTTCTTTTTTTAGTTTTGTCGAGGTAGCAGGTAGAAATGTGGAGAGGGCGAAGAGAACTGAGCAGTGATCTGTGTTCATGTGGACAGTAAGTGCAGAAATATCACTTTGGTTTCTTTGAAAATGCCTAATTAGACAGAGTTGGGAAGTAAGTACTGGGGGTGTAACAACGATATCCAAGTCTCATGATACGATATCGTCACGGTATGAACCTCATGGTATGTTATTTATTGTGATATCATGGGAAAGCTCAGGATATGGTGTGGAGGCTCATGATGTTATGATATTATACATAATAACAAGAGTGACATTATAAAACGCTTTGACCATCATTTGGTAAAACATTTATTGTCATTTTCATATCAATGACATTTTGAACAGATTGAAAAGCCTTTGAAGGTGAAGTGCAAAATTCAAGTAACAAAAAAACTGCAATAAAACTGTAGTCAAGAACCTCGAGGAGAAAGTCCCACAGAAACTGAACCACATCAGCAGCACAAGAGCAACTGTTTTTTTCAGTGTTTATGCAAATGAGCCATGTGGCTTTAAGTTTCGTTTCTGTAAAACGTAAACAAAGCTGCACATTATTACTCAATGTATACTTGAGGCCTCCTCGTAGGAAAAAAAAACTAAAAACTTAAATGCGATGGCCTTTTATATTTCGGTTCCAGTTTAGCCACTAACCTTTCACTCCCTTTATATTCTGATGTATTTCGTTATTTCTTGAGCTGTTGTAAACGCTTCACATATAGTTTTTTGTCTCAACTTGATTTTCTTTACACATTTTTGAACATTTTTGGCGTGTGGGTTTATCAAGTGAATTCTCATGTTGTAGTATTTCCCGAGGTGAAGCGCACGGTGGATTGTGTCTGTTGTTTGTCCATCACCTTTTCTCTTTTCATGTTTCATGTCAAGAAAAACCCAAAATGCTTTTAGAACTCAGACTTAAAAGTCGCTGGTGCGTCTGCAACGGGTGCACTGACCGATGAAGTGGCCACAAAGGATTATGGTCCATGTAGTTTTACTGTGCTGTGCGCCACAGGAGCCGACTGAAAATTCTTATTTTTGCCTAAAGACACAGTTTAACACTGTGACAAGACAACGACGATATCTTTGCAATTTTACTACATCAACATTGTCATATCGCCAATATCGTTACACCCCAGTAAGTACCGCAATACACTTTATAAAGTAAGTACCAAAATATAAAATATTAAAATTTTAAAATACTACTTTAGAGTCTTGGTATTTGAGTACAGTTCTTGTTTCATTTGCTGGTCTTCTGAAAACAGTTACTTTCTGAAAATCTAATTCAATCAAGAAATACATTGTGGTGCCTTATGTGGTTTTGGCTTCAAGCTGCACATAATTAGTGAGAAAAATAGAAAATAGATCTCTTGTGGTGAGTCCAGGCGGGATTTGTCCTTCTCTAATCAGTGATAAACAACGGCATAACAAACGCGGCAAATGGTCACATTTTATACAACACTTTTCCACCTTTAAGGCTCTCGAAGCGCTTTTACAACAAGGAACCACTCACACATTCACTCACACGTTCACACACCAGTGTACGCAGTGACACTGGGGGTGAGGTGGGTTAAGTGTCTTGCCTAAAGGACAC
This sequence comes from Boleophthalmus pectinirostris, assembly GCF_026225935.1. Taxonomy (NCBI): domain Eukaryota; kingdom Metazoa; phylum Chordata; class Actinopteri; order Gobiiformes; family Gobiidae; genus Boleophthalmus; species Boleophthalmus pectinirostris. Next base: position 36,472,430 of record NW_026571353.1, on the reverse strand, counting down.
AACGACAGCATTCATCTGTGGGAGCTGGACTCACAGCAGTGGATCTGAACACTCAACCAATGATATTAAAAGGGACAGTTTGGAATTTTGGGCACAGGACCTCATTTCCTAGTGATCCAGAGTGTTGGAGACGTGTGGAGACACTTTTTAAAATATTCCATCCCGTCCTTGTGTTTGCAGAGGTCACTGGTGCTGGGCCAGTGCATGTCAATGGCCAAATCTATTATGACTCCAGACTGTCGATGTGAATGTCTGTGTCGATAGAATAATTTTAGCAGTAAAACCAACCTTGCATTTGAAGAATTTATATGATTTATATTTATATTTATATGAGCAGCAGCAGTGAGTTGTTCTTCCTGAAAGAAGGCGGACTGATATATGAGAAAATAGTCCCTCAACATGCGACGATAATCCGTGTATCATTCGTTCATTCGTTTTTCAATATAAAACCAAAAATAAGAAAACGAAAAAACAACAGTTTTCTTCACTGTTTGTCTCCAAAACCAAAATGAAAAAACGGATAACGATTCGTTTTTTCAGTTTTCGATTTTGTGTTTAAATGAAGAATGGAAAAGACGGATAACGGCCGTTTCCCGTTTACGTGACTTCCGTGACTGCGATGCCGGACTTTTGCACCGCATACGGACTGAACCGGGACTGATCCAGGTCCGAGACCAGACCGAGACCAGCGCGGGACTGAGACCGGGACAGAGCTGCTCTGGTTCTCCGCGCTCAAGAACCGCGGCTGGTTCCGAGGTGGTGCAAAGCCTCCGACTGACGCATTCAGACCAATGAAAATGAATCGAAATAAGAGCTTTTGGTTCAAATGGACCAGGTCCGGGACCAGACCGGGACCAAAGCGCTACTGAGACTAAGACCAGACCGGGACCAGAGCGGGCCTGAGACCGAGACCGAGACAAGACCAGGACCAGACCGGGACCAGACCGGAGGCTCAGAGCCCACGGCAGGACCGGAGCTCGAAGCTGAGGCTCGGACCCCGTGGAGGCTCGGAGTCAAAGCTCGGAGTCAAAGCTCGGAGTCCGCCCTGGTCCCGCTCTGGTCCCGGTCTGGTCCCGGTCTGGTCCCGGTCTGGTCCCGGTCTGGTCCCGGTCTGTCCCGGTCTCAGTCCCGCTCTGGTCTCGGTCTGGTCTTGGACCTGGATCTGTCCTGATTCAGTCCGTATGCGGTGCAAAAGTCCGGCATCGCAGTCACGGAAGTCACGTAAACGGGAAACGGCCGTTATCCGTCTTTTCCATTCTTCATTTAAACACAAAATCGAAAACAGAAAAAACGAATCGTTATCCGTTTTTTCATTTTGGTTTTGGAGACAAATAACGAAGAAAACTGTTGTTTTTTTGTTTTCTTATTTTTGGTTTTATATTGAAAAACGAATGAACGAATGATACACGGATTGACGATTCATGCGATGCAAGGTTAGTCTTATTTCAATTATTATGCATTATTATACATCATTACTTATCCTAAACTACTGAGGACACTGTTTTACAATGTCATGTTCTAAAAACTGCACAATAAATGCAGAATTGTTTTAAAATGATTTCTGATGCACTTCTGGGAAACTTGACTTGATTTTTTGTAAGCGATATGTAACGATGTTGTGTCAATATGAATGTGTTTTATTCATAATATTAACTTACTGTAGTGATGGAAGTTCTATGTAATGGTATTTAATATAATTTACCGTATTTAATATAATTTACCGTATTTTTTGGAATATAAGCCACTCTGGAGTATAAGTCGCAAACAGTGCTAGGGACAAAGGAAAGTAACACAAACAAGATGTGATGTAGTATTAATACGTAAGTTGGTACAATAACAAAACAAAAACATAAGTTAAATCAAAAATTTCCCAATACAACAACAAGAACTCTAATGGGATAAAGATAAAAGAAAACACAAATGCTCAAAGACCAAAGCCAAACAAAGCAATTACAAACAAACACGATAGTTCAATAACAACCTCTAATGTCTCAAACACACAAAACTTCACTTCACGTTAATCACAGAGTGAGTTTGCTGAAATGAAACTGAAATCCAGCCACGAGGAGGGACAGCGACAGGACCACACGCCACCAATCAGGGACCAGGGACCACACAGAACATGCAAATACAGAAGGAACAAATGGGGAGCCAGGCCGCGAGCCGTAACAACAGACTTTCACATGGACAGTCTGGAGTAATAATAGATTTGTTTAGGTGTTTTGTGGAGTGGGTAAGACTGTTTTTAGTGGCAGGATAAACTATGACCATTGACATGCACTGGTCTAGCACCAGCGACCTCTGCAAATACAAGAATTGGATGGAATATTTTTTTAAATGTCTCCACACGTCTCCAACACTCTGGCTCACTAGGAAACGAGGTCCTATGTCCAAACTTCCAAACTGTCCCTTTAAAGGTTGTATGGAGGATTTTTTTTTTTGTTTCAAACTGTCAGTGAAAGATTAAAATACCATTACAGAGACGCAGCAGCTTTGTAATTATGATGACCAAAAAAAAAAGAACGAAAATCTATCAACTGTGGACGTAGTGAGGCCAGATAAACATCAGCCAATAGAAAACGAGGCTCCCTCATTTTCTATTGGCTGTTAGGTTGTCAATCAAACTCCCTAGTGTAACTGACTCGTCGGAGCGCGGGGATTACGTGGTTTACGCAGCGGTTCTTAGGGGCTTTTTCGAACTGTCGCTTCCTCGCATTTCGCACAAAGTTTGTCGCGACGGCGGACGAGAATCCACGACCGGTTCACCGCAAAAGAAAGTCCGTTTTTGAGGTCGCTGAAAGAAGAAGAGAAGGAGAAAAGGAGCAAAGCCAAACTGAGGTGATTCTTGGAGATCTCGTCCAGCGATGGCGCGACCGAAGCAGACGAAGGGTCTAAAAACTGACGCGTCGGTCGCTGAATTACTTCTAGACAGGAAACTTCAACAGTAATTCTGAACGCGCACAAGGACTGTCGCTGTATTTCTCTTCCCTTAAAAAAATCCTCTATACAACCTTTAATGTTGAGAGTTCGATTTGAACCCTCCACCGCTGGATCTGTGAGCAAACTCTGACCAACTGTCACCCTCACAATATAGACTTGTTTTGATCCATTGTCTCATGTTTTCAAACTATAATATAATGCAACTCAAAGTGAAAGTATTTTAAGTATCCAGAATACAATGTCGACGTTGCAAAATACATTTTAAAAAACTCCAAAGGTGTTAGAGCTTCTCTACTGAACAAGGAACAAAAGCTTCTTGGGGTATATCCCCCCCCCCCCTTTTTTTTATTTTCCCGGTAATTCCACTCATTGCCGGAAACTAAACTAGATCTAAACAGGTCTAAACCAGGTCTAAACCAGGACTAAAACCAGGTCTAAACTAGATCTAAGATAGATCTAAAACAGGTCTAAAACCAGGTCTAAACCAGGAATAAACCAGATCTAAACCAGATCTAAAACAGGTCTAAAACAGGTTGAAAACCAGGTCTAAACCAGGACTAAAACCAGGTCTAAACTAGATTTAAGATAGATCTAAAACAGGTCTAAACCAGGTCAAACTAATCTAAGATAGATCTAAACAGGTCTAAACCAGGTCTAAACTAGATCTAAGATAGATCTAAAACAGGTCTAAAACAGGACTAAACCAGGAATACACCAGGACTAAACCAGATCTAAAACAGGTCTAAACAGGTTGAAAACCAGGTCTAAACCAGGACTAAAACCAGGTCTAAACTAGATCTAAGATAGATCTAAACAGGTCTAAACCAGGTCTAAACTAGATCTAAGATAGATCTAAAACAGGTCTAAAACAGGTCTAAACCAGGTCTAAACTAGATCTAAGATAGATCTAAACTGGTCTAAACCAGGAATACACCAGGACTAAACCAGATCTAAAACAGGTCTAAAACAGGTCTAAAACCAGGTCTAAACCAGGACTAAACCATGACTAAACCAGGACTAAAACAGGATTTAATGTGTCTCCTCCTGGTCTATCAATAATATTTTTAATACAGTTAAGTAAAGTCTGGGCTTTTCATTGTCAGATAAAACATCTCATGTGTCGTCTTGGCTTCTCTACAGCAAATCAAGTAATCCAAAGTATTCAGATTACGTTACTCATTTTAAGGATTTAATGGATTACATACACCAAAATGTAGTTTGTAACGTAATCTGTAATCTGTAGGGGAATACATTTTAAAAGTCACCTTCCCAACACTGATTGTTATGCCATGAGTTCGTACACAAATGTTGAACACAATTTGACCACAGAATGAGTTCGGTGAAGGTCTTAAAAGGACTTAAAAACTGCACAAAGAAGTCCCAGTTTTATCTGTGACGCAACAATCTGGGGAAATTTGAACCTGAGCGTTTGATTAAAGATAATATTGTAAAAAGAATGACTGAAATTTTATTCTTGAAAGTGTGAATGAAATAAAATATGACTCAAGGTAGGTTTTGGATAAAGAAACAACAATACAATGTAATGAAAAGCTCCAAAATTGGGCTGTAAAAAATAAAAATGCTGTAATGAAAAGAAAATGATGCTTTTGTCAATAAGATTTTGATGATCACAAAAAGAAAAGAAAAAAAAAACAATAGTGTATTTCCTGTTCAGTGGATGATTTTCAGGCTCATTGTAAAAGTGTGTGTTCAGCACTTGTGTAGTGTGAGGCAGACGCACACTGCAGAGATGTGGGCCGTGCTGTGAGCTCAGCACCAGAGGCTGAATAAATAAAAGACTCAGTGCCCCGCTAACTTCGCCTGTTTACTCCAATCTGTCTTTTCTGTTTGGTTTCCCCGGAAACATCTGCGTCAAATTGCCTTAAAAACCTGTGAGTTGCATCAGAGGCGTAGCTGCGAGGCACAGCAGACACACTGTGTCCACGTACAGTTCCACAGGCCTCACGTGGAAGAGCGTTAAAGCTGCACTGGGTAACTTTTCTGGTGGAGGGTCGTCATCACCTGCTTCTCTACGTGGTGCCTGGAATGTTCCACAGTATGGCATTGCACTCATTTTTAAATATATGGGCCCGGTCAAGCAGAAGTAAACAGCAAGGCTAAAAATTCAAGTTAATGCATCTGATATAAAAATGTATTGAACAGATACATATGTACTCTAGTTTATGAAACTGTTGACCTTTTTTCTGTACCATTTTTGGTTCTAAAGTTACATATGTTTTAAACAGACCATGTATGAAACATGGAACAAAAATTATTTCCCAAATTTCAAAAACCTGCAAATCATGTAAATAAATGGATGTATTTCATCATATCTTGTGTTATTCCATCTTTGAACTGTTGATGAAGGTACATGATTTAAAAAAAAAAAAGTTTAAATAACAATTTGCTTGGAAGGACTGACTTTTTTATAGAAATTGTTTCCTTTCATTTTGAAGTAATATTAAAGTATTCTGAAGAAAAAAGCGACAAATTATACAAATCCTGCACCTTCTACTTGTTTGCACAATTTTCCCTCCGTTACTTTTCCCTCCGTTACCATGACGATAATAAAAAATCTCATTAGTCAAAAACTAAGAGGTTTTTCATCCTAATCTTGTACCATATGGTAGAAAACTATATGAAGCAAATATTCAAACCAGTTTGTTAAGGATATGTAAGTGAGAACCAAGAGTTATCACTGTTTGGATTTATTGTCCAAAAAGTGCTGCATATTTCATTCCCTCCGTTACCGACATGAGTTTTTAAATTTTTTGTCAACAACTTGAAAGAATATCACAGGTTTAACTTGACCCTGTTGGAGTGTAACTCTTTCCTACATTCTGATACTTTACTTATTTCAATAGTCCCTCTAGTTTCTGAATAAGAGACATTTGAATGTCAAAAATCTGCCCCTGTTTCCCTCCGTTACCACTTGATCGGATCTATATAGCAGGTGGCACCACAGGGCCAAGTTACGTGTCAGATCTGTGGAGAGGCGAGCCCAGTCACAGTAAGGCCCCGTCCACACTAGTATTTGAGTCGTTTTTGTTGCAAATGCAGCGTTCGTTCACACTAATCCGATGGAAAACAGCTCCAGAGACGGAACGATCTGGTGCCTCCAGCTCCCACGAAGTCATCTGAGTACAGATCTGATCCGGCACCTGTGTGGACGCCTGAAAACACTGATACACTGATGTAGATTTATGCGCCGCGAAGTAATTCACCACCAAAACGCTAAGAGGCTAGAATATATGTCCATTCATTTATACGGTCTGTGCGTACGACCTGCAGACATATAATCTCTGAAAAGTTTAACATGAACCATCTCCAACACGACAGAAACACAGAACAGACTCACCATCAGCAGAACACCCCTCTGTCACAGAAAGAACACTCATATTCCACTGAGTCATGTCCTTTAGTCCGACAGAAGCTGAACCGCATCAGCGCACAAGGAGCGAGCTGTTTTTTTGAGCGCTCAGTTTATGCAGATTAACCATGTGGTTTTAAGTTTCATTTCTTGGATAGGGAAGACTTACGGACACAGAAACGACGTGTCTGGATGCAAATCGTTTCCGATACGATGATACGGTGATTCGTTTCAGTGTCAACAGGGTCTGAGGGTTTTTAGTTCAATAAAACCTCATGTGGGTTTAAATTTATCCCTGAACATTTTAGACAAAACAATAAAATCTCTGTGGAGACCAGCAGGTGGTGGACCCTCTTCCAGAAAAGTTACACAGAGTGACTTTAATGCCAGCTGACTTTTAAGGGCCAGTACCTGATTTCAAACCACGACTCAGGAAGATGTTTGAAGTTTTTGGCTGTTGTTTCTTTGACTAAAGTGTATTTTGTTGTTTTTATTTAAATACTTTTCCACGCATTTTTGAGATGCTTGTGTAAATATTATGAAATACAACCAATATTTGTCATTACTCAAGGCTGTTGGCGAGGGATTACACGACACTCTTAAGTAAATGCAAGAGTTTTGTCCTTCTGGGATGATGTAGCTGACCTGCTTTGTTACAAACACACACACACAGACTTGACCTGCCCTGAACAACAAGGTCTGAGCACCTTCAGAGTTTTCGCTGGGATTTATTGGTAATAGTTTAATTACTAATTATTAATTATGGATGTACTTTACATTGTTACTTATCCTAAACCACTGAGGACACTGTTTTAAAATATCATGTTCAAAAACGGCACAATAAATGCAGAATTGTTTTAAAATTATTTCTGATGCTGTTCTTTGTTCACTTCTGGGAAACATGACTTGATTTTGTAAGTGATATTTAACGATGAATGAATGTGCTTTATTCATAATATTAACTTACTGTGGTGATGGAAGTTCTGTGTAATGGAGTATAAATTGCACCAGCCAAAAAATGTGTAATCAAGAAGAAAAAAACATACATTAGTTGCACTAGACTATAAGTGGCACTTTTTGACGGAAATTTATTTTATAAAATCTGAGACCAGGAACTGACATTTCATCTTGAAAGTCAAGTTCTAGTAATAACAATAAAAGAGAGAACAACAGACTGTTAACGTCACATATGAATATATGTATAACATAAACAACAGAACAGAACAAGTTTAACAAACTCTCCATCTCACTCCAAATCACTAAATCCATTCAATTCTTCATCCTCGGTGTCACTTCTGAGCAACTCCTCGACCTCCAGAGGTAAACAGAGCGCCGCTTCCTCTTCTGTGTCGCTGTCGTCAGACTCAGCATCAGTTCCAGTTAGTTTTTTTAATGCCCTACCTGACTACTGTACTTAACTACATATGACTAGAGTTATGAGCCAAATCTCGACACTTGTTTTTGTTTGTTCTAATGTAAATTGCCTGTTATTTTGTACTTTTGGCAATAAAGTAAAAAAAAAAGAAAAGAATTATTTCAGCCTTTCTGAATCCCGACAGGATGGTTTCAGTGTCACTGAAGTCCAGGCTTTGTCCATCCGTCCAGTGACTTCAGGAAAGTTTCATGGTGCATCCTCCTGGTTCTGTGTTCTCCGTCTCCTCACTCCAAACTTTCTTTCTGCTGCTCAATTACCGTTTTCGACTGAATATTTCACGACTTGCAGCAGGACAGAGGCTCCTTCTGCAGGAGACATGCGCAGTAGAGTGAAGTGACAGTGGTACAGGAGGAACAGGAGCAGCAGATACTGACACACAAGACTAGAACCTCTCGCAACTGTCAGTGTGAACATTTTAATATATATACATATCGCACCGGAGCATAAGTAGCAGGAAACACCCAAACCATGAAAAAAATGCCACTTATAGTCCAAAAAATACTGTATTTAATAAGTCTGAATTAGGGTTAAGAAGGAAAATTCTTCAGATTTACCAAAGTATGTTGAGTAATTATTATGAAATACATTATAAATGAATTACACAGTGCAATTATGTAATTTTGTATTCAGTAAGATTGAGTATTAACGATGTCATGAAAACAGCTTCCATATATTTAATCCATCTACATAGATCCTGTTGAAGTATAAGTCCACACTATTTCAGCATTTTACACTTTACAACAATTACTCAATGTGGCTGTGTGCAACCTCTTGACGCAATGCTTTTAAGTAAATCTAAAGAATTATTTTTTTGAGTGAGCCTTGCCCACTGCAGTATTGCACCATGACACAGAAACTACAGTCTGAGATAGTGTCACGTGGTGGTTTTCTTTAAGTTCTGACATTTCTGCTTACTGTTTGTGTTTCTGTCACTTTTGAAAACGCACCGTGACGTGAATCAAGTGTCTGCGATAGTGTCGGTGACAGTCGATTACCTTTGATTGTTAACATCAATGCGCCTGATTGGATAAAAAGGTGACCCTGTCTGCAGCTTCTGTGTTCGTTATTACCGGAGAAAACGCTTTGTAAAATAATAGATGATATCAAACCGTCGACCTTGTGGTTGGTGGTCAGATAAAGCCCAACGCAGAAAGTGCAGCGCAGTACGAATGTGACTGTTTGCCAGTTGTGTTCTTTTGAATTTATTTTGTATTTGTGAAATCTGAAGACTCATTTGAATTCATTTTATTAAAAAAAAATAAAAAATTAAAAGCGACAGAGGAAAGACCAAGGCTAAGATTTCATGCCAAAAGCTCAAACAAAATGTGGAAATAAAAAGATCAGCCTCTTTTCACTGACGAGGTCTGCGTGGCAAATCCACACTAACACGTCTCTGGAGTTTTGTACCGTCGTTTTCTGGCTATAAAACGCACTTTTTTTCATAGTTTGGGTGTTTCCTGCGACTTACAATCACGTGCGACTTATACATTAAAATTTTCACACTGAAGCGGTGAGAGGTTCTAGTCTTGTGTGTCAGTATCTGCTGCTCCTGTTCCTCCTGTACCACTGTCACTGGCTCTATTCCCACAGTGGGAATACAGTGGCAAAAGCGGTGTTGTGTCCTTAGGCAAGACACTTCACCCACACTGCCTAGTATGAATGTGCTGTGGGAGAGTTGGTGGTGGCTTCTGTCAGTCAGCGAGAGTGGAGTGAGTGAAAAATAAATAAATAAAACCGTAAACAGACTTTGAGTTTTGTTCATGTGGGAAATTTATCCACTGCATTTGACCCATTGTTCAATACTGGAGTGGGTTTGTGGGAAATGTTCCACTCTAAGGCATTACTGTATTTTTTGGACTATAAGTTGCACTTGTTTTCATGGTTTGGGTGTTTCCTGCGACTTATTTTAAAATTTTCACACTGAAGGTTCTAGTCTTGTGTGTCAGTATCTGCTGCTCCTGTACCACTGTCACTTGGCTCTACTGCGCATGTCTCCTGCAGAAAGAGCCTCTGTCCTGTCTGTAACATGTCAGTCGATTGCACCATTACTTCTGTAACATTGAAAATTTTACATTTAAACAAACTTATAAAGACGACTGAGAACACAAATGTCCCCAAAAACAAAGTCATATTTTGCAGATTACAAACTGCAAGTCGTGAAATCTGCAGCTGAAAACATTAATCGAGCAGCAGAAAGAAAGTTTGGAGTGAGCGAGAAACTTGTGACACCGGGAGGATGCACCATGAAACTTTCCTGAAGTCACTGGATGGATGGACAAAGTCTGGACTTCAGTGACACCGAAACCATCCTGTCGGGATTCAGAAAGACCTGAATAATTCTAACTGAAACTGATGCTGAGTCTGACGACAGCGACACAGAAGAGGAAGCGTCGCTCTGTTTACCTCTGGAGGTCGTGGAGTTGCTCAGAAGTGACACCGAGGATGAAGAATTGAATGGATTTAGTGATTTGGAGTGAGATGGAGAGTTTGTTAAACTTGTTCTGTTCTGTTGTTTATGTTATAGTTTATCTGAAGAACTGTTCATATGTGTGACGTTAACAGTCTGTTGTTCTCTCTTCTGTTGTTTTTACTACTTGACTTGAACTTGACTTTCAACAGGAAATGTTGGTTCCTGGTCTCTGATTTTATCAAATACATTTCTGTCAAAAAGTGTGACTTATTGTCCGATGTGACTTATATATGTTTTTTCTTCTTCATTACACATTTTTTGGGCTGGTGCGGCTTATAGTCCCGAAAAATACAGTAACTTATATTAAATACCATTACATAGAACTTATATCACTACAGTAAGTTAATATTATGAATAAAGCACATTCATATTTACTCAGTGTAGTTACATGCAACCGCTCGACGTAACATCATTAAATATCGCTTACCAAATCAAGTCAAGTTTCCCAGAAGTGAACAATAGGGTTATAACTTCCTGCAAGTCCTGCATCATGACTTTTGGTATAATTGAGGAAACCAAACTCCATTTTCAACACTCAAATATTCACTTCAAATATTAAATACACATTATAGCCAATGATATGAAATGCAAAACTGTGCTAAGTTCTCACAAGGGCCATTACAAGTCAATTTGACTGAAAATGGATCAATAATAAGTTGTACTGCCGTCATAATATACTGGAGTTTCACTTTCGATTCTTGCTTTCACTTTATAAGCCATTCGATTCATCGTTGCACAACCAACACTGACGATCATCATTTTTTGACTTTTAGTCAATACATTATCTATTATATTATCTTTATCCTGATTATGTGTTTTGTTCCTGTGTTATTAAAGAGAAAATTGCCTTTGGTTATTTTATGACTGAACAGATATTAACCTTCTAACAGTTTTATTCTGGTTGTTTGTCGGCTTTACGAAAACTTCATTTTGAGTCTGGGGGGACTTTTTTCAAAAACTGAAGGTCAATTCGTTTCATTACTCGCAAAAGTTCATCAAAATATGATACAGGGTATAGAGGCTGTAAAAAAGTTATAACACTAGTGAACAAAGAACAGCATCAGAAATCATTTTAAAACACTTCTGCATTCATATGTGATTATTGCTAGAACTTAATTTTCAACAGGAAATGTCGGTTCCTGGTCTCTGATTTTATAAAATATATTTCCTTATAGTCCGATGTGAGTGATATATGTTTTTTTCTTCTTCATCATGCATTTTTTTGCTGGTGCGACTTATGCTCCGGAGCGATTTATAGTCCCAAAAATATGGTACCTGACCTAGGTTTGGTTTTCGATGTCATCTTTGCATGTTAGTGAATAATTTAGCGATCTCTCCTGAGCTCTCAAACCCTCCTTTTGGTTAGCTGTAAAATTGTGTACGAGGCTCCGCCCACAAACCTACATTTCCCACGCTCCCGTACAACAATTCTCTATAAATACACAAAAACGTGACACAAAACTGTACACAACAACTTCAACAAACCTGATCCGATGCGCAGTATTTTCCTCAGAAAGATGCACGTCGTTTGTGTTCAGTGTTGGGAAGGTGACTTTTAAAATGTAATCCCCTACAGATTACAGATTACTTACACCAGAATGTAGTTTGTAACAGAATCCATTAAATTAAATAAAGTGAGTAATGTAATCTGAATACTTTGGATTATTTGATTTGCTGTAGAGAAGCAAAGACGAGGAAATCGTAACATGAGATGTTTTATCTGCTAAAAGAAAATGAAAAGCCCAGACTTTACTGAACCAAATTAAAAATATTATTGATAGAAAAGGAGGAGACATGTTAAATCCTGTTTTAGTCCTGGTTTAGACCTGGTTTAGATCTATCTTAGATCTAGTTTAGACCTGGTTTTAGTCCTTGTTTAGACCTGGTTTAGATCTAGTTTAGACCTGGTTTTAGTCCTAGTTTAGACCTGTTTTAGACCTGGTTTAGTCCTGGTTTAGTCATGGTTTAGTCTTGGTTTAGTCTTGGTTTAGTCCTGGTTTAGTCCTGGTTCAATCCTGGTTTAGTCCTGGTTTAGACCTGGTTTAGATCTAGTTTAGACCTGGTTTAGTCTTGGTTTAGTCTTGGTTTAGACCTGGTTTAGTCCTGGTTTAGTCTTGGTTTAGACCTGGTTTAGTCCTGGTTTAGTCTTGGTTTAGTCTTGGTTTAGACCTGGTTTAGTCCTGGTTTAGTCTTGGTTTAGTCTTGGTTTAGTCCTGGTTTAGTCCTGGTTTAGACCTAGTTTAGTCCTGGTTTAGTCCTGGTTTAGTCTTGGTTTAGACCTGGTTTAATATCCGACAATGAGTGGGAAAAAAAAGGGGGATTTAGCCCAAAATGTGAAAAACAGGAAAATCCCGCTGTGTAATCCATTTATTTCAACAAAGTAACTGTAATCCAATTACCACTCACTGAAACAGTAACTGTAACTGAATACAGTTACTCATAATTTGTACTCTGATTACGTAACGTCGGTACATGTAATCTGTTACTCCCCAACACTGGTTGTGTTGTGATAGCGCTCTGAAGGGGGACTGACTTAGCATGGAGAGCAAAGGGAGGGGAGACTTAGACAAAGCAGAAAAACACATTATAAAACATGTTAATATGATGTTTTCAGTAAATACAAAACAATAAAGCGTAACATGGAGATGTAAATATGTTATGTGTTTGCAGTTAATACGTCATAAAAGTCAAATACCTCGTTTTTTTAGCTCTATTTTTCAGCGACACAAACCAGCCTCACGTTGTTTTATATTGTCGCTTTACCTCAAAAGCTTCGGAACAGTATTTTTTCTTGGTTCATGCACAAGTGACTCATTCTTTGTAAGCAGGATATTTTCTTGTTGAGAGAAAATTGCCTTGTTTCCCTGAATCCTCGGAGGGTGAGTGTATAGATGGGTGGGTTTTTTTTTTTTTATTCGACTTTGTTTTATGGCGTTATAAATATTTCCCGTGCGCAGATCTGGTCGTGTTTTCACATTAGAAGCGTGTGTTTTTCAAAGTGTTATTAATTATACATGCGCTCAGATACAGTAAACATCAAATACTGACTGTTTGCGAGGGAAACGTGTGAGCGAGGGATCAGCAGAAACACTGGGTTCATGAGAGTTGGTGTTTTCTGCACTGACACAGCTGTGGGCGGGGATAGGGGGTAGGTGAAAACGTCAGATTTAGAAGCTGTTGCAGGCACTCCTCATGGCAACTAAAAATAATATCTGAAAAATATCGCAAAAAGTCCTGCTCTGGCTTCACTGGATGACTGGAGTGAGGAAATTTGAAATATTTAAAGGTGCGTTGTGTTATTTTTCTAGTAAAGGTTTCGTGGAGATCTTCACGGAGACCAAACCGGACCAAGTTACAGGTCAGATCAGTGGAGAAGCAAGCCTGTTCCCAGTCAGAATACTTCTTTTTACAGTGGTCCCTCGTTTATCGCGGGGGTTACGTTCTAGAAATAACCCGCGAAAGGTGAAATCCACGAAGTAGTCAACTTTATATTTTACAATTATTATATCTGTTTTAAGTCTCTAAAACTCCTCACCACACACTTTAGAGAGGCTTTGCACCGTCACGTGTCCCCCATGGCAACAGTACCTACACCGCCATGACACCGGGCTATGCCATTGACTTCAGTATCATCAGAGAAACATGGGCAGGTTTTGTTGTGTTTTTGGTTGTTCTAGACGCTCTGAATGGGATAAAACGATTAGTTTCTTCACTGTTCCTCTGGAAATTACTCATCAGGATCAAACAAGGGAATTATCGGAAAAAAGACGGGGAGGTTGCTACAGGGGTCACGTGACGGGACAAAGCCTCTATACATTTTTCACAGACAGAACAGTTACAATCCTTTGGCTACGTTCAGACTGCAGGGCTTAACGCTCAATTCCGATTTTTTTGTGAAATCCGATGTTTCTGCGAGGTCGTTCACATTTCCAATTAAATGTGACTTGTGTGTGACTCCAGTGTGAACATTAAACGGCCCAAAAGTGTCCCGCATGTGACACTGGAGACACGATGACGTCAACCTCAGCGAGCGTCTCTGTGTTTACGGAAGTTGTCCAAACATGGACGCAGCATCGAGCACCTGGAGATTTTAAAGTTCCTCTCGTACCGGAGCCAGAACATGAACAACTTACTTGTTTTAAGGAGGAGATTGAGAAGGAGAAGGACGAGGTTTTTGGTCGTGGTGTTTTGTGGGGCAGCGGCAGCGACGTCTGTTGAAAGGAACGTGTGGATGTGGAGACGGAGCCAAGAGTGGTGAGTGGTGATGTGCTTCACTTCAGTGACACCGAGTTCATTAACAATTATCGCCGACTTCAGCGCAAAATAGTGACGTTTGTGTCTTGTTTGATAACGTGTAGGTGGATGAATGAGCCTTTGGCCGTTCACACTGAAGTCACATGTCAAAAGATCAGATATGTATCAGTTTCAGGAGCACATATGCCAGTGTTCTGAGTCGCATTTGAAAAAATCTGATCTTTGTCGTTCAGACTGTCATTAAAAGATCAGATACAGGTCACATAGAAGACAAAAAATTGGATTTGGGTCACTTCAGGCTGCAGTCTGAATGTAGCCTTTTTGCATCCTTCTTAAAAATTATTGCTGCTTGCGGTTTCTCTCTCTTAAGTCCTTTTGTCTTCCCCAAATATTGGTTGTGACATGTCCCCACCGTCCCTGTGCAAACCTACGCTCTTGGTCAGATTTGTGGAGAGGCGACTCCGCTCACAGTCAGAATACCGTATTTTCCGGGTTACTAGACGCACTCTTAAGCTTCTAACACTGTCAAAAAACGACCGAGCGCCCCACAATCCAGAGCGCATCATACACGAATCCACTCGGGTGTCCCAGCACGACTTCAGTAAACTACAAAGCCGCACCACTCGCAGAACATGCAAACACACACGGAGCAGACAGCGACCGCACAGCGAAACACACCCACAGACACACTCATCACTCCACGCCGACGAGGAACGGAACGGAGGAAAGAACCGAAAAAGCGAGTGCAATGTGCCACTTCTAGACACGACTGAACAACTGAGTCACTGCGAACACGCCGACAATCCAGCGATCCCAGACAGCACCCTCCCTACACGCCACAACTGAACAAAGCCCAGAGTCACCGTGAACGAACAAACAAACAAAACCACTCACCCATCCAAATGTTGTGTTTCATTTAAAGTCCGGTGCGGTTTATTTGTGAAAAAAGTTCGAAACTAGACCTGTTAGAAAGGCAGTAGCTTTGTCAGGAGCGCCCACTAGAGGTGCTGTGAGTTAATGCATGCTTTAGTTCAGAGCGCACGGCACCGCTGTCTGAAGTAGTTCACGAGGCTCAGGCTTGCAGACACGTATCGTCAGCTAAAGTTGTGCGTTGTTGACAAAAAGTAAGTTTATGGTATTCGGGGCCATATGAACGTTTTATAAGTCCTTTGTTATTGTTTTACGCGTGTCGGGATGTGTTCATGTTCCTATAATACCTGTGTAGTTATGTTATGAGGGAGTTAGCTTAGCTTAGCTTAGACGCTAATGCTGTTTTCATGTGTCGAGCCGTGTATGTTCCTCATAGTTATATTATGTCTTTATTGTGTGCTTTTTATTTAGTCCATCCATGTTTACTATTTATGTTTGTTATATACTTAGCAGTGCACCTGTACACCTTTTACTTTATTACTGTAATCTGTAGTAGGGATGGGCATGATTAGTCGATTAATCGATAATTGATCATTAAGAATTTCATCGATTACGTATATTTTTATCGACAAACCGAGTGTAGGTTGCTGTGCGTATCGTGACCAAACAGGGTCCGTACATGCGTCTCTGCGTCAGAAGGAGCAAACAAACACAAACAGTGGGTCAGTCTGCAACGTACCGAAGTGCATATGTGTATTTAACGATGACTTGTACAAGAAATTCCACACTTTCCGTTGCGTTCGGGACAAGTGTGAGTCCATGTGCACAGTGTACAAAGCAGCACATATGTTTCTGTGTCCAGTGGGAAAAAGTTTTGCCAGGTGAGAGTCGCTCAATGTGGATGACGAGGCCCCGCCCCCCTCCCCCCGTACGCTGTCCTGGTTTTGACAAACGCAAATCTGGTCACACTAACCTGTATTCACCTGAGTCATGTCTTTTAATCTGACAGAAATTGAACCACATCAAGCGACACAAGAGCTGGAGTTTTTTATCTTCGCTGACTTTATGCAAATTAGCGATGTGGTTTTAAGTTTCGTTTCTGTGAGAGTTGAACAAAACTGAATTAAACACATTATAATAAACGGGCTGATGTGGCTCTAGAGTCGTTACGGTTTATTTGTCGTAAAGTTGAATTTATTTATGCAGATTAGTAGTGCAGATAGTAATAATAACGATGATCATTTTAATATAAAAACGTTAATGATTAATCTGTAGTACAATTTCATCGAAGTAACTTAATTTGTTTATTCTTTTCTTTATAAACCACACATACAACCAGTCATGTTCTGCGATGTTGCCTGAGCTTCATTAAACCTCCTAAATTCACCATCTGCATCATGTCTCCTGTGTCCTGCTCCAGGGACAATATCACAATCTGAGCTAAAACCTGTACAGTCCTTAAACCTGAGCCACAGTCCTCTTCAAAAACACCATTTAATGACAATGTGTCTTATAATCAGTGTTGGGGAGTAACAGATTACATGTACCGGAGTTATGTAATCAGAGTACAATTTATGAGTAACTGTATTCAGTTACAGTTACTGTTTCAGTGAGTGGTAATTAGATTACAGTTACTTTGTTGAAATAAATGGATTACACGGCGGGATTTTCCTGTTTTCACATTTTGGGTTAAACTAGGACTTAATCAGGATTAAACCAGGTCTAAAACCAGGACTAAAATCTGGACTAAACCAGGACTAAACCAAGACAAAAAAACAAAAACAGGACTAAACCAGGACTAAAACCAGGACTAAACCAGGACTAAACCAAGACAAAAAAACTGGACTAAACCAGGACTAAAACCAGGACTAAACCAGGACTAAACCAAGACAAAAAAACAGGACTAAACCAGGACTAAAACCAGGACTAAACCAGGACTAAACCAAGACAAAAAAAACAGGACTAAACCAGGACTAAAATCAGGACTAAATCAGGACTAAAACCAGATCTTAAACTAGAACTAAACCAGGACTAAAACCAGGTCTAAACCAAGACAAAAAAACTGGACTAAAACCAGGACTTAAACCAGAACTAAACCAGGACTAAAACCAGGACTAAAACCAGGACTAAAACCAGGACTAAAATCAGGACTAAATCAGGTCTAAAACCAGATCTTAAACTAGAACTAAACCAGGACTAAAACCAGGTCTAAACCAAGACAAAAAAACTGGACTAAAACCAGGACTTAAACCAGAACTAAACCAGGACTAAAACCAGGACTTAAACCAGAACTAAACCAGGACTAAACCAGGACTAAACCAGGACTAAAACCAGAACTAAAACCAGAACTAAACCAGAACTAAAACCAGGACTAAACCAGGACTAAAACCAGGACTAAAACCAGGACTAAAACCAGATCTTAAACTAGAACTAAACCAGGACTAAAACCAGGATTTAAACCAGAACTAAAACCAGGACTAAAACCAGGACTTAAACCAGAACTAAACCAGGACTAAACCAGGACTTAAACCAGAACTAAACCAGGACTAAACCAAGACAAAAAACAGGACTAAACCAGGACTAAAACCAGGACTAAAATCAGGACTAAAACCAGGACAATATCAAGTAATCCAAAGTATTCAGATTACATTACTCACTTGAAGTAATTCAATGGATTAAGTTACAAACTACATTTTGGGATATGTAATCTGTAATCTGTAGGGGATTACATTTTTAAAGTCACCTTCCCAACACTTCTTATAATCCAGAGCGACTAATAGTCTGGAAAATACGGTAAGTGTTTTTCTAGGTATTTTTGAGCAATAAAACCATCTGAAATTGAATAAATGTAAAGTAGAGCTGTTTAAAATCACACTGCGGAACATTCCAGACAGAACAATGACCTCTCCATAGAAACAAGCAGAGCAAACCAAAAAAGTTACACAATACACATTTAAATAAGTATAGTTTTGAGTCGGGATTTGAATTTCAGACTGGTTGAGTCTCCATTACGTCTCCTTCATCTCCCCTTTCATCTTGTCGGTGTAAAATTGATGTAAATCGTTGATCGTTCTCACAAATCGCAGCGCCCCCTGCTGGGCCAAATCAGACCCCCCGGACTCTGGTACTTTTTGTCCTCGTACTTTTTTTTTTTTTTCCTTGTAAGCAGCCAAGTTTGTTTTGAATAACAGTGGAAGACAATGGGCAATTTCAGTGGATTTGTGTGGACATTTTTACATTTTGTTAAAGCAAAAATCAAAATCAACTTGTATCAGCTTTTACACGAAATTATAGTGATTTCCCTTTTTCACAAACTTACTCTGAGTTGTGTTTTGAGTGGTTCGTGCATGTTTAAGTGACCCTGTGTTGTCTGACATTGGAGGCTTGGATTTGAACAAATTTGATTTTCTTTTTTTTTTTTTTTTTTTTTTTTGGAAAGAGCAAATACTAGAGAAACAGATTCCCAGTTCAAATGAATCTGTGTGTCATTGATTCATTCGTTCATTTTTCAATATAAAACCAAAAATGAGGAAAAAAAAAAAGTTTTCTTCATTATTTGTCTCCAAAACCAAAATGAAAAGAGATAATGAGGGTCCGAGCCTCAGCTTCGAGCTCCGGCCCTGCTGTGGGCTCTGGTCTCGGTCTGGTCCTGGCCCGGTCTCGGTCTCAGTCCTGGTCTCAGTCTCGGTCTGGTCCCGGTCTGGTCTCGGTCTCAGTCCTGCTCTGGTCTCGGTCTGGTCCCGGTCTGGTCCTGGTCTGGTCTCGGTCTCAGTCCTGCTCTGGTCTCGGTCTGGTCCCGGTCTGGTCCTGGTCTGGTCTCGGTCTCAGTCCTGCTCTGGTCTCGGTCTGGTCCCGGTCTGGTCCCAGCCTGGTCTCGGTCTCAGTCCCGGTCTGGTCCTGGCCTAGTCCTTGTCCTGGTCTGGTCTCGGTCTCGGTCTCAGTCCTATTCTGGTCCCGGTCTGGTCCTGGTCTGGTACCGGTCTGGTCCCGGTCTGGTCCCAGTTTGGTCTCGGTCTGGTCCTGGTCTGGTCTCGGTCTCAGTCCTGTTCTGGTCCCGGTCTGGTCCTGGTCTGGTCCCGGTCTGGTCCCAGTTTGGTCTCGGTCTGGTCCCGGTCTGGTCCCAGTTTGGTCTCGGTCTCAGTCCCGGTCTGGTCCTGGCCTAGTCCTGGTCCTGGTCTGGTCTCAGTCTCAGTCCTGTTCTGGTCCCGGTCTGGTCCCGGTCTGGTCTCGGTCTGGTCCCAGTTTGGTCTCGGTCTGGTCTCGGTCTGGTCCTGGCCTGGTCTCGGTCTCAGTCCCGGTTTGGTCCTGGCCTGGTCTCGGTCTCAGTCCCGCTCTAGTTCCGGTCTGGTCCCGGACCTGGATCAGTCCTGGTTCAGTGCAAAAGTCCGGCATCACAGTCACGGAAGTCATGTAAACATTATTTTGGTTTGGGGGTCTGTCACCTGCTTGTTTCTATGGAGACGTCGTTGCTCTGCCTGAAATGTTCCACAGTGTGACATTAAACAGCTCTACCACACATTTCTTACACTCCAAGTGGTTTTACAGCTCAAAAATACCCAGAAAAACAAGTATTCTGACTGGGAACAGGCTCGCCTCTCCGCAGATCTGACCTGTAACTTGGTCTGGTTTGGTCTCCGTGAAGATCTCCACAAAACCTTAACCAGAAAAATTCCACAATGAACCTTTAAATATTTCAAATTTCATCAGTTCAGCCATCCAGTGAAGCCCGAGCAGAAGTTTTTGCGATACTTTTGTGATATTATTTTTACTCTCCATGAGGACGGCTCGCAACAGCTTCTATAAATCTGACGTTTTCACCTACCCCCTATCCCCGCCCACATCTGTGTCAATGCAAAAAAACCAAAAAACCCACAAACCCATTCATTTTCTGCTGATAATGTCCCCACCGAAGCTGAGACCGAACTTACGCCCTTGGATCTGATCTGTAACTTGGTTTGGTTTGATTTGGTCTCCATGAAGATAGAAAGGTTTAATGCCATACTGTGGAACATTCCAGACAAAGCAATAACACGTGGAGAAAAGTTTGACGGAGCCTCCACCAAAAAAGTTACACACTGCACCTTTTATTGTTGTTTGTACGGTGTCCTTGAGTGCCCAGAAAAGCGTCTTTAAATAAAAAACACTATTATTACTATTATTAAAAAGCAAAAACAACTTTTCAATCGTAAATATCTACATAAAAAACTCCAAAAAACACGATTCGAGTTGACGTGTTAAAACTCATTTCTACTTTTAATCTGTTAAAATCCTGTTTCTGCCCACTGTTGTTTTTCCGACTCTCCCGGTGCATTGTGGTCTCTATTTACTGACCATTTTAGTGGCCATTACCGCACACCACTTTTCAAGATGCATTCTGGGAAATTTTGAATGCGCTATTGCTATTTTTTCCTTCTCTGGACATTCAGACAGTTGTACAAAACGGCTCTACCCCAATTGTGCAACTTTTCTAAATCTGTCAAATGTTTGTCTCCATCGGGATGTTATTTCTTTGTCTGAAATGTTTCACAGTGTGGCATTAAACCTTTCTATCTTCAAGGAGACCAAACCGGACCAAGGTACAGGTCAGATCTGTGGAGAGGCGACCCCCGCTCAGTCAGATTGTCTGTTTTTCTAGGTATTTTTGAGCTTTAAATCCACCTGTAATTGATCAACTATGAGGTAGAGCTGTTTTAATGTCACACTGCGGAACATTCCAGGCAGAGCAATAGAAACAAGCAGGTGATGGACCCCCAACCAAAACGTTACCCAGTGCACCTTCAACATTTGTCTCATAAATTCCCTCAAAGTTCTGATTTGTTGAATTAAAAACAAACAGTTGACCCAGTTCCCAGACGCTGAGCTTGTATTTCCATCACATGAAAATTTCTAGGTACCATATTTTTTGGACCATAAGTGGCACTTTTTTGGGGGAAATTCATTTTATAAAATCAGAGACCAGGAACCGAGATTTCCTGTTGAAAGTTAAGTTCTAGTAAAAACAATAGAAGAGAGAACAACAGACTGTTAACGTCACATATGAACAGTTCTTCAGATAAACTACAACATAAACAACAGAACAAGTTTAACAAACTCTCCATCTCACTCCAAATCACTAAATCCATTCAATTCTTCAGCCTCGGTGTCACTTCTGAGCAACTCCGTGAACTCCGGAGGTAAACAGAGCGTCGCTTCCTCTTCTGTGTCGCTGTCGTCAGACTCAGCATCAGTTCAAGTTAGAATTATTCAGGTCTTTCTGAATCCCGACAGGATGGTTTCAGTGTCACTGAAGTCCAGACTTTGCCCATCCATCCAGTGACTTCAGGAAAGTTGGATGGTGCACTGAAGTCGCTCACTCCAAACTTTCTTTCTGCTGCTTGATTATCGTTTTCAGCTGCAGATTTCATTACTTGCAGTTTGTAATCTGCAAAGTATGATTTTCTTTTTGGGGTCATTTGTGTTCAGTCTTCCCAGTCGTCTTTATAAGTTTGCTTAAATTTTTTATTTACGGTGGTGCAGAAGTAACGGTGCAATCGTCTGACATGATACAGACAGGACAGAGGCTCTTTCTGCAGGAGACATGAGCAGTAGAGTGAAGTGACAGTGGTACAGGAGGAACAGGAGCAGCAGATACTGACACACAAGACTAGAACCTCTCACCGCTTCAGTGTGAACATTTTAATATATAAGTCGCACCAGAAACACCCAAACTATGAAACTATAAGTGTGACTTATAGTTCGAAAAATACGGTAAGTAAAAGTTTAAAAATGTGCTTAAAGAGTAAAAAGTAAAAGTATTTTGTAGATATTTATTATAGGATGAAACATAGTGATTCTGAAAAAGAATGTAGCTGATTTTGAGTGACTGAATTGACTTTTTATTTTTTTCTATCCGTTTTTGTGTTTTCATGTATTGTGTTGCACAAAGTTGAGATGTTAGCTCAAATTAAAGGTGCTAGAAACTAACTCTCAGCCATTTCAGCAGGTCTCAAACTATAAAAAAAAGTACCGTTTGCGTCCTTAGGCGTTTACTGTGTCAAGTCAAGTCATTTTATTTATATAGCACATTTAAAATCAAACAAATATAAAAATGTATAAAATATGACATAACAGAGAGGCTTGATACACAAAAGTTAAAAGTCTAGTTGAAGTTGTGGTCCAAAACAAGAAAAAGATGTGATGAAAGCTTTTTGCCGAAGTGTAATTTCAAAATAAAAAGAGCTTTTGGACATCGGCCATCTGAGTGTGCTATGCATTTTGGGTTTTTTTGTTTTGTTTTTTTGTGTGACTTTTTGTGTCCTTCTTTGCAACTTTGCCTAGAATAAAAGTGTTGATAGTGGGAGATTTTTTTAATCTCCGTTTTAACCCCAGATGAGGGGCAAGAGACAGTTTTTCTTGTGGTCATGAAATGGTAAATACACAAATGTTGAATCTAGTTATATTTTAGTTACTTTTGAAACAAAAATCAGAGTTTGAACAATTTTCGCTTTAGCTGTAATGTCATCATGCACTTGAACATTTTTGCTTTGGTGTTATTCTGAAGTTAAAAAGTTGTTTGTGAAAGTGAAGTTGACTGGGACTGAAAGTGAGACTGACTTGTTCACAGTCAGAATGTCTGTTTTTGAGCAATAAAACCATCTATAATTTAATAAAAGTAAGGTAGAGCTTTTTTTTTTTTGAAGTATTTGAAAGGTGTTGTCCAGCTGTACCTCTCTGAGCTCCTCCATCCTCATGTGCCTTTGCGGTCTCTCAGGTTGGCTGACCAGCTCCTCCTGAGTGTGTCGAAGAGCAGCCGGAACAGAGCTTTTGCAGTGGCTGCACCAAAACTTTGGGAAGATGTTGTGGCCGGTAAGTGGAAAAAACACTTTTACATTTCACAACACACATTAACAGGTTTGAAAATGAAGTTACATTTAGAAAACACATTTACATCTTGAAAACAAATGTGCAAACAAATTTACAAAACACGAAACGCTTATGACAAATACACTTTATTCACACTACGTCACAATCAGTGTTGGGGAGTAACAGATTACATATACCGGAGTTATGTAATCACAGTACAAATTATAAGTAACTGTATTCAGTTACAGTTACTGTTTCAGTGAGTGGTAATTGGATTACAGTTACTTGTTGAAATAAATGGATTACAATGCGGTATTTTCCTGATTTTGGACTATATCCCACCTTTTTTTCTTTTTTTTTTTTCCTAATTCCACTCATTGCTGGACACTAAACCAGGTCTAAAACCAGGTCTAAACTAGGACTACACCAGGTCTAAAACCAGGTCTAAACTAGGACTAAACCAGGTCTAAACTAGGACTAAACCAGGTCTAAAACCAGGTCTAAACTAGGACTAAACCAGGTCTAAACTAGGACTAAACCAGGTCTAAAACCAGGTCTAAACTAGGACTAAACCAGGTCTAAAACCAGGTCTAAACTAGGACTAAACCAGGTCTAAACTAGGTCTAAACCAGGCCTAAAACCAGGTCTAAACTAGGTCTAAAAGCAGGTCTAAACCAGGTCTAAAACCAGGTCTAAACCAGGTCTAATCCAGGTCTAAACCAGGTCATAACCAGGTCTAAAACCAGGTCTAAACTAGGACTAAACCAGGTCTAAAACCAGGTCTAAACTAGGACTAAACCAGGTCTAAACTAGGTCTAAACCAGGTCTAAAACCAGGTCTAAACTAGGTCTAAAACCAGGTCTAAACTAGGTCTAAAACCAGGTCTAAACCAGGTCTAAATCCAGGTCTAAACCAGGTCTAAACCAGGTTTAAAACCAGGTCTAAACCAGGTCTAAAACCAGGTCTAAACCAGGTCTAAACTAGGTCTAAACCAGGTCTAAACCAGGATTTAACAGGACTAAACCATGCCGCGCGGACCATGTCTCCTCGTCTTCTATCAATAATATTTTTAATACGGTTAAGGAAAGACGGGGCATTTTATTGTTTTTTAGCAGACAAAACTTATATGTGAAGATTTCCTCGTCTTTGCTTCTCTACAGAAAATCAAGTAATCCAAAGTATTCAGATTACGTTACTCACTTTAAGTAATTTAATGGATTACGTTACAAACTACATTTTTGGGGTATGTAATCTGTAATCTGTAATCTGTAGGGGAATACATTTTAAAAGTCACCTTCCCAACACTGGTCACAAACCAGGTAGAGGTTTGGAAACATGCAATGACAACTACCCAGGCCCAGTTTTCTTCATCTCCGTGTCATTGTAGCGTTCCGTTATCAACAATTACAACCACACCTCAGTTGACGAAAAGTAATATTTTAATTAAATTCGGCCAGGTGGTGATTTAACTACTCAAATTTTAAATATATATATTACAGCCTATATTGTTAAGTGTTATGAGATATGCGTCTTTACTCCTATGTGCAGTGTTGCGGCGTGTGGCGTGAGCGTGAGTGAGTGACTGCGACCAAAGCGAGTCAGGAACCAATTGTCCTGTTATTTAGTGCATCACGGCAAATAAAACCACGATTCTTGAGCAACGAACTGACGCGTTTATTGAGCCCACGCGCTCACGGTGAGGCTCCGAACAGGGAGTTAAACCCTGAGCAACGAGCGGCGTTTTGTTACGGACAATTAAGAATGCGAACATGCACGTCGAGCGAATTTTGGAATGAACGAGCTATAGAGTTTGCATTTCAGTGTGTTTGCTCTATGATTGTTATAAAATCTAAAATCAATGGGCGGATGGCGGGTGAGTGCGGTTTTGAAAATTGGTCAAAACCTTGGGTGCAAATGGACAGCGGGCAGATGATGAGTTTTGTGTCGCGGTTGCGGATGAAAAAATAGCCCATCTGCGCATCTCTACTACGGACGCACAACTCCGAGCGCACTGGGTACATGCGATTAGAAAAGACGAGGCACCAAATTCAAGATGATTCCAAACAGCACATACGTCTGCAGTCTTCATTTTACCGCTGATCACATTTACTTCAGTGGGTGTGGTGGATCCCTCTGCCACCGCTCCATAGTGTCAGTATTATTTAATTTTCATTATTATTTACATTAAGTTAATTACACTACACATAATTTAATTCCGTTATTTAGACTTATGTTCTAATTTGAGTGCACACATTTTAGTTAATATAAGTCTAATTTACTTACACTTGTTGTTTTTGTTTTTTTGAGCACCGGACGGACGGACCCTGGGAGAGACCATCAGGACTCAGCAAAGGGGGGGAGCACTATTTAGTTTGTTTTACTAAGTTAATTTGTTTAGTTTGTGTTAAGGTCACATTATTATCACTTATTATTTTCTGTATTTATAATTAT
Organism: Boleophthalmus pectinirostris; assembly: GCF_026225935.1. NCBI lineage: Eukaryota > Metazoa > Chordata > Actinopteri > Gobiiformes > Gobiidae > Boleophthalmus > Boleophthalmus pectinirostris. The sequence continues at coordinate 36,446,798 of NW_026571353.1, read as the reverse complement.
TTGCTTTTTTGTTTACTTTGATTAAGTTATTGGTTTAGTTAGTTAATTAGTGTAATTCCTCCCTCTTGTGTTTAGCTTTAGTTGGTCCTCAGGTATTTCACTCAGGTCCTTTGTCTGGTTGGGTTAGTTTTGTTCTGTTCAGTTTGATTTTGAGTTACCCCAGTTGGCCCAGCTTTTTTGTTAATAATTTGCCTAATTTGAGCCTTTGTTAAATTATATCTTTTTTGGCTTTATTAAATTTAAACTTATTTTTATACCTTGTCTTTGCCTTTCTTTTTGGTCCACTTCAGTGGGTTTGATCACAGTTGGTCGGCGAGTCCAGTGTCGGGAACTACACCGGAAGTCATCATCTTCCTGGTTTGTGATGTAACGAGAATAGAGGATATTTACATGTGGCAAAAACACAAATACAAACCCCCGAAACACATTAACAAGACGGAAAGGGAATGTCCTATAATCAGAAGTGATGAACGTCATGTGGGACAAGCAGAAGGTTTTATGCCGAAGTGTAATTAAAAAAAAAAAAAAAGCTTTTGGACATCGACCATCTGAATGTGCTATTTTTTTTTTTTTTCACTTTTTGTATATCCTTATGCAAGACACTTCACACACCAGAATCAGCGTTGTGCATGAACGCGTTCAATGAACATCATTCAGTGAACTGAACTGAACGCAACATTTTGTAAATCCTTGAACGGAATTTGTTTTATTTTTTATTTATTTTTTATCTTCAGATCCAGATGAGGGGCAAGAGCATTTTTTTCAGACTTCACACACCAGAATTTTTATTTTTTTTCCCAGATGAGGGACAAGAGCCAGTTTTTTTTTTTTTTGTGGTCATGAAATGGTAAATATACAAACATTGAATCTAGTTATGTTTAAGTTGGCCCAGGAACTTTCTATTTCAACAAAAATCTGAGTTTGAACTTTATTCTTTTTAGCTGTAACGTCATAATTCACTCGAACATTTTTGCTTTGGTGTTATTCTGAAGTTAAAAAGTTGTTTGTGAAACTGAAGTGGACTGGGACTGAAAGTGAGACTGACTTGTTCAGACATCGTTTTGTTGTCAGAAGGACTTAGAGAGAACACGCTGGAGACTTCCTGTTTTGATTTGTTCTCATTGATCACTTGAGTTTGGGCCAAATCTCTGGTTCAACAGCAGGAGGTCGGTAAGTGCCTGAGATGTTTACAGCCACACACAGACTCAGAGAAAGTGGGACATTCTGCTCAAATGGGGCTGAACACTGTGAAAAATACCCCTCAAATGTTGTGAAGAGTCGACATTATACTATTTATGGATTTATCCCAGTTTGGAACAAGTTTTGAGTGTCTATGGATGTGTTTTCTGCTCATAAAAATGTTGTGTTTTGGCATTAACTTTCAATCTCTCATCTGCAGGAAAACTCATCTGGCACTTTTTGTTTTGTTTGTGAATAAAAAAACACATAAACCAGTTGGAGAAGTGTAGACATTTATGACCCATGTACCTTTTATGCACCTAACTGCAGGATTATGGTTGAGGTATACTTTTTAATAAAGATTTTAATAAAGATATGCATTGCGTCTTACGTCTGTGCACTGGCTTCCTATTCATTTTAGAGTTGGTTTTAAGATTTTATTGTTTGTTTTTAAAGCTTTGAAGGCCTGGCCCCACAGTACATCTGGGACCTCATCCAGATTTACTCCCCTGCAGGTTCTGAGGTCCGAGGTCCAGCTCCAGCTTGTGGTGCTGTCAGCTTCTCCTGGAGGCAGCCTGAACAGAGAATCTTAAAAAAAGAGTCTTGGAGAGTTAAAACAGTTCTCTGACATGTCTCTTTATCGGTTCAGGCAGGTACAGGTCTCAGATTCAAGTTGATTTTACATGATTCAACCTACACGGCGTCTCTTTGCGTCGTCGTCCCTGAACAGCGCTAAAAAAAACCAGGTGCATTTATACTTGCATAACTTGTTGAGTCAGCATCTTCAGCAGAAACATACACAGCAGTTTTGACCCAACCCGTGTTTATCATAAATTGACGTATGCTAAAGTTTGGAGACCCACCGTTTATCTGTGCCATATACACTCATGGTCCATATGACGTCATATCCCAACCCCACTGACACTTAAAAGTCCAGAAACATACACATCATGTTATTGAACACAGGGGCATCTATATGTCACATGGTAAATTATCATGA
>NW_026571353.1:36424619-36439619 GCF_026225935.1 Boleophthalmus pectinirostris | reverse complement strand
TAACGGGACTAAATCATGCTGCGTGGACCGTGTCTCCTCCTCGTCTATCAGTAATATTTTTTATAAAGTCTGGGCTTTTTTTTTTTTTTTAACAGACAAAACATCTCATGTTACGATTTCCTCGTCTTTGCTTCTCTACAGCAAATCAAGTAATCCAAAGTATTCAGATTACATTACTCACCTTAAGTAATTTAATGGATTCTGTTACAAACTACATTTTGGCGTATGTAATCTGTAATCTGTAGGGGAAAACATTTTAAAAGTCACCTTCCCAACACTGGGAACAACCCACACATATGTTACTAGGGCTGCACATAGAACATAACTGCATAAAAGAAAACAGACTTCCACAAGTGATTAGAAATGATTTTCACACTCATGAACTTTATTGAAACACAGACATATTTGTATCTCTGGAAACCTTAGACTCTGAACTCTTCATTTATGGATGTTTAAATGTGATTCAACTCATTTACAGGTTTATAACAGCTCACTGAAAATGAGAGTTTACCTGGTCAGGTGCAAAATCGAAAACAAAAAACTACATTCAGCATCTGATATCTGCATGTTCTGAGTACTATATTCATTTTAAAATATATTTGTCAAAGTATTTAAACAGATTTCATATCACCAGATGCAGTATAGTCAAGTGTGCACCTGTGTGTAATAATCGAGTGTAAAGTCTCTGATAGTTTGTTGGGATATCGCAGGACTCCACACAGACGCATCAGCGACATTCTCACCTTCGTAAGTTTCACTCTTCGAAAGTCCGTCAGTGTCATTGTTTTCCACTTTATAATCAACTTCATCATCACTTTGAAATCTATAAAAGTCACTTTCTCTAAACTTATCCATAAAATACGTCCACTCCTCATTATTTGTAAAACTGTGCGCCGCAATCTCTTCAGTGCTCGTGTTTCGTGTTGAGTTTTTTCTGGAAGCCACAATCGTCACTACTTCAATTAACATCGGAAAAATAATTGGTGAAAACATATCCTTGAATCCTATTGGTCAGTCTGGTGTGGGTTGTAGTGGCCCCTGACCTATCACAGCCTCTGTTTACATGTGAAAAACCGAGCTGTTTCAATGGTCGTCAAATCACGTCTTTAGTGATACGGAGGAGGTGTCAAAACACGTCATTTAGGAAACAAGGGGGTCGTCAAATGTCGTCTTCATGGGGGAAAGAGTTAATGAAATCAGCTGCAAAGTGTCTATAGCACAGGTGTCAAACATAAGGCCCGGGGGCCAGATCCGGCCCTCCAAGACCTTTAATGTGGCCCTTGGGTGATTTTCTACTAAAATATTTTAATTATATTTGTAAAATATTTTAATTATATTTTCTATTAAAATATTGGTAATTTTCTGCAGGGCTTAGCATAGCAGCATCTCCAGCGTCTCTGTACGTGGCCCCTCCCACCAGAGCAGCACAAATGAAGACTTGTCTCTTTCCAAACGCTCTTAAAGGACGATCGTTTTGACTGTTGACCGTGACACCCTCATCAACAAAATGTCCAAACATGAGAAAAGTGGAGCTGAGTGCAGGATTTTCCAAGAAAAATTGACTTATTCCTGTTTGCAAACAAGTTATTGTTAAAACATTGTGTTGAAATTGAATTTTTCTTCAAGTTTCAGGTTGTTCATAATATTATAATATTATAATAAGAAAGAGTTCATCAATTAAAAAAGATTTCTGTAATAGATTTGCGTTTTTCTGCACAAATATTTGAAGTTATTGTTATTTTTGGGGTTTATATGACATGAGTTTTCTGATCCGGCCCCTTTGGGATCAAAGTAGGTTGGATACGGCCCCCGGACCAAAATGAGTTTGACACCCCTGGTCTATAGTATAAGGCGATGATGCTAAGTGTTTGTCCATGCAACATTAGGAGTAGGTTTCTTCATCAAACACTGGTGCTGTGTTTGATCACATGTCACATTTTGGTAATCCTGTTTATTTAGTGCGTCTTCCACCAGAGTCTTCCTCCTGTTAGAACAGGGGTGGGCAAACTACAGCCCGGGGGCCATATGCAGCCCTTTAATCTTTCTAATCCGGCCCGCCGAACTTGAATAATAGTAATGATAAACATAATTTTCTGTGTTTTAAAAGGTATTTATATAAATAGTAAACACCGTGAGACTTGAAAGACAGTTTGTTGTAATGCTTGTAATGATTTTGATTTTTGGGATATTTCAATAACATGGGATAAATTTTCTACATATCCCATGTTGTTTTTTTCTCTTATGAGGTGAATCACCAAATAACTCCATCCGTCTGCTCCTGGTCTGGCCTTTCCATTAAATTTCAGAACCTTTTGTGGCCCACGAGTGAAAAAGTTCGCCCATCCCTGTGTTAGAATGACCAGACGTCCTATTCACCCGGGACAGTCCCAATTCTGAGTCCTGTGTCCTCTGTCCAGCTGATTTATACAAAACCACTGATTTGTCCCAGTTTTACGCAAGAAAGGTCCCAAGTGTCCCTATTTTGGACCAATCTGATCCCTCCAAACAGAAAGAGGGAATATATTGCCATTAGTTTTGCTAAAATACAAAAAAATATGCTTGAAAATGACCATAGCGCAAAAAAAAACCCAAAAAAAACAAAAAAAAATGCACCGACAGAATTCCCTTAGAATCTACAGTATACTAACATGAGTCGAGAATGCACAATGTTTTGTTTATTAGGATGGTCCAAAAACATTTTTTTTAGATTCTCTAGATTAGAACCTTGTATTTGGTTCCATATCTGGACAAAATATTAGGGTCCAAATTTTATGCAGGTTAATTAATATTTAGAGTTTGTTCAAAACTACACTTGAAAATTACTCTAGACTGTAACATAGAACCAAATAAATAAGACGTTTTCTTATCATTTGTCATTTTATTCTGCAAACACAAATTGAAACTTGCTTAAAAATTACTTAGAAAGTCCACAAAAGTTGCTTAGAAAGTAAAATAAAGTTCATAAACAGTTACTTGAAATGCAAAATTTGTCAATTTCCAGAAAACTTCATGCAGCTTGAGCAACCTCTCAAACATCTAATTTTTCTTCCAAATTTCCTCCTAAATCATCTTTTGGATGCTCAAACCTAATGGGGGTTATCTGAAACTTGATTTTTTTACCAGGCTTTGATGGACCTTAACATTTATTCATACAAATGGTCACAATTTTGAATTTTGAAAGTCTGGTCGCTCTTCTCCTGGTACATGTCCAGACACTGTTAATTTACATTTAGCATTTTCCCAGCTGTAGCTCTAATGTAGTCTATACTCTACTGTAGTCTGCAAATTCTACTGTAGCCTATAGATTCTATTGTATTCTATATAGAGTTACCAGACGTCCCTATTTACCTGGGACAGTCCCAGTTTGGAGCTGTGTCCCCTGTCCCAGCAGATTTATCCAAAACCAAAGATTTGTCCCAGTTTTATACAAGAAATGTCCCAGGTGTCCTTATTTTTGACCAATCTGCTCCCTGCCAACAGTAAAGAGAGGCGTAACTTGTCATTTGTTGAGGTAAAATATAGAAAAGCTGCTTAAAAACGTCATGAATGGGCCGAGTGCAAAACCATTTTCCTTAATTATGCACTTTCATAATTTTATTAATACCAACTAGGGCTTGATATCATTAAGAAGTTGCCGATATGATACATATCTCAATACAGTAAACTTTCAATTTCATACAATTTATTTCAAATCAATTCGATATGGTTCAATAAAAAATAAAGGCTAAATCATGGCTGTGATACTAAAAGTCATTTTAATCATCAAAACAGTGAAAATGTCAAATTTCTTGCATAAACGAGTTTCCTTCCTTTGAACAAGCAACAAAACTGTAGCTGTAACAAAATAATTTAGTAAAATATACCAAAAAATACTCTTGGTGATATATCAATACAGCAGCCCATGATATTGATACTGTATCATCACATTAAACGATACGATATGTTGATATTTCAATATTTTTGCACACCCCTAATACCAACCACCACAAACCGGGGATGTCTCAGTTTTTAATTTTGAAAATCTGGTCACCTTAAAGGTTGTATGGAGGATTTTTTTAGTTTGAAATTGTCATTGAAAGTTTAAAATACAATTACAGAGATGTAGCAGCCTTGTAATTATGATGATCAAAAAAAAAAAAAAAAAAGAAAATCTATCAACTGTGGACGTAGTGAGGCCAGATAAACATCAGCCAATAGAAAACAGGGCTCCCTCATTTTCTATTGGCTGTTAGGTCGTCAATCAAACTCTCTAGTGTAACTGACTCTCCGGCGCGTGGGGATTACGTGGTTTATGCAGCGGTTCTTAGAGACTTTTTCTAACTGTCGCTTCCTTGCAGTTCGCACAAAGTTTGTCGCGATGGCGGACGAGAATCCACGACCAGTTCGCCGCAAAAGAAAGTCCGTTTTTGAGGTCGCTGAAAGACGAAGAGACGGGGAAAAGGAGCGAAGACAAACTGAGGTGATTCTTGGAGATTCTTTCCAGCGACGACGCGACTGAAGCAGACGAAGGGTTTAAAAACGGACGCGTCGGTCGCTAAATTACCTCTAGACGGGTCACTTCAACAGTAATTCTGAACGCGCACTGGATGTAAACAAGCGTGATTTCTAGAGTAAAGAGGCGGGAGGAGATGTTTCTACTGAGGAGCTGTGAAGGAAGAAGATGGTGTCACGCATGCACAACATTTGAAAAAGGACTGTCGGTGTATTTGTCTTCCCTTAAAAAATCCTCTATACAACCTTTAATGTCATTTAGTGAACATTATGCTGAAAAAATACTATAGTTTAAGGTCCTATCTTACACAAAATTGACTCTCGTGAGCTTAAAGTCATCTTAGAATGTTATTACCTCCTCAAAAACACACCTTCAGTTGTGTTTTTTTTTTATTCACACATGTTTAAAGGTTGTATAGAGGATTTTCCAAGGAAGGAGAAATCCAGCGACTGTTTGTCCTTTTTCAAATGTTGCGCATGCGTGAAACCCCCCCCCTCCCCTACAGCTCCTACGTAGAAACACCTCCTCCGCCTCCTCCTTACGCCAGAAACAGGTTTGTTTACAGCCGGTGCTGCACATGACTTGTAAACAACTAACTACAGTGTTGGTTAGGCAAGACGGAGAAGTGAGGAGCGGGGGGAGGGGGTGTGCGGACATTTCGTTCGCGGACGAGAAGAGCGGAGCAGGGAGGAGAGGAGAGGAGAGAGGAGAGGAGAGAGAGAGAGAGAGAGAGGAGAGAGAGAGAGGGGAGCGGTGCGCGGAGATTTCGTGCCCGGAGAAGTGAGGAGCAGGGGAGGGGATCGGGCAGCGGGGACAGGAGCAGGAAAGGGGAGCAGAGAAGGTTGTGTGGAGATTCCGTGCGAATGAACTAGCTACAACACGCAGCAGCAAGCGGACTCTTTCTTTGCCTTGAAAATTACGTTTTCAGACATAGGATATCGCTTTCGTGTCCTGAAAAACGTTTGTCTAGCTCTTGGAAATAAAGTACGTTTTCATAATAAGCAGAAGTTTCCTGTCCAGGAGTAATTTGTGGACCAGTGCGTCAGTCTTTAGACCCTTCGTCTGCTTCAGTCGCGCCATCGCTGGAATGAATCTTCAAGAATCACCTTAGTTTGGCTTCGCTGCTTTTCCCCTTGTCTTCTTCTTTCAGCGATCTCAAAAACTGACTTTCTTTTGTGGCGAACTGCTCCTGGATTCTTGTCGCCATTGCAACAAACTTTGTGCGAACTGCGAGGTCAAAAAAAGCCGCTAAGAACTGTTGCGTTGGTGGAGTAAACAGCGTCTGTGCGTCTTGCGTCTGTGGACTGCGTGACAGACGTACGCAAACCACGTACCGGCGGCGCGCAGGCAAGTCAGTTACGCTAGAAACGTAGGGAGTTTGATTGACAGCCTGTCAGCTCACAGATAACGAGGCAGTGTCGTTATCTATTGGCAAATGTTTAGCCCCACCACGTCCAGAGTTGATGAATTTTTATTCTCTTTTTTTTTGGTCATCATAATTACAAGGCTACTGCATCTCTATAATCTATCATTGACAACTTGAAACAAAAAAAATCCTCCATACAACCTTTAAGTCGTTCTTCATTAATAGGCTGTCTACATTTCTAAAGCTCAAATTGTTCTGTTACGCTATAATTTTCAAGTTAACATCTCTTTTTACCTTTAGTTCAATAGAAATCAGCAATTCCAGGTCTGAAATCATCCAGATGATTGTAGTGAAGGTGTGTGGAGAAATCGTAGAGCACTTCCTGTATTACCACGTGACATCAGAAGGTGGACCAGAGTGTTTTCCGTTTCATCGAAGAACTCAAGTTTAAATCTGCAGGTTTGTGAGTTAAACATGTGTGAATGAAACAAAAAACTCCATGTACGTTTGCGATGATTATAACAAAGATCAGAAACTGTCGTCGTCTGAGCCTTTAACTGTTCGTTCATAAAAGATCAGGCTCATCGCGTCGGGGAAATGTCGTGTTTTTTTGGAGCCGTTGTCCTTTTAGTGTGAAATCTGTGGAACTTGTACATTTGTTGAAGTAATTACAGAAGTTGTTTAGCGTCGCGAAAGCATTTATCTAAAACTGCAGCGAACAAATGAGCCTCATGGGGGCGTGACAGCGGAGTGAAACACGACAGCGATTCTCCGTGTAACGCTAATTGGAAATCGCACGGCGCAAAAACAATAAATATTTGTTCAGACTCCAGTGAAAACCTGATAGGGTGACTTATCTCCCATTATAATGAAGAGATGCCTGATAAACTGCTGTAGAAATGGAAATAATTGGTTTTATTTGGTGCTGTTTGAGTTCATTCCTATTAAAATATTGATTATGGAGAAAGCGTATAACATCAAAATCATCTGAATCAATCCAGCGACAATCAGTGTTAAAATGTTTTCCCCTACAGATTACAGATTACACACACCAGAATGTAGTTTGTAACATAATCCATTAAATTACTTAAAGTGAGTAACGTAATCTGAATACTTTGGATTACTTGATTTGCTGTGGAGAAGCAAAGACGAATAAATAAGATGAGTAACATAAGATGTTTTATCTGCTAAAAGAAAAGAAAAAGCCCAGACTTAACTGAACCGTATTAAAAATAGTATCGAGAGAAAACGAGAAGACACGTCCACACAGCAGGATTTAGTCCTGTTAAATCCTGTTAGACCCTATTTTAGACCTGGTTTAGTCCTGGTTTAGACCTGGTTTAGATCTAGTTTAGACCTGGTTTTAGTCCTGGTTTTAGTCCTGGTTTTATCTAGTTTAGACCTGGTTTAGTCCTGGTTTTTAGTTTAGACCTGGTTTTAGTCCTGGTTTAGATCTAGTTTAGACCTGGTTTAGTCCTGGTTTAGACCTGGTTTTAGTCCTGGTTTAGATTAGTTTAGACCTGGTTTTAGTCCTGGTTTAGATCTAGTTTAGACCTGGTTTTAGTCCTGGTTTAGATTAGTTTAGACCTGGTTTAGTCCTGGTTTAGACCTGGTTTTTAGTCCTGGTTTTTAGTTTAGACCTGGTTTTAGTCCTGGTTTAGACCTGGTTTAGTCCTGGTTTTAGTTTACCTGGTTTAGTCCTGGTTTAGACCTGGTTTTAGTCCTGGTTTAGATCTGTTTAGACCTGGTTTAGTCCTGGTTTTCTAGTTTAGACCTGGTTTTAGTCCTGGTTTAGATCTAGTTTTAGACCTGGTTTTAGTCCTGGTTTAGATCTAGTTTAGATCTAGTTTAGACCTGGTTTTAGTCCTGGTTTAGACCTGGTTTTAGTCCTGGTTTAGTCCTGGTTTAGACCTGGTTTAGTTTTAGTCCTGGTTTAGTCCTGGTTTAGATCTAGTTTAGACCTGGTTTAGTCCTGGTTTAGTCCTGGTTTAGACCTGGTTTAGTCCTGGTTTAGTCCTGGTTTTAGACCTGGTTTAGTCCTGGTTTAGACCTGGTTTAGACCTGGTTTTAGTCCTGGTTTAGATCTAGTTTAGATCTAGTTTAGACCTGGTTTAGTCCTGGTTTAGACCTGGTTTTTTTTAGTCCTGGTTTAGTCCTGGTTTTAGACCTGGTTTTAGTCCTGGTTTAGTCCTGGTTTAGATCTAGTTTAGACCTGGTTTAGTTTCCGGCAATGAGTGGAATTACCCAACAGGAAAACAGGAAAATCCCGCCGTGTAATCCATTTATTTAAAAAAAAAGTAACTGTAATCCAATCACCACTCACTGTAACAGTAACTGTAACTGAATACAGTTACTCATAATTTGTACTCTGATTACGTAACTCCAGTACATGTAATCTGTTACTCCACGACACTGGTGACAGTTTTCAGAATAACTTTTATCTGTGTTTGCGAATGTGACTTTCTTTCTCTTCCTGTCCACTTTGTGACATCATTAGGTGATACTCCAAAAAGTGCTCCCCATAATTTCAATGCCCAATCACATTCACCCAACTCGTACTGACCATTTCCGAGATCTAACTGTCTATAAAATTTGAAGATAGCAGCTACTTTTAATATCAGCCTCTTCGATCTTTATTAATATTCTGAACTAAGTCGTTTCAGTTTGGTTTCAGTGTTTAAAAACCAGTGTCAGCTCTGTCTAGTCTGCGCTCTGTTTCAACTGACTTTTTACTTTCTTTGAATTTTTAATTGGATCATTTTAGTTGGATCATTTTTATACAACAATATCCGTATATTGTGATACAAAATGTAGTGAGACTTTGCACAAGTAGTGGTTTAGCAAAGAAATGGATTTGGGTCTTGGTATTGGTGGTTAAGTCCTGGTTTTGGTCTAGTTTCATTCTAGTTAATCCTGATTTATTTCTATGTAGCTCTTGTTAAGTCCCATTTTAAGTTTTTGGTAGTTATTACAAGGGAAATTATATGACACATTAGCTCACATATCACCATATATCATAATAACAAAAAGCAAAAATATAAATGGCAATAATAAATTCAAAATAAGTACAAAAACAGAAAAAAAGAGAAAGACTGGTGTCAAACAAGGCATAATTATGTATATGTCCATCCATTTTCTACCACTTATCCGGGGCCGGGTCGCGGGGACAGCAGGGACTCAGAGACTTCCTTCACCCTAGACACTTCCTCCAGCACCTCTGGGGGGACCCCGAAGCGTTCCCAGGCCAGCCCAGAGACATAGTTCCTCCAGCATGTCCTGGGTCTTCCCCGGGGTCTCCTCCTGGTGGAACATGCCCAGAACACCTCCTGAGGGAGGCGTCCAGGAGGCATCCGGAACAGATGCCCGAGCTTCAGTTGCTCCTCTCGACGTGAAGGAGCAGCGGCTCTACGTCGAGCTCCTCACCCTATCTATAACTACCCAAAACTCATGACCATAGGTGAGAGTAGGAACGAAGACTGACAGTAAATCATGGTAAATCCTTCTTCACCACAACGGTCCGATACAGCGACCGCATCACTGCCGACGCTGCACCGATTCCACATGTCAATCTCACCCTCCATCCTCCCCTCACTCGTGAACAAGACCCCGAGATACTTGAACTCCTCCACTTGAGGCAGAGACTCTCCACCCGGAGACGACAAGACACCTTTTTCCGATCGAGAACCATGACCTCGGATTTGGACGAGCTGATCTTCATCCCAGCCGCTTCACACTCGGCTGCAGTGCACATTGCAGGTCCTTGGTTTCGATGAAGCCAACAGGACAACATCATCCACAAACAGCAGAGATGAAATCCTGTGGTCCCCAAACCGGACCCTCCGGCCCCTGACTGCACCTAGAAACTCTGTCCATAAACACAATGAACAGAACCGGTGACAAAGGGCAGCCCTGGTGGAGTATATCACAGAGTATCATGTTCGATAAACTGATAATCGCTTGCATCGCCATATCGTGATAATATTGTCTCGTGAGCCGTGTATCGTAAGAAACCCTGTGATTCCCAGTTCTAGAAATGTGTTTAAAAATCTCAAAAAAGTCAGTTTAGCTCAACATGAGAACTTCGTGCGCCAGAAACTCCAGACGGTTCAAGTCGTTTTGTTTTTTATTCGTGAAAAAACAAAAATATAAAGAATCTAACAGTCGAGGACGTTGATGGATTTTTAAGGCGGTATGCTCGGTTCTCGGCTCTGACCTGCTGCTCGCGACCTCCTTAAGAAACTTGAAACTCAGTCGTGGACAAACTGAGCATTTCTGAGAGAGCTCTTCACTTCCTCCATTCACGTCTCGTTCACACACACACACACACACACACACACACACACACACGCACACACACACACACACACACACACACACACACGCACACACACACACACACTGCAGATGCTTTAAAACATTTTTGCTTTAGAGGGACATTTTTCAACTTCACTCATAGCACAAGTTTCAAAAATACATCTCTAATATATTTACTAGTTGCATTATTTGTCATTTTTTTCATCCATCCATTTCATCTGCTTATCCGAGGGCCAGGTCATGGGGGCAGGGATTCCCAGACTTCCCCCCTCTCCCCAGACACTTCCTCCAGCTCCTCCAGAAGGCCTACTGGCTCACAAACCAGGAAGACGTTTGGAAATATGCGATGACGACTTCCTTTGGGCTCTGTTTGCAGTAGTAAGTCTGAAAAAAATCGAGGAAAAATTAGAAAATGGCCCCGTTTTCTTCATCTCCATGTCATTGTAGAGTTCCGTTATGTTCGGATAATCAACAATTACAACCACACCTCAGTTTTTATCATTTCCCCACTGACGCACAACTCCGTGAGCACTGCGTACACCAAATTCAAGATGATTCCAAACAGAACATACGTCTGCAGTCTTCATTTTACCGCTGATCACATTTAGTCAAAAGTGTCATTTTGCAAAAGTGGCGTCGCGTCTTCACTTTTTTATTCCACGTTTAGACGAGCGTTGACGGGAGGAAATCTACTTGCATGCATGACCAAAAGTGTGTCGAATTCAGTTGGGTTTGCACGGCAGGCGGCTCGGTGGTGACACTAGGTGGTGATGTATGTGACGTAAACGTGTACGTGACCTGAGCAGATCTGACCAGAGTTTTGCGTCTTGGGCAGTGTAGATGTAAAGGCTCCGGCAGAGTGTATTCAACTTTTCCACTCTGAAGGGTGATTTCAGAATTTTGCGTTTTTAAGCCCCAGAAACGCCGACACCGTCTAAACGAAAGGCACTTCTGATAAAAAAATAATAATATTTAGTCGTTTTTACCCACAAGTGCTCTCGTGTAAACAGGCTCTTACTTCAGTGGGTTTGATCACAGTTGGTTCAGTTATTGTGGCATGTTTCCAAACGTCTTCCTGGTTTGTGACGTAAGCGTGAATAGATCCTATCGACTGATTTATTAAGTCTTTTTTTCATTGTTGGACTTTTACACAATAGGCTACATGAGTGTGTGACTGGCAAACCTGAAAGAGAAACAGTTTAAACTTTACTATTTCAAAAATAGACTTTGTAATTTTTCTGGTGGGGAGTCTGCCAGCTGCTTGTCTCCATGGAGATATGAAATAAAACACATTCATCCTTTGTTTGTCTTTTTATTGCTGACATGAGTCTGACCTGTGATTTAAAGACATATTCTTACTGCACAGAGACAGAGACAGAGACAATAAGATGATAATGTAGATTCTGTAGGCTTCACAAGCAGGTGAATGTATGGGATAAATGAATGATATACATATATAATATATATATATATATATATATATATATATATATATATATATATATATATATATATATATATATATATATATATATATATATACACATACATACATATATCTGTGCTGTTGTTAGTTGTTTGCTGAGAGCCGTTTTCTTGGCATCATAAACAGGGTCAGGCTTTCAGAAGTGATTTCACTGAACAGTAAAAGTACATGATTAAGAACATGAGTGAAGAAAATAAACTACTACTACTAATTAATTAATTAATCACTGCACTTATATAGCATCTTTCAAGATGCCCAAAGCTCTTTACAGTTCATTATTCATTCACTCAACACTCAGTGGTGGTAAGTTACTACTGTAGCCACAGCTGCCCTGGGGCAGACTGACAGAGGTGAGGCTGCCAGTCTGCACCATCGGCTCCTCTGACCACCACCAACTCTCACTGTGGCACCTGGTATTTCCTCTGGTCTCACGTCCAAGTACTGCCCAGGCCCGGCCCTGCTGAGCTCCTGAGACCTGACAAACCTGTGTGGCCACTACTACTACTACTACTACTACTACTACTACTACTACTACTACTACTACTACTACTACTACTACTACTACTACTACTACTACTACTACTACTACTACTACTACTACTACTACTACTACTACTACTACTACTACTACTACTACTACTACTACTACTACTACTACTACTACTACTACTACTACTACTACTACTACTACTACTACTACTACTACTACTACTACTGTACTACTACTACTACTACTACTACTACTACTACTACTACTACTACTACTACTACTACTACTACTACTACTACTACTACTACTACTGCTGCTACTACTACTACTACTACTACTACTACTACTACTAGTACTACTACTCTGAAAACCATTTATTCTTAGTTTTGAGTGGAGTTGCCTCTCCACAGATCTGACCTGTAACTTTGCATTTAAGACAAAGCAATAACATCTCCATGGTGACAGAGAAGTGATGGACCTTGCTCCACAAAGTTCCATAGTACAACGTGAGTAATAGTAATAGTAATAGTAATAGTAATAGTTACTGTGTTCTCGAGGTGTCAGAGTTTATGCAGAATGTGTAACTTCAGTTTGTCCTTTCTTCTTCTGAGGCACTGAGCATGTGCAGACTCAGCCTTGAGCTCTGGATGTGTAGAAGACGTCCTGAGAGCAGCTGAAAGGAACATGTCGCTGTCATGGAGAGAACAGGGCCACAGCTGAGGAGACTGAGGTGACCTTTGACCCCGCGGTTCTTTACAATGTTAATGCGTACTCATGCACACACACACATACACACACATGTATCGATGCACAACACAACTTTTGCCTGTGTTCTGTCTGTTCCCACAAACTTAATCTCCATGTGGCCAGTGTTCACTTTGTATTTAAAACTATTTATTAATTATTAGGGGTGGGACATGAACGTGTTAATTATGATTAATTAATGACAAAGAAAATAATGCATTAAAAATATGAACGCATTTTATCGCAGTTTGTCAGTGCGTCATGTTGTGGTACGACTATTATACTGACGCACACAGTTCTGACTACAACAACAACGGAGCAGGAAAGCCTCTGGGTTTACTGGACGGTACATTTCTATAAAAAAAAAACACCCCGTTAGAAGTATTGATGAAGGTGTCATTTATTACAAACTGTTCAGAGAAGAGTTTGCAGATCATAGAAGCACCTCAACACTTACGATACAGTTTAAATACAAAAGAGTGAGCACAGACTCTCCCCATGCACCTGCAGCCAGACCCGCTTGAGCAGATCTAGTCCGAGTACAAACGAGAGGATCATTCGTTCATTCGGTTTTCAATATAAAACCAAAAGTAAGAAAATGAAAAAACAACTATTTTCTTCATTATTTGTCTCCAAAACCCAAAATGAAAAAACAGATAACGATTCGTTTTTTCAGTTTTCGATTTTGTGTTTAAATGGGAAAAACGGATAAAGGCCGTTTCCCGTTTACGTGACTTCTGTGACTGCGATGCCGGACTTTTGCACCGCACACGGACTGAACCAGGATTGATCCAGGTCCGGGACCAGACCGAGACCAAACCGGGACCAGAGCGGGACCAGGGCGGACTCCGAGCTTTGAATCCGAGCCTCCGCGGGGTCAGAGCCTCAGCTTCGAGCTCCACACCTGCCGTGGGCTCTGAGCCTCCAGTCTGGTCCTGGTCTGGTCTTGGTCTCAGTCCCGGTCTGGTCCCGGCCTGGTCTCGGTCTCAGTCCCGGTCTGGTCCCAGTCTAGTCTTGGTCTCAGTCCCGGTCTGGTTGTAGTCTCGGTCTGGTCCCGATCTCAGTTCTGATCTCAGTCCCGGTGTGGTTCCGGTCTGGTCCCGGACCTGGATCAGTCCTGGTTCAGTCTGTGTGCAGAGCAAAAGTGCGGCATCGCAGTCACGTAAACTTTATCCGTTTTTTCCATTCTTCATTTAAACACAAAATCGAAAACTGAAAAAGTGAATCGTTATCTGTTTTTTCAGTCTGTTATCTGTTTTTTATTGGAGACAAATAATGAAGAAAAAAGCTTTTTTTTGTTTTCTTATTTTTGGTTTTATTTTGAAAAACGAATGAACGAACGGTACACGGACTGAGACGTGTCAGCAGCCCAAACTCGAACACATGACGGGCTTCAGGAAGACAATGAGTAAATGAGATTAATTAACAAAGCCTGTAATTAATTAGATATTTTTAATGAAGTCCCGCCTCTATTAATTATAAATATGAAATTGAGTAGCTCTTGTGAGCTTATGTTATTATGTCGTCCTCATGTCCTCAAAAACACATGTCATACACATGTCTGAGTAATCCTTTATTATTAGTCTGTCTACATCTCCAAAATGCTCTGTTCCACCTTGTGATGTCATGTCGATTTCAAGTTAACAGCTCCTTTACCTTCAGTTTAGTAGAGATGAGTAATTCCAGGGCTCAAATCATCCAAATGTAAAGGAGTATGGCTTTTAAAAACACAGTGGAGCACTTCCTGTATCGCCCCGTGTTTTCTTTTTGAACTGAGACTAAATATGACTAAACACCCTAGTTTTACAGGTATTTTTGCAATTCAAGTCATGCAAATCCAATGAAGAGCTTGAAATGAAAAAAGATAAAATATACAAAACACAAGTCCCAAGCTCTGCCAAAACTCCCTCAGGAAAAAAGAACAAGCTTGAAAACATGAAGTGTCCAGCAGCAGCACATTGTCCAGACTTAAACCCCATGGAGCTGGTTTGGGATGAACTGGACAAAAGAGTGAAGCAACCTACAAGTGTCACACATTTATGGAAACTTCTGCAACAGACTTGGGAAGAAATTTCTGAAGAATATTTGATTTCTATTGTAAAAATAAT
>NW_026571353.1:36149619-36419619 GCF_026225935.1 Boleophthalmus pectinirostris | reverse complement strand
CTGGTTTAGTCCTGGTTTAGTCCTGGTTTAGTCCTGGTTTAGTCCTGGTTTAGTCCTGGTTTAGTCCTGGTTTAGTCCTTTTAGTCTGGTTTAGTCCTGGTTTTATCTGGTTTACCTGGTTTAGTCTGGTTTAGTCCTGGTTTAGTCCTGGTTTAGTCCTAGTTTTAGTCCTGGTTTTAGTCCTGTTTTAGTCCTGGTTAAGTCCTGGTTTTACTCCTGTTTTAGACCTGGTTTTAGACCTGGTTTAAGTCCTGGATTTCTCCTGGTTTAGTCCTGGTTTAGTCCTGGTTTAAACCTGGTTTAGTCCTGGTTTAGCCTGGTTTTAGTCCTGGTTTAGTCCTGGTTTTAGTCCTGGTTTAAATTCTGGTTTAGTCCTGGTTTAAATCCTGGTTTAAGTCCTGGTTTAGCCCTGGTTTAGACCTGGTTTTAGTCCTGGTTTAAGTCCTGGTTTTAGTCCTGGTTTAGTCCTGGTTTAAGTCCTGGTTTAAGTCCTGGTTTAGTCCTGGTTTTAGTCCTGGTTTTAGTCCTGGTTTAGTCCTGGGTTAAGTCCTGGTTTTAGTCCTGGTTTAGTCCTGGTTTACCTGGTTTAGTCCTGGTTTAGTCCTGGTTTAGTCCTGGTTTAGTTTAAGTCCTGATTTAGTCCTGGTTTAAGTCCTGGTTTTAGTCCTGGTTTAGTCCTGGTTTAGTCCTGGTTTAGTCCTGGTTTAAATCCTGGTTTAAGTCCTGGTTTAGTCCTGGTTTAGTCCTGGTTTTAGTCCTGGTTTAAGTCCTGGTTTAGTCCTGGTTTAAATCCTGGTTTAAGTCCTGGTTTAGTCCTGGTTTAGACCTGGTTTAAGTCCTGGTTTAGTCCTGGTTTTAGTCCTGGCTTAGGCCTGGTTTAGACCTGGTTTAGACCTGGTTTAGACCTGGTTTAGACCTGGTTTAGACCTGGTTTAGACCTGGTTTAGTCCTGGTTTAGACCTGGTTTAGACCTGGTTTAGTCCTGGTTTAAGTCCTGGTTTCGTCCTGGTTTAGTCCTGGTTTAGACCTGGTTTAAGTCCTGGTTTAGTCCTGGTTTAGACCCTGGTTTAACCCCCCCCCCCTCGTACCCCAGTCAGAGCAGTCAGAGCAGCTCCGCACTTAATGATTTAATTGCATCGATATTCGGCGCGGCTGGAATCACTGTTGTAATTAAGTGTGATTTGAGTTTTCCAGGAGAGCGCATGAATTAATAATGACTTCATCAAAAAGCACTTGGGCTGATTGCCAGAGCATTAGCACCAGACGAGGGGGGGGGGGGGGGGCACCGCTGTGAGGTCTGTGCTAACCTCGTACAGCATCTGCACCTGCGAAACCGCCAATAACCTCAAACATATTTTAATTACAGCTGATTTCAGACGGAGGAGAGGGGAAAGAGCCGAGCTGTTCGTTAGCGCCGTGTCACTCGTTGTGTTATTGACGGAGCACTCGCCTCACAGCAACGAGGGCCCAGAGCGACAAGAACAAACAACGACACGGACAAACGTTGATACCGAATTAAGGTGAAGGTAAAGTTTATGTTGTGGTAAAACTTGTCCTCTGCATCTTGACCAGGACCTGAGCTGGATTTTGGGTTGATCTTTGAATCCCTGTGTCGTTCGCTCGTTTGTTTTTCAAAATAAAACCAAAAATAAGAAAATGAAAAAAATCAACTATTTTCTTCATTATTTGTCTCCACAATCAAAATGAAAATGGAAAAAAAAAAAAAACAGAATCAGGAGTAAACCAGGTCTGATCCCAGGTACTAGTACTAAACCAGGACTAAACCAGGACTAAACCAGGACTAAACCAGGTCTATACCAGGACTAAACCAGGTCTAAAACTAAAACAGGACTAAACCAGGACTAAACCAGGTCTAAACCAGGTCTAAACCAGGACTAAACCAGGACTAAACCAGGTCTAAACAGGACTAAACCAGGTAACAAACCTAAACCAGGACTAAACCAGGACTAAAACTAAACCAGGAAACCAGACTAAACCAGGTCTAAACCAGGTCTAAACCAGGACTAAACCAGGTCTAACCAGGACTAACCAGGTCTAAACCAGGACTAAACAGGTACTAAACCAGGACTAAACCAGGACTAAACCAGGTCTAAACCAGGGACAGGAAACCAGGTCTAAACCAGGTCTAAACCAGGTCTAAACCAGGACTAAACCAGGACTAAACCAGGTCTAAACCAGGACTAAACCAGGACTAAAACAGGACGAAACCAGGTCTATACCAGGTCTAAACCAGGTCTAAACCAGGACTAAACCAGGTCTAAACCAGGACTAAACCAGGACTAAACCAGGACTAAACCAGGTCTAAACCAGGTCTAAACCAGGTCTAAACCAGGACTAAACCAGGTCTAAACCAGGACTCTAAACCAGGACTAAACCAGGACTAAAACCAGGACTAAACCAGGACTAAACCAGGTCTAAACCAGGTCTAAACCAGGACTAAACCAGGTCTAAACCAGGACTTAAACCAGGTCTAAACCAGGTCTAAACCAGGTCTAAACCAGGACTAAACCAGGACTAAACCAGGACTAAACCAGGTCTAAAACCAGGTCTAAACCAGGTCTAAACCAGGTCTAAACCAGGACTAAACCAGGTCTAAACCAGGACTAAACCAGGTCTAAACCAGGTCTAAACCAGGTCTAAACCAGTCTAAACCAGGACTAAACCAGGTCTAAACCAGGTCTAAACCAGGACTAAACCAGGACTAAACCAGGTCTAAACCAGGACTAAACCAGGACTAAACCAGGACTAAACCAGGTCTAAACCAGGTCTAAACCCTAAACCAGGTCTAAACCAGGACTAAACCAGGTCTAAACCAGGACTAAACCAGGACTAAACTAAACCAGGTCTCTAAACCAGGACTAAACCAGGTCTAAACCAGGTCTAAACCAGGTCTAAACCAGGACTAAACCAGGACTAAACCAGGACTAAACCAGGACTAAACCAGGTCTAAACCAGGTCTAAACCAGGACTAAACCAGGTCTAAAACCAGGGAAACCAGGTCTAAACCAGGACTAAACCAGGTCTAAACCAGGACTAAACCAGGACTAAACCAGGACTAAACCAGGTCTAAACCAGGTCTAAACCAGGACTAAACCAGGTCTAAACCAGGACTAAACCAGGACTAAGCCTTGTGGTGTTGTGTGGACCGTTTCTCCTCCTCTTCTATAATATTTTTAATTTGGTTGAGTAAAGTTTGGGCTTTTTATTTTCTTTTAACAGACAAAACATCTGATGTGAAGATTTCCTCGTCTTTGTTTCTCTACAGCAAATCAAGTAATCCAAAGTATTCAGATTACATTACTCACTTTAAGTAATTTAATGGATTCTGTTACAAACTACATTCTGGTGTATGTAATCTGTAATCTGTAGAGGAAAACATTTTAAAAGTCACCCTCCAACTCTGGTCATGGTGAATAGTAATGACATACGTGTGGTTGTTTGTGCAGCGTGAGCTCATGCAACAGCCTCATGACTCAGCGTGCGCAGACAGAGCAGTGCCTCCTGAGCCTCTGAGCCTCTGAGCCTGTGAGGGGCAGATTGTGCCGGACGCTGGAGCAGATGGTGCCGAGCTCAGAGTGAGACCGGGCCAGAACCCACAGACATTGTGCTGGTTGCCTGGCAAATCCAGACTGATATGTGTCTGTATTTTTTTACACAGATTGATTTCAGTCTGGTCCATTCGGCCTCTGCTGTGCCTCAAGTCCGCTCAACGTGATCTTTGAATTCACATTCAGAGCTCATTGGTCACTCGTCAGTAAATAAAATCACTTTTCTCTCATCTTAGATGAACAGTTTGGTGTTTTGCTCATTGATTTTGCAGAAATACACTAAGTTTTTCAGTCCCCTGTGATATTGACTGATTGGCCTCTCCACTTGTCAATCACACCCACCTGAACTCAGGGAGATTCACCAGTGACCAGACTTACCGTATTTTCCAGACTATTGTGTGCACCTGAATATACGCCGCATCAACTAAATTTGAACAAAATTATAAATTTAATTACCAGAGTCTACAAATTTAACTTTTCTGTTAAAATGAAAGAGACAGAATGTTCGTACCAGGCTGCATGGGAATCTGTGTATCATTCGTTCATTTGTTTTTCAAAGTAAAACCAAAAATAAGAAAATGACAATTTATTTGTCTCCAAAACCAAAATGAAAATACGGATAACGATTAGTTTTTGTTCAGTTTTTGATTTTGTGTTAAAATAAATAATGGAAAAAAACGGATAGCGGACGTTTCCCGTTTTTGTGACTTAAACTGCGAGGCCGGACTGAACCAGGACTAAACCAGGTCTAAACCAGGACTGAGACCGGACCAGACCAGGATCAGGACCAGGACTGAGACCATGACCTGAACGGGACTAAGACTGGGACTGAGACAAGGACCAGACCAGGAACAGGATCAGAACTGAGACTGGGACCAGACCAGCACTGAAACCAGTTTAATCCTGGTTTAGTTTTGCTTTAGTCCTGGTTTAGTCTTGGTTCAGTGCTGGTTTAGTCTCTGTTTAGTCCTGGTTTAGTTCTGGTTTAGTCCTGGTTTAGTCTTGGTTCAGTGCTGGTTTAGTCTCTGTTTAGTCCTGGTTTAATCCTGGTTTAGTTCTGGTTTAGTCTTGGTTTAGTCCTGGTTTAACCTTGGTTCAGTCCTGTTTTAGTCCTGACTCAGTCCGGCATCACAGTTTGAGTCACCGAAACAGGAAACGTCTGTTATCCATTTTTTCCATTTTTCATTTAAGCACAAAATCGAAAAACTGAAAAAACAAATCATTATCCTGTTTTGTCATTTTAGTTTTGTAGACAAATAATGAAGAAAATAGTTGTTTATTCTTATTTTTGGTTTTATATTGAAAAACAAACGAACGAACGATCCACAGATTCTTGTACATCAATCCTAAAAACTCGGGTCCTGGAGGAGTCTTTAACCCGGCTCCAGACTCTGTCCTTTTGTCCTTTCTCTCTGTCCCGGTTCGTGTCCCCGTCCAGATAAAAGATTCCTCCTCGTCGCTGCAGCGGGCGCAGGGTCTGGGCTGCGGCGCGGACACAAACGGCGAGACTAAAGAGCGCCATCATTATAACAGTGTGTCTCCCAGTGTGGTCCCGGCGCTGCAGACATTAACCAGCAGCTTAATCACATCTCCAAACTCCACCACTTTTCATTTCAAAGCCGCTCTCCGCTCTAGGGTCACGTACTTAACCAAACTCACTTTTTACCCGCGAGGACTCCGGATCTCCCGTCGGCGAAGCGGCAAAGATCACTACAAAGCTCAAGGGTTACTTCAAAATAATATCGCCCGTGTACGAGTGCAGAGAAGTGGGAGAGAAACGAAGTAAGAGTCTACCTGGAGTCGTATTCTGCCTCACCGATACTTGAGCCGTTACAAAACACTCTGAAATTTCCCAGGATTGTTACATCAGAGGTAAAGACCCTTCAGTTTTTAAGCCCAAAAATCACCGCCAGACTTGTTTTAATCCTTTATATCCTAAAATTGTGTTCATTACGAAGCTAAGATTTGTGTATTTCCCACGGTAATTCACTCTGGTGCCAGTAGATGGAGCCCAGCCGACACAACGGGAGTATGAAGCGCACGTGAAAATGCGTTTTTCAATATTTTAGGTTTAAAAGACTCAAGAGAAACTGTCTGGAATGACCTCTGAATCTGAATTTTTAATGCCCTGAAAATTAAAATGCAATATTTCTGTTATAAAATTCATAAGACTAAATTCATGTTTCATTTGAATAGCTAAAATAATTTTCATTTGATATAAATACATACTTCATTGATAATATTCTTTGTTCTATGATTTCATTGTACCTATATAATAACAGGGTATTTACTGTACTGTTACTTTAAGAATGTGAGACTAAAAGATTTATGGGAAAAGCATTTTCTTCTTCGTTGTTAAAAAAAAAGAGGCAGAAAAACGAAACATACTTGTTAACACACGAACCGAAATCTAAAATTAAATCTGCCCAAAAGCTAAAATGAACGCGAGTCTTGTCGTTCATTTCGGGGGTGCAACAAATTATACACTAAAGTTAAAATCATCTGAAGGAAACCAGATTTCGTGCATTATTTAAAGGATAGACGACCAAAAACTGGGGCTTGAACGCTTTTAAGAAAAAACTGAATAGCGATTTTTCTGTCAGATATTGCGAGTTCGATTTCATTCATTTTTTTTTTTTTTTTTTTTTTTCAAATCAAGTTTCAGTGCATATGAACAATTGCAAACATCACAGAAACTTACTGCACTGATAATTTGACACTGGACCACAACCAAAACGATGCAGACAGCAGGAGAAGCAAAGCAGACAATAAGGGCTGTGATTGGTCCGCTCCACCACCTCGGGCTGTAACGATATCCAAGTCTCACAATATTGTCACGGTATGAACCTCACGGTTTTCATGATAAACATCTCACGGTACGATATTTATTGTGATATTTTGTGGAGGTTAACAAAATTGAATATGTGACTTTTTCCTCTTAAAATGCCTTGACAATAGAGGTAAGATCTTAAGACCGAGCCCAGGGTCGGGTCTAAATGTCAATCATTACTTCGGGTCGGGTCGGGCTCGGGCTTCAAATAAATATATGTTTATAAAATGTATGCCAAAACGATGTGTGGATACTAAACTAAGGAATACTTGTTATATAAAATAATAATATGGATAAAACAGAGAAGTAATGTAATGTAATTGCTATTTAACTACTAAACAGGACGTGAACGCCCCCTCTTCATTTAATAATCTTCCCCTCCGCAAGTCTGCATCTATTTTGACCTGGTGTCCCCAATATGGAGGAGCAAGAAGTTAAACTAAAGGCAGGAGAACTGAAAAGACAAACACGCACCGGTAAGAGTGAGGTATGGAAAAGCTTCAAATTGATTGTTGAAAATGCTACAGAAACTTGCGTTGGCTTCGCTGAATGTCGTCAGTGTGGCTTTGCTTTCATACGAGAGCAAAAAGACTGGCACCTCGACGCTGAACTGCTCCTCCTCCCGAGTCACAAATAAAATATGACATTTCGGGTTTGCTTCGGGCTCGGGCCTGCAAATCAAGTTAATTGGTCGGGCTCGGCGGGTCGGGTTTTAATACCCGGGCCGGGTCGGGTCGGGCTGGATTTTTTGGCCCGATCTCACCTCTACTTGACAAGACTTAAAGGTTGTATGGAGGATTTTTTTTTGTTTAAAATTGTCATTGAAAGTTTAAAATACCATTACAGAGACGCAGCAGCTTTTAATTATGATGACCGAAAAAAAAAAAAAGAATGAAAATCTATCAGTAGTGGACGTAGTGAGGCCAGATAAACATCAGCCAATAGAAAACGAGGCTCCCTCTTTTTCTATGGGCTGTTAGGTTGTCAGTCAAACTCCCTACATTTTTAGTGTAACTGAGTCATCGGCGCTCGGGGATTACGTGGTTTATGCGGCGGTTCTTTGAGGCTTTTTCAAACTGTCGCTTCCTTGCAATTCGCACAAAGTTTGTTGCGATGGCGGACGAGAATCCACGACCAGTTCACCGCAAAAGAAAGTCCGAAGGGTCTAAAAACTGACGCGTCGGTCGCTAAAATATTTCTAGGCAGGTCACTTCAACAGTGATTCTGAACATGCACTGGATGTAAACAAATGTGATTTCTAGAGTAAAGAGGCGGGAGGAGGAGATGTTTCTACTGAGGAAGGAGGTGTCACACATGCACAACATTTGAAAAAGGACGGTCGCTGTAATTCGCTTCCCTTAAAAAATCCTCTATACAACCTTTAATCCAAAGAACTAAGACTTAAATTTGTTAGAAGTGTTATTTCTTCTTGTTGTCTGCACTGAAATGGAGCAAAGGATCATGGTCTGTGTAGTTCCCTCTGTCTTTTTTTAGCTGCTGCTGCACCAGAACTTTTCATTTAAAATACACTTGTGATTCGATATATTGTGATGGTCCACGATATTATTGTTTGAACTCTGACACAATATCACAATCATATTTCCTGTGCTCCGCTTTCCTTTCTTTCATTATACATTAGGTAATAATGTGTTTAATGAAACTTTGTGCAAATTTGTTTACGTTTTACAGAAACGAAACTTAAAACTCTTTCCTTGTGTCCTAATGTGGATCAGTTTCTGTGGGACTAAAGGACACGACTGGAATATGTGTGTTCTTTCTGTGACAGAGGGGTGTTCTGCTGATGATGGTGAGTCTGTTTTGTGCTTCTGTCGCGTTGGAGATGGTTCGTGTTAAACTTTCACGAACACCAGGTTTAAATCTTCGCCTCCGAGCGCTGTGGCAGTGAATTATCGGTTTGCCAAAGCCTGATCCCTTCAGATCTCAGAAGCTCAGCAGGGCCGGGCCAGTGGGAATAACTGTCGTTGTGTCCTTAGGCAAGACACTTCACCCACATTGCCTAATATGGAAGTGGTGTGTGTGTGAGTGATGGTGGTGGTCGGAGGGACTGGTGGCGCAGATTGGCAGCCATGCTTCTCTCAGTCTGCCCCAGGGCAGCTGTGGCTACAGTAGTAGCTTACCACCACTGTGCGTGAAGTGACTGAATAATGATTTTCGGTTCAAAACAATAGATTGTTCAGCCCTACAAAAAATTAAAACATAAAAACAAAAAACAGTTTAATTTATGTAAAATATTGATGTAAAAAGGTGTTAGAATCTGTTAGAATAGTAACTAGTGCTCAAGAAAAAGTAAAAAAGGACACATGAAAAATACTACTCGAGTGCAATTTTGGACGCAGTACTTGTAATTCAGTAATTTTTACTATGTAAGTGTATTTTTACTTGAGAACTGTCACTATTCTTTCCACATTTATAGAATAGTGTTACACTTGTTAGACAAACTTTACTGATCCACAAGGGAAATTATTTGGACACAGTAGCTCAAACATCACAATTATATAATAACAAAGAATAAAAATGCAATACAAGTACAATATATTTCTGGAGTAAGAGTACTATTCCAGTGTGTTTCTTGCAGTAAAATCTGTCTGGCTCCTTCTTCCTGCAGACCGTTGCGTCCTTGCCTTGTTTACTCTCTCGTTCATATCTGTTCATAAAAGCTTTCTATCTATTAAGAGTTGTCGTTTTCGCTGTTGTTCCTCCCTGACCCGTGCGCGCGCCGCCTTCCTCTCTGTTCTGTCAGCTCGGCCTTGGTCTTTGATTAGGACTCGCGACGCACGCGCCCGTGTCACCGCCACACCGACCAATCGGGAGCCGGCGCCGCATTGATTTGTGTAATGCCTGCGTTCTGAGGCCATTACACAGATTGTTGGTACAAATAAATGGACAAAGTGGAGATGAGAGATGCACAAAGCGCCTCTTATGGGGTCAGCGCGGCGGTGGCGTTTTCAATCTCGTTTATTGTGTCCGAGCGGTGTGTGTGTCAGATAAACCTGGAACCTGTGTGTTGGTGGTATATGAGCTTACACACACACACGCACACACACACTTTAATCTGACGAGATGAGTCCTGTTGTTTCTGTGTTTCTGCTGCAGCTCAAATGAAAAGCACCAATGAGGAGGAAGAGGAGGAGGCGGCGGCTTCCCGAACATGACTCAATAGGATTTACATTTCTAAGTGCTCACTGAGTTGAAGTTCTGTGTGTTTTCGTGCAGGTGGCGGTGGGTGAGGCTCACATTGTGGTCGGTCACAGGGATTTTATGGATTACACTGCTCCACTAAACGTCTTAATGATAATAACCGGGCGATGACGAGCCGTATTATCGCCCGGCGCAGTCTGAAGAGAAGAGAAGGCGACGGTGAGGCACAGCGTCCTAAATACAGTCGAGCGCATTAGTATAGTTATAATGTCAGTGCTCTGTTAGTGTAAAAGGTCAGAGCGGATGGGAACAGGGCGTCTGGCACCAGTGAACAGGTTAACCGTCCGTAAAGGGGCGGTGATGCGCGACTAAAGCGCTGCACAGAGAACAAGGCGGATGAGCGATCGAGTTCAAACTACAAGTGTGAAGAGTGAGTGGTGCGAAGAGTCGTGGAAGCACAGAGAGACCAGAGAGACAGTATTAAAAGTAGCAACGGTTTCAGTTTCATTATCGTCATTAAAAAAAGTCTGCAGCGCATAAGGACCTAAAATAACATTATAATTTATTGATGCCTAAATGTGTTTGCTCAGCACAAATGAAAGTGTGGTTGTATTTTCAATTTAATATTATCACATTTTAAAACTAATAGTGTCTATAATGTTTCTTTTAACTGTGCGTGAGGATGATGTTCGGTTTGTTTTGTTCCATTGTCACGTGACGCTCATGAGGGAGACCAACGACGAGACACAAGTCCGGCTGCAAGAAAGTTGGTCCCCCCCAAAAAAAGAATATTAGTACTTCTGCAATTTGGAAGCATTTGGCTTCAGGTGCACATTTGTTTATGTTTTACAGAAAAGAAAACTTAAAACCACATGGCTCATTTGCATAAACTATAAAGTGCCAATAAAAACAGCTCTTTCCTTGTGTCCTGATGCATGGTTCAGCTTCTGTCGGACTAAAGGACACGACTCAGTGGAATATGAGTGTTCTCTCTGTGACA
This sequence comes from Boleophthalmus pectinirostris, assembly GCF_026225935.1. NCBI lineage: Eukaryota > Metazoa > Chordata > Actinopteri > Gobiiformes > Gobiidae > Boleophthalmus > Boleophthalmus pectinirostris. Next base: position 36,409,061 of record NW_026571353.1, on the reverse strand, counting down.
GAGGATGTGCTGCTGATGGTGAGTTTGTTCTGTGCGTGTATTGTGTTGGAGATGGTTCATGTGAAACTTTTCAGAGATTATAAGTCTGCAGGTCGTACACATAGACACATAGACGTATAGTGGTGCAGCTTTGTATCTTACCAATGTTGTACAAAAACATTTTGGTCATACGGTAAAACCGTATACCCCAGTAAAAACCTGAGAAGGTTTAATGGCATCAAAATTTGGATACCGCCCAATACCATTGGGAAGACAACGTCCAGAAGTTTACAGTAGTTACAGACCAGATCTGTATCACTTGTTTAGCCCAAATAAAAGTGTATGATTCTCCACCATCTGAGATGCTGCATGTCAAATAAAAAATAAATAAGCCTGGCTAAAATCTAATGCAAGTGTTAATGAGTGAATCTAAATAGGCTTACAGTAGAACTGGGTGATATGAAGTAAAAAATATATCTCGATCTGTACAGGAAAAAATAATCCCCCCAAAACTACTGCAAAAACAAATCTGCCAAATTACAGAAGTTGTTTTTTTATTCAAGTGCAAAGAGGCAGTTCATGTAGGAACAAAGTTCTCCTGCGACATTCAAATAATAATAATCCCTGTATACTAAAATAATAATTTAACTGTAAAATAAAGGAAGAAATAATACATATTACTCTTTTCATTCAAAAAATAAAACAACTCAACTCAACTCAAGCTCATCTTTGCATTAAATTCCGTTAACCGTACGAGAACCAGAACCATGAGCTCCTTTGGCAGAGGAACCTCAGGAGGTTCCTTATTTTAATGGATCCATGTTCCTCACCATTGTAAGGAGCTCTGAGGTTTCCCACAATCCACTGCAGATCAAACCCAACGTTTCCAAACACTATTGTACAAGTTACACTTCAGCAGATTGTTCATTAAAATATTCTGCATAAATAAACTTTACGACATATAAACCATAAGTTTATAGAGCCACATCAGCCTGTTTGAGATTATAATGTGTTTAATACAACTTTGACACATTTGTTTACGTTTTACTGAAACAAAACTTAAAACCACATGGATCATTTGCATAAACTATAAGTGCTGAAAAAATAACCCCCGGGAAAAACAGAATCAAGAATTAAATGTAAGCATTATATCAACGATCGATACATACAATCTGTCAGAATCCATTTTGTGTTTTAAAAATATCTCGAGAGATTTAAAATTTTGAGATATCATCCACCACCAGCGTAGATTTCTATAGAACGTGTCATTTTAAGATCTTCAAATGTCAAAACTCCAGCAGCTCCAAAGACGAAACGAGGACTGAAATCAAGTAAAACATATAATTTTTCCTCTTTGTGAATGTTTTGTTCTTGTATAAAACCGATCGCAATTGACTTGCCGATGTTACCAACGAAGACGTGCACAGAGCGGTCGTAGAGATCTGAGGCGCTCTGTGGTGTGAAAGATTAAAGAGCTTTATTGCAGCACGGGCAGTTCTGTTCTTCAACACCACTCGAACGATGTGAGATTTAGTCATAAATAGTTAATTTCTATGGCAACTGCACTAATAGTTCATCGTTGTGAGGTCCATGAATAAAAGCACATGCACTGGTCTGACGTCAGAGCTTTTGGAACGTCGTACACTTGAATAAAAGTCAGGAGAGTTTTCAGAGAGCGACGTTTATTCAGAATCCATTTAATCTGATGAGTCACTGTGTCTGCAGCTCGTTCTGTTGATCCTCTGGTCTCCGGGTCACGGATATCACTTTGTCCAATGAGATTGTTCGTCTGCGCCTGCTCCTGTCTTGCTCCTGTCCTGCACCTGTCCTACACTTGTCCTAACAACCACCAGGACGGCAAGAAGAATCCGTGTATCATTCGTTCATTAGTTTTTCAATATAAAACCAAAAATAAGAAAACGAAATGACAACTGTTTTCTTCATTATTTGTCTCCAACACCAAAATGAAAAAAACGGATAACAATTCGTTTTTTCAGTTTTTGATTTTGTGTTTAAATGAAGAATGGAAAAAACGGATAACGGATCCGTTACCCATTTACGCAACTTCCGTGACTGCGATGTCGAACTTTTACACCGCATACGGACTGAACCAGGACTGATCCAGGTCCGAGACCAGACCGGGACCAGAGCGGGACTGAGACCGAGTCCAAGCAGTTCCATGTCATCGTCTGCGCGCTGGTTCTGTGCGGGGAAAGCGAGAAAGCACTGTGGACTACAGGTCCAGACGGGCTGCTCCGGTCCTCTGCGCTCAAGAACCACGGCTGGTTCTGAGGTGGTGCAGCATCCGGACAGAAGCGTGAGTCCAGTTTGGTTGGTTATATTGTTTTGACCATTCGTCCTCCACGCATTTGGCTCTTCCCGGGGAAAAGCGCTTCTCAGGCTCCAGCTCATCTGAGCCTGGACAGAACTGGAGCTGCTCCCGCTGGTTGGAATAGTTCATTTGGACCTGGTGTCTCTGGTTTCGATCCGAGTTCGCGTTCACACCAGAGAAACCGCACCAAAATTTGGTATTTGGTGCGGATTCAAGCAAACCAAGACCACCTCTTTTTTGATGTCTTGGTCCGTGTGCTTTGGTGCTGGTCTGAGTCTGACTGATGCTTTTACACCAACGAAAATGAACCGAACTAAGAGCTTTTGGTTCAAATGGACCAGACCAGGACCAGAGCAGGACTGAGACCGGAACTGAGACCAAGACCAGGCTGGGATCAGGCCGGGACCAGACCGGAGGTTCAGAGCCCCACGGCAGGGCCGGAGCTCGAAGCTGAGGCTCGGACCCCGCGGAGGCTCAGAGTCAAAGTTCGGAGTCCACCCTGGTCCCGCTCTGGTCCCACTCTGGTTCTGGTGTGGTCCCGGACCTGGATCAGTCCTGGTTCAGTCCGTACGCGGTGTAAAAGTCCGGCATCTCAGTCACGGAAGTCACGTAAACGGAAAACCGTTATCCCTTTTTTTCATTCTTTATTTAAACACAAAATCGAAAACTGAAAAAACTAATCGTTTTCTGTTTTTCAATTTGATTTTGGAGACAAATAACGAAGAAAATAGTTTTTTGTCCGTTTTCTTATTTTTGGTTTTATATTGAAAAACGAATGAATGAATGATACATGGATTAAGATGTATCACAATCAAATCCAAATCACATTTTAAACTCTTGCAATCAGCAGACTTGACAGACGTATTTACATAAGAGATTTTCCTCCACAAACAGCAACATCTCCTGTCTAATCACGTCTAAAAGTTGAGCTCATCCTGGAGTTCAGACCTCTGCGTCCTGTTCTGAAATGCAGAGGATTCGAGTATTAGTTTGTCAGTTCTGATTTCAGTCTCTCGTCAAACGTGAACGCTCCTGGATGAGTTTAAAATGTGCACTTTGAACAGAATCATCCTCTTAACGTGCATTAGGTAACTCTTCTGGTCTGCCAAAGTCTCGTCTCCATGGAGATGTTATTGCGTTTCCCGTAATGCTCCGCAGCAGAGGTCTTCAACAGGGCGGTCGCGACCCCCTGCAGCACTGCAATCTTTGGTTGATTAGACATGTTTTTAATATATTTCTTCATTTTTGAAAGATGAGGATGAACTGTTTTTCTGTGGGTTTTGTCTGTTCGCGTCTGTCTTTTTCTCTCTTCATTCCCTCGTTTCTCGCTCCATGTCAAACTGCAAACACGTCGGCTCAGATTTGATCATTTCTTCTGGGCTACATGTGAAGAGGTCCGTTATAGTTTTACGTTTATGCTTTTATTACTTTTATAGCTTTACTTTTAAGCTCCGACAGCTACCGACAGAACGACCGGGAGAGGAGGACAAAGTGGTCCTTTTGTCCCATTTTAAATTCACGTTTGTTTAATTTTGCATTTTGTCGTTCTTAATAGCACAATACAGTTACAATAATTCCTGTTTCTTTTTGTTAATTATCACATTAGACATTGTTCATTTAAATATATTTAATTTGTTAATTCAGATAAAAGAGCCTGCGTGCCTCATGTTGGTCATTTTAAAACCTTGGAGGAGGTCGTGTGCTGGACCATGTGGAGGGGAAAACTGGTTTAAGTTCTGTTTCATTATTTGAGTGTATTTGGTTTTATAGTTATTTTCACCACAGTTTAGTTTATGTTAAACATTTAGATTTTAAAAGGAAACTTGGGCCCAGGAAAAGACGTCTTTGCTTTGAAAAGTGACCTGGAACCAATACTCACCTGGAGCAGGTACTTCCTGCTGGGCGGAGTATAAAGGCAAGCAGGTGTCATCAAATAGAGAGAGACTTCTGTGCAGGTTGTGGTTTCTTTTTTGTTTTTTTTTGAGTTACTTATTTTCTGTTTATTTGTACTTTTGTTGGGGTTAAATCCAGAAGTCTGTTTTAAAATAAATTTTGTCTGGGTAAAGATTTTTCTGTTTTATCTTTTTTTTTTTTGTTTTTTTGTTTTTTTTTTTAGTTACTTATTTTCTGTTTATTTGTACTTTTGTTGGGGTTAAATCCAGAAGTCTGTTTTAAAATAAATTTTGTCTGGGTAAAGACCCTTTTTTCGTTGCGTCTGCCTCCTACTTTGACCACGCTGGGCCAACTTCCCCACAAGGGGGAGTCGTGTCTTTCCTCTCGCTCCTCAGATCAGAATGACCGGAAAAGTTCTGTGGCCCAAATCAAACTATCGTCTGTGCGTACTGAGACTCCTCTCTCGATTAGTAAAATCATAAAAAAACAACACATTTTTGGCCCATTTTCCGTGATGTTGTTGCTCCATCGCTCTGGTCTTCTCTGAGTCACCACGAGCACAAAGAGCAGCTTCAACTTCAGGCCTGAATTATCTTTGGTTAGACTCAGGTTTCTTTCTGTCATGGAACGAGTTGAAGCTTAGACTGGAGATGGAGCTAGTTTCAGATCAGGATTTCAGGATAAGCCTGGATTTGGTGGATCACTCTCCTGGTATTGAATGTACAATAACAGAGCAGCACTTTAGACACTAGGCCCAGTTTAACATAAAACACAATTGTATGACATATATATATAATACCAGGTCCCTGCTCCAGCTCTACAACAGTTTGAGAATCCTTGGCCTGAAAAAGAAGACTCCTGCTCCACAGTAAAGCATTAAACTTTCCAACTCCATGGAGACAAACAGGTGACACAATCCAGATCCACAAACCAGATCTGTGGAGAGGCGAGTGGGAACGCAGTAAGAATGCACATGTTTTTCTAAATATTTTCTAAGCAATAAACCCGCCTGTAATTGAATAAATGCAGATACGTTTAAAATTGTTGAACATTCTAAAGCAATAGCCTAATCTCACATCTCGTCCTAATGCTATTTCAGATTTTTTTCCAAAATCGTTCAGCTCACACCGCCCGCCCTCCCTCCCTCCCTGTCCCTCCTCCTCCTCACGTGCTTGTGTAATCCGGTCTAGTCCTGTATTAGATGACAGAGTGTGGAGATGATCGGGCCCCGGTGCAAACATCGTTTGCTGATTAAAAAGTGAACCAGGGGCCGTTACGTAAGTGCTTAATCAGATCAGGGCCCAGTCGCTCTCTACCACCCACCCTCCCGGCTCCACTCTGCTCTGGGCTCGCAAAAAAGTTTCACAGTGACGCGACGCAAAACGGGCGACAGAAGCTCAGTTGGTTGAGCGTTTGTCCACTGGTCAGAAGGTTGGTGGTTTGAATCTGTGTATCGTTCATTCGTTTTTCAATATAAAACCAAAAATCAGAAAATGAAAAAACAAATATTTTCTTCATATTTATCTCCAAAACCAAAATGCAAAAAAGGATAAAGATTTTTTTTTTTTTTCAGTTTTCAATTTTGTGTTTAAATGAAGAATGGAAAAAACGGATAACAATCATTTCCCGTTTCCATGACTTCTGTGACTGCGATGCCGGACTTTTGCACCAGAGCGGGACCAGGGCAGACTCCGAGCTTTGACTCCGAGCTTTGACTCCGAGCCTCTGCAGGGTCCGAGCCTCAGCTTCGAGCTCCGGACCTGCCGTGTGCTCTGAGCCTCCCGTCTGGTCCCGGCCTGATCTTGGTCTCAGTTCCAGTCTCAGTCCTGGTCTGGTCCCGGCCTAGTCCTGGTCTGGTCTCGGTCTCAGTCCCGCTCTGGTCCCGGTCTGCTCTCAGTCTCGGGCTGGTCCTGGTCTGGTCCCGGACCTGGATCAGTCCTGGTTCAGTTCGGCATCGCAGTCACGGAAGTCACGTAAACGGGAAACGAACGTTATCCGTTTTTTCCATTTTTCATTTAAACACAAAATCGAAAACTGAAAAAACAAATCATCTGTTTTTTTATTTTGCTTTTGGAGACAAATAATGAAAAAAACTGTTGTTTTTTCATTTTCTTATTTTTGGTTTATATTGAAAAGCAAATGAACGACTGATACACGGATTGGTTTGAATCTTGCTCTCGACATAAACATCGTTGGTTGAGCGGTTAAATCCACTGACCCACAGATTGGCTGGTGTGATTCCAGCTCCTACAGGTGAACGCGGTCGTTGTGTTTTTGGGCAAAACATTTAACCCACCTCCCCCTAGTGTATGTGTACAACAGAGATCTGCGCAGGACAGAATTTTCAGTCCCGCTCCTGCAAAAAATTGTAATTTTCATTCCCGCTCCTGCCCGCATCTGTGATATTTTGTCTCGCTCCCGGCAACAAGTCCCACAAGATTGAGACATTCGCTTTCTTAAACTTTATCAAACACGGAGAAGCGGAAAGGAATCGTCTAAAATGTGCGCGAGATTTGTCCACATCCGAAAAATTTAGGCTGCTTAAAGTGTTTTTATTAATGCCAAATAAAATATCCAGCACAAATTATGGGTAACACTTATATAATAACTACACCTTATTTAGCCTTAGTAAAGCATGAACAAAGACTTAATCAATAATGAACAAAGGCTTAATTAATAATGAACAAAGACTTAATTAATAATGAGTCACGCTTAGTAACTACTTAATTACTGCTTAATTAGCACTTAACTTGCACTTAATTTTCCTGTGCTGTAAATAGTTACTCATAATTATTTCATACTTAATTACTCATGAACTAACCATTTGAACCAACCATTATATTTTAGTACAAATTTGAGCATTTATTGATGATTTATAAGCTATGAGAGATTGATTTACTAATAATGCAATGATAATTCCGGCAGCTGTTATCTGTTAGTTACGTCTTTTTGAGAGCTTTTCTAACATGAAGAAATAATTATGAGTAACTATTTACAGCGCAGGAGAATTAAGTGCAAGTTAAGTGCTAATTAAGGCAGTAATCTATAAAGTTGTTACTGAGCATGAATCATTATTAATTAAGTCTTTGTTCATGCTTTATTAAGGCTAAATAAGGTGTAGTTATTATAAGGTGTTACCCAAATTATGTATGATAGGCAAACATGAATCATTTGTATATTTTACTTTACACTCATATTTAGTTTTTTTTAGCAGTCCTACTCCCGCCTGCGCCCTGTTAGGTATCCTCAAAAAAACATTAAACGTGTTCTCTTAAAAATAACCACTGGAATCGATCGATTAAAATCAAAAGAATTTATTCCCTATTCAGTACAATTCTAATACAGAGCTCTGGGTCATGGTTACAGAGGTCTTAAAGGTTGTATGGAGGATTTTTTGTTTGTTTCAAATTGTCAATGAAAGTTTAAAATACCATTACAGAGACGCAGCAGCTTTGTAATTATGATGACCAAAAAAAAAAAAAGAAAGAAAATCTATCAACTGTGGACGTGTTGAGGCCAGATAAACATCAGCCAATAGAAAACGAGGCTGCCTCATTTTCTATTGGCTGTTAGGTTGTCAATCAAACTCCCTACGTTTTCTAAGGTAACTATGCAGCGGTTCTTAGAGGCTTTTTTCTAATTGTGGCTCTCTCGCAGTTCGCATTAAGTTTGTTGCGATGTCGGACGAGAATCCAGGACCAGTTCGCCGCAAAAGAAAGTCGGTTTTTGAGGTCGCTGAAAGACGAAGAGAAGGAGAAAAGGAGCGAAGACAAACTGAGGTGATTCTTGGAGATTCCTTTCAGTGACTGCACGACTGAAACAGACAAAGGGACTAAAAACTGAGGTGTCGGCCTCTAAATTATTTCTAGAGGAGCTGTGGAGGAGGAAGGTGGTGTCACGCATGCACTACATTTGAAAAAGGACTGTCGCTGTATTTCTCTTTCCTTAAAAAAATCCTCTCTACAACCTTTAAATCAGGCAATCTGACTGCCTCTGAATACCTTAACCCAGATTTTTATAGACATCAATATGAATATGCAAATAATATGTTGAACAGGTAACGCCTTGAATCTTCCTTGGAGTTTCTCTGCATTCCTTTCGGTTCAGGGGGTTGACAGCAGCCAAATGTAAATCACCCGTTTGTTTGGATTCGCACCAGGCCGAACCATCTCCACTGCTGCTGCTCTGCGATGAATTTCCTTAAAAGAACACAACCTATATCTGCAGAAGATGACCTTAAAAGCAAACATGTTTCACATAGTAGTACCCACTGTTGGGCAAGTTACTTTGAAACTGTAATGCGTTATTTATTACCTATTACTGTCATTTCAAAGTAATTCGTTACATTACAATATTACTGCATTTAAAATGTAAGGCATTACATTACTGTTGCATTACTTTAAGTTACTCTCACCAAAATAACTTTTGCGCTGTATATGGACTGAACCAGGACTAAACCAGGTCTAAACCAGGACTAAACCAGAGCTGAACCAGGACTAAACCAGAAGTGAACTAGGACTAAAACAGGACTCACTGTAGGGACGGGCTCGAAGGTGACGCAGGAGAAAGGAGCGGCTCTGCTCCGCACCTCACGGAGGTAAGAGCGGCTGTCACCGATGTCTTTATGACCCTGCTGCTCGGGCTCGCGGCCCTGATTTCAGCAACTATTTGCAGGACCCGAGCCGGTGCAAGAGTCTGTTACAGCGCGTAACTTCTACCTTCCTTCAGCGTGTCCAGAAGTCCAACTTTTTGTGTGATGGTTTGCATCTTCCTCTGCCTTTTGGGTGTGAGCGCAGGAGCCTTTGTCGGTGCAGAACGTTTCGTCGACGTTGTGGGTTTCGTCAGGGAGAAAACTTGCAGACATACAGCACTTCAGAATCACACTGCTAGAGATTGAACATGTATTTAAATTTGGCAGCTGAACACATTCTGTACTGTACAGGAGACAGGAGTCGCTTGGCCAGTCAGGACGCAGCGGGAGGAACGCAATACGCATTCATACAATGTAAAAAAAAAAAGGCATGCAAAATTGCACAAAAAAAAAAAAATCTGCGAGACCGCGAAAAGTGAACTGCGATAGAGGGAGGGACGAGTGTAAACCAGGTCTAAACCAAAACTGACCCAGGTCTAAACCAGGTCTAAACAGCGTGGAGTTCTTTGTCAGTCCTTTCGCCCGCGGTTACCTGAAGGTCTATGAGGGCGCATCTCCGGCGTTTCACCGCTGCTGATATCGAGGTGATTTTAGCGAATTTGTATGAAGAAAAAACACCACTTCAATCCAGGTTAAAAAAAACAAAACATTGTAACGCGCGTTACTCACATTTGTACCGAGTAAAATATTACTATTTTTTCCCCTGTAATGCCTTACATTACTGCGTTACAGCAAAAAGTAATGCATTACTGTAATTCGTTACTTTTATAACGCGTTACTCCCAACACTGGTAGTACCTTTAAACATCATGATCAATCAAATATATAAATTCAATGTTTAATGTGCACATGTGATGCACTCAAGAAACTTCACCACTTGGTACAGCCTTCAGCCCGAAATGAGCTTTCAAACTGTTTTGCGTCGAGTCTGTGGGAGTGCGGGGCTCTAGTGTGCACTGGTGGATGAATGGGTGAGTGGTTCTTTGTGGTAAAGCTTTGAGTGCCTTGAATGTGGAAAAGTATAAAATGTGACCATGTACTTTGCAGTGACATCAGGCTGGGGATGTTCTACGTGTAAGCCTATGGTGGAATGGTCAGCAGTTACCGTACTGATGCAATTCACGCATTAGCAAAAACTCAAAATAAAACAAAATATCACCACAAGGCAGAACCTGGGCATTGTACAGCTCCCGGGCCACATGCGTTCCTCTGGTTGACTCTGATCAGCCCGTTTAAGATCATTTGGAATTACAAAATAAACATATTTTATCATTTTTACCTCATGCATGGACTAAAGCTGCACTGCTTTTATTTTAGAGGTGTTTCTTAATGACATTTTTTGTAAGACAACCTCACTTTTTCATTGCTTAGTCATAACATAAACTTCAAGTCTTACCAGCTCATCTAAACCATGTTATTTACTGCTTTTTATAAAGAAATACAATTCATATTTTGCAGAATTGAGTTGTTATTTTCTGTTTCTCATGTGGCCCACCTCAATAAAAATAATTGCCCACCCCTGCTACAAGGGTTCATGGTTTAGTAGTTTGATTTTCAAGAAAAAGGTGAGCGTGACTGACTGAAAAACACTGGCTAATTCTAGCTACCTTGGGACTGTAATGACTTGTTTGTGACTATTTTAACAGCACAAATCATCTCATCTGTTGTAGCTCCAACCAAGTCCAGTCTCAAAATAAAAACTCTGATTAAAGTCTAATTTGAGTAACAAAACTTCTAATCATACAAGTTCCAAAGAAGGAATTCCGACTGCGAGTATTAATTCTATTTCTTTATAAAAAGCAGTAAATATCATTGTTTAGACGAGCTGGTCAAACTGGTAAGAGTTCATGTTCTGACTAAGCAATGAAAAAGTGAGGCTTCTAAAATAAAAGTAATGCAGCTTTAGTCCATGCATGACATACAAGTATAAAATATGTTTATTTTGTTATTACAAATTGAGCTTAAACGGGCCGATCAATCAAGTCAATCAAAGTGCCATATGTGGCCCTGGAGCTGAACAATGCCCAGGTCTGATTTAAGGTCAGAGCGACGAGTCTGACAGCAGCAGTTACAGAGAGAGGGGACACTTTTTATAGAACATTAACTATGTCCAGAGATACAGTACCATATTTTTTGGACTACAAGGTGCACCGGATTATAAGGCACAATATCAATAACGTTGAATTCTCTCATCTATTTTCATACATAAAGTGCACTGGATTATTAGGCACATTAAGCGAAACAAAATAGTAAGGCTGAACGATTTTAAGAGAAAAATGAATAACGATTTTTCTGGCAGATATTTTGCGATTTCGATTTCATCCATGATTTTTTTTCAAATCAAGTTTCAGTGCACGTGAACATTTGCAAACATCACAGAAACTTACATCAGACCAGAGTCCTGCACTGATGATTGGAACCTGGACCGTAAAGCCCAATTTACAATAAGGGCTGTGATTGGTCCTCTCTACTGACATTTCCTGCACTCCACTTTCCTTTCTTTTAATAGAAATTGAGTAATAATGTGTTTAATTCAGCTTTGCGCACATTTGTTTGCATTTTACAGAAACGTAACTTAAAGGTTGTATGGAGGATTTTTTTATTTGTTTCAAATTGTCAGTGAAAGTTTAAAATACCATTACAGAGACGCAGCAGCCTTGTAATTATGATGACCAAAAAAAAAAAAAAGAATGAAAATCCATCAACTGTGGACATGTTGAGGCCAGATAAACATCAGCCACTAGAAAACAAGGCTACCTCATTTTCTATTGGCTGTTAGGTTGTCAATCAAACTCCCTACGTTTCTAGCGTCACTGACTTGCTGGCACGCTGGGATTAAGAGGTTCGCCTCTCACGCACTGATGCCGTTTACTCAACCAATACAGCGGTTCTTAGTGTCTTTGTTTGTTGTAATGGCAGACAAGAATTCACGACCAGTTCATCGCAAACGAAAGTCCGTTTTTGACGCTGTGGAAAGAAGAAGAGAAGGGGGAAAGGAGCAAAGCACAACATCTGAAAAAGGACAAACAGTCGCTGCATTTCTCTTTCCTTGGAAAATCTTCTATACAACCTTTAAAACCACATGGCTCATTTTTATAATAAACTATAAGTGCTGAAAAAAACAGCTTGCTCCTTGTGTCCTGATATGGTTCTGTTTCTGTCAGAGTAAAGGACACGACTCAGTGGAATATGAGTGTTCTTTCTGTGACAGAGGATGTGCTGCTGCTGATGAGTCTGTTCTGTGCTTCTGTCACGTTGAAGATGGTTCGTGTTAAACTTTACACGATCACCAGGTTAAATTCTCACCTCCTGGTGTTGTGGCGGTGAATTACTTCGCGACACATAGACCTTGACATAGATCCATGAATCAAAAATGACGGTGACAAGGCGGCGGCGGCAATGTGTGTTGAGTCGACACACAACTAAACTTCGCGCTTATTAAATTTGGATTTAGGAGTACTGCAAAAACAAAAAAATCATGTTGTCTGAGATTGTGATTTTTGGACCAGAACGACAAAAACAGTCAAACTTTATTCAACTCATTCACAATAACCCTCAATATTGTTCAGTTGTTACACATAAAAAAAAACAACAAACAACAAAACAAACAAACAAAAAACAATACTCTTACTTTTTCAGTTCTTTCCTCTTCCGCAAATCGATCAAATTTTTCATCTTCACTGTCTGAGTTTGACAGTTCGGTGATTTCAGCATCAAGCCCGGATCCTTCTCGTCATTATCCAAGTCAGTCTCGTTGCTGTTACTTCGCACTTCAGTGATGATTCGGTCCTTCATGAAAGCTTGGACAACAGAGATAGACACTGATATCTTAGCGAAATCGTTCACAATCCATTGGCAGATTGTGGCATAACTCGCCCGGCGTTGCTTCCCTGTCTTGGTGAATGTGTTTTACTCCGCGAGACTCTCCACAATCCATCAAGCGGTGCGGCTTCGTAACTTATCAAAGTCGTACTAAAACATTTTGACAGATTTTTGAGCACCGTGTACCACATAAAATTGGTTCGAGGTCAATAAGCACAACTAGACTTAATACATAAGGTGCACCGGATTATAAGGAGCACTGTTGATTTTTGAGAAAATTTAAAGATTTTAAGTGCGCCTTATAGTAGGGTGACATATTTCCATTTGTGAAAACCCGGACACTTTACCAGGGGTGGGAGGTGGGGCCTCGACATTGAGATACAGTCGTCCCTCGCTATATCGCGGTCTCGTCGTTTTGTGCATTTTTTTTGTGCAATTTTGCATGTTTTATAAACGCGTATTGCGTATTACGAGCGGTTGTAATTACACACGGGTGGGTCAGAACTAAACCAGGTCTAAACCAGGTCTAATCTTGGATTTAAGTGAGAGAAGCGCAAACTGCGATCGGGCAATTGCCGCGCTTACCTTTGTGAGGCGTGGAGCTGAGCCGGTCCTTTCTCCTGCGGTTCAGTCCTGGTTTAGTCCTCCTCTTCAGTCCTGGAATCAGTCCTGTGTTAGTCCTGGTTTAGTCTTGGTTCAGTCCGTGGCGTAGGCACCGCAAAACTTTGATATAATCTTGGGTTAACAGGCGGGTGCGATGTTGTACTGCGGGTCTCCAAAAATGGACCCGTGCAGGACGCTGCAGGGCTACATTACGGACCGGGAGGGAAAACTAGAATTTCTTGTACAGGTCATTGTTAAATACGCATTTGCACTTCGGCGTGTTGCAGACTGACCGACTGTTTGTGTCTCGCTCCTTCTGAGTCACAGACGCTACGAGAGACGTTCACTTTAATGGCTCCGATAAACAGTAATGAAAACCCGGACGTTTCCATCACTAAATAAAAAACAACCCGGACGCCCAGGACAGGACGCAAATACTGACATGTCGTTTGGTCACCTTACCTTATCGTCCAAAAACTGTACATGGAGTCTCTGGTTTTGGTCCTTGTTTTGGTGCCTTTTAGTCCTGGTTTAATTCTGGTTCAGTCCTGGTTTGTCATGTTTAAAAAGCCTTTTGGATCAAACTTTTTGCTGTTTTTAATAGAGCGGTTGTTTTATAATTATTATCGAAACACGCACAGGCCTTTTGCTTCGACGTGCGCTCGTAAATCGAGTTACGTCGCGTTCAGCGGTGCCGGGTGCGCACCTGTCCTGCCCCGAGGCCTCGACCCTGCGAAAAATCATTCTCGGGAAAATGAAATCTAATATCTGTGGCTTTATATTAAACAACCCTCAGCAGATCATGTGGATTAAATAAGTATTGATCATAAAACATCAATAAACCCGGTTATTAGCCATATCCCGGTTATGTCAGTATTCGTGTTACTGCGTTTACATGCTCACTGAGAAACCGGGACACTCATATCCGCGTATATATGATCAAATGTCGTATCCCGGTTTCTTGACATAATCTTACAAATGCGCAAGCGCAAAAATTAACTTAAATCAATTTCATAAACCAGGAAAAATACAAACCGTGAGCTCCTTTAGCATAAGAAGCTAAGGAGCTACGAGATCTCCCACAATCCACTGTGCAGATTCTTCATTAAAATCTTCTGCATAAATAAACTCAACTTTACAACATATAAACCATAAACACTATAGACACATCAGCCTGTTTGATCAGATAATTCAGCTGTGATCACATTTGTTTACGTTTTACAGAAACGAAACTTAAGACCGTAGGCTAAATTAGCATTAAAACTGTTAGCGGCGATAAAAACAACTCGCTCCTTGCGCCGCTGATGCGATCAGTTTCTTTTGGACTAAATGACACGACTCTGTGGATTATGTGTGTTATTTCTGTGACAGAAGAGGTGCTAATGATGGTAAGTGTGTTCTGTGCGTATAGAGTATAGGAGATAGTTCATGTTTTAGCTTTTCAGTGATCACACGAGTGCAGGTCGTACGAGTGCAGATTGTACGTGTGCAGGTTTAGCGCAGCTCTTTATTTTACAGTAATTTTACTCGTTTGGTCACTTTATTTATGTTGGTCAATTTATTTATATCGCTACTGTTGTGGTGAAAGGCTGGAAAGTGTCTTTTGGACGCATGCGCACTCAACTTTATGTTGCAGTAACCGGGATACTGCGTTACATGCCACAAGTAACCCGGTTACTATCGGAATAAACCAGCTACAGTAACCCGGTTTCTAATAACCGGGATACTGCCATAACCGGGTTACTGAAACCGGGTTACTGCGTATACATGCACCACCAAGAAACCGGGATACTCAAAAAACCCGATCATAACCGGGTTATTGATGTGCATGTATACGCACTCACTGATATCTTAGCAAAATCGTTCACAATCCATTGGCAGATTGTGGCATTGTCTTGGTGAATGTGTTTTACTCCGCGAGACTCTCCACAATCCATCAAGCGGTGCGGCTTCGTAACTTATCAAAGTCGTACTAAAACATTTTGACAGATTTTTGAGCACCGTGTACCACATAAAATTGGTTCGAGGTCAATAAGCACAACTAGACTTAATACATAAGGTGCACCAGATTATAAGGAGCACTGTTGATTTTTGAGAAAATTAAAAGATTTTAAGTGCGCCTTATAGTAGGGTGACATATTTCCATTTGTGAAAAACCCGGACACTTTACCAGGGTGGGAGGTGGGGGCTTCGACATTGAGATACAGTCGTCCCTCGCTATATCGCGGTCTCGTCGTTTTGTGCATTTTTTGTGTGCAATTTTGCATGTTTTATAAACGCGTATTGCGTATTACGAGCGGTTGTAATTACACACGGGTGGGTCAGAACTAAACCAGGTCTAAACCAGGTCTAATCTTGGATTTAAGTGAGAGAAGCGCAAACTGCGATCGGGCAATTGCTGCGCTTACCTTTGTGAGGTGCGGAGCTGAGCCGGTCCTTTCTCCTGCGGTTCAGTTCTTGGTTTAGTCCTCCTCTTCAGTCCTGGAATCAGTCCTGGGTTAGTCCTGGTTTAGTCTTGGTTCAGTCCGTGGCGTAGGCACCGCAAAACTTTGATATAATCTCGGGTTAACGGGCGGGTGCGATGTTGTACTGCGGGTCTCCAAAAACGGACCCGTGCAGGACGCTGCAGGGCTACATTACAGACCGGGACGGAAAACTGAGAATTTCTTGTACAAGTTAAGTGCGCATTTGCACTTCGGCGTGTTGCAGACTGACCGACTGTTTGTGTCTCGCTCCTTCTGAGTCACAGACGCTACGAGAGACGTTCACTTTAATGGCTCCGATAAACAGTAATGAAAACCCGGACGTTTCCATCACTAAAAAAAAACAACCCGGACGCCCAGGACAGGACGCAAATACTGACATGTCGTTTGGTCACCTTACCTTATCGTCCAAAAACAGTACATGGAGTCTCTGGTTTTGGTCCTTGTTTTGGTGCCTTTTAGTCCTGGTTTAATTCTGGTTCAGTCCTGGTTTGTCATGTTTAAAAAGCCTTTTGGATCAAACTTTTTGCTGTTTTTAATAGAGCGGTTGTTTTATAATTATTATCGAAACACGCACAGGCCTTTTGCTTCGACGTGCACTCGTAAATCGAGTTACGTCGCGTTCAGCGGTGCCGGGTGCGCACCTGTCCTGCCCCGAGGCCTCGACCCTGCGAAAAATCATTCTCGGGAAAATGAAATCTAATATCTGTGGCTTTATATTAAACAACCCTCAGCAGATCATGTGGATTAAATAAGTATTGATCAGTGTTTCTGCGCGAAGTGACGGAGGAGTTTTTCCCAGGACGACGCACGAACTCACATTTCGCCGTAAACGTTTCGGGTGCAGTGTTTTCACGACGCACAGACTTCGTGGGTCCCGTCGCAGCTTTCGTTCTGGATAATTCGGCGGCGTTTTCTGGGTAAAAGTGGAGCAGGTGTTTGTGGTGAGTTGTAGACCAGAGTCGTCCTGTTCTCTTCTGTTCTACAGGAACTGAACCGAAACTGTAAACAACCCGGAAGATGGAGGGATGGAAGAGAGAGAGAGCAACAGAGAGAGATCGGAGGGAGAGAGGGAGAAAGAATGAGGGGCGGGAGAGAAGGAGGAAGGGAGGGATGGAATAGAAAGAGAGAGAGCGACAGAGAGAAAGAGGGAGAGAGGATGGAGAGAAGGGAAAAAGAGAGGATGGAGAGAGAGAAGGAGGAAGAGAGGAGAGAGGGAGGGTGGAGAGAGAGAGCAGGAAGGAAGGAGGATAGAGAAAGAATGAGGGGCGGGAAAGAGAAAGGGAGAAGGAGAGAGGAGGGAAAGAGAGAGGGAGGAGAGAGAGGGAGAAAGAGGGATGGAATATAGAGGAGAGGGAGGGAGGGAGAGAGACAAGATAGAGAAGGAGGGTAGAGAGAGAGAGCGGGGTGTGGAGGAGGAGAAGAGAGAGAGCGAAAAGAAGAAGGGAGGGAGAGGGGGAGGGAAAGAGATCGGAGGGCGAAAAGAGAGAGAGAGAAAGAAGGAGGGGCAGGAGAGAAGGAGGAAGGGAGGGATGGAATAGAAAGAGAGAGAGCGACAGAGAGAAAGAGGGAGAGAGGATGGAGAGAAGGGAAAAAGAGGAGGAAAAAGAGAGGATGGAGAGAGAGAAGGAGGAAGAGAGGGAGAGGAGAGGGAGAGGGAGGGTGGAGAGAGAGAGCAGGAAGGAAGGAGGGTAGAGAAAGAATGAGGGGCGGGAAAGAGAAAGGGAGAAGGAGAGAGGAGGGAAAGAGAGGGAGGAGAGAGAGGGAGAAAGAGGGATGGAATATAGAGGAGAGGGAGGGAGGGAGAGAGAGACAAGAGAAGGAGGGAGGAGTGAGGGATGGAGGAGAGAGGGTGGAGAGAGAGAGCAGGAAGGAAGGAGGGTAGAGAGAGAGAGCGGGGTGTGGAGGAGGAGAAAGAGAGAGAGAAAGGACGAAGGGAGGGAGAGGGGGAGGGAAAGAGATCGGAGGGTGAAAGAGAGAGAGAGGGAGAAAGAATGAGGGGCGGGAGAGAAGGAGGAAGGGAGGGATGGAATAGAAAGAGAGAGAGTGACAGAGAGAGAGAGAGAGAGTGGCGGGACAGAAAGAAAGAGGGAGAGAGGATGGAGAGAAGGGAAAAAGAGGAGGAAAAAGAGAGGATGGAGAGAGAAAAGGAGGGAGGGAGCAGGAAGGAAGGAGGGTAGAGAGAGAGCGGGGGTGGAGGGGGAAAAAGAGATAGAGTGAAAGGAAGAAGGGAGGGAGAGGGGGAGGAAAAGAGAGGGGAGGGAAAGAGAAAGGGAGAAGGAGAGAGGAGGGAAAGAGAGAGGGAGAAAGAGGAATGGAATATAGAGGAGAGGGAGGGAGGGAGAGAGAGAGACAAGAGAGAGTGAGGGATGGGCGACAGAGAGAGAGAGCGAAAGAGAGAGGGGAGAAAGAGAGAGGATGGAGAGAGATCAGAGGGAGGAAGAAAAAGAGAGAGAAGGAGAAAGAATGACGGAAGGGAATGAGAAAGGGAGAAGGAGAGAGGCGGGAAAGAGAGGGAGGAGAGAGAGATGGAAGAGAGAGGGGAGGGAGGGGGAGAGAGACAAGAGAGAGAGAAGGAGGGAGGAGTGAGGGATGGAAGAGAGAGGGAGGGAGAGATCGGAGGGAGGGAGAAAGAGAGCGAGGGAAACAGAGAGGGAGGAGAGATATAGACAGTGATAAAGTGAGTTCTGAGTTTTGTTTTGGTGCCTTTGAGTCCGTTTAGTTTAAAGGTTGTATGGAGGATTTTTTTTGTTTCAAATTGTCAATGATAGATTATAGAGGTGCAGTAGCCTTGTAATTATGATGACCAAAAAAAAGAGAATCAAAATTCATCAACTCTGGACGTGGTGGGGCTAAACATTTGCCAATAGATAGATAACGACACTGCCTCGTTATCTGTGAGCTGACAGGCTGTCAATCAAACTCCCTACGTTTCTAGTGTAACTGACTTGCCTGCGCCGCCGGTACGTGGTTTACGTACGACTGTCACGCAGTCCACAGACGCAAGACGCACAGACGCTGTTTACTCCACCAACGCAACAGTTCTTAGCGGCTTTTTTTTGACCTATATCTTCCTCGCAGTTCGCACAAAGTTTGTTTGCGATGGCGACAAGAATCCAGGAGCAGTTCGCCGCAAAAGAAAGTCCGTTTTTGAGGTGTTGTTGAAAGAAGAAGACAAGGGGAAAAGCAGCGAAGCCAAACTAAGGTGATTCTTGAAGATTCATTCCAGCGATGGATGGCGCGACTGAAGCAGACGCAGGGTCTAAAGACTGACGCACTGGTCGCCCAAATTACTCCTGGACAGGAAACTTCTGCTTATTATGAAAACGTACTTTATTTCCAAGAGCGAGACAAACGTTTTTCAGGACACGAATGCGATATCCTATGTCTGAAAACGTAATTTTCAAGGCAAAGAAAGAGTCCGCTTGCTGCTGCATGTTGTAGCTAGTTCATTCGCACTGAATCTCCGCGCACCTTCTCTGCTCCCCTTTCCTGCTCCTCTCCCCGCTCCCTGCTCCGCTCTTCTCCGGGCACGAAATATCCGCGCATCCCCTCCCCCCGCTCCTCACTTCTCCGTCTTGTCTAACCAACACTGTAGTTAGTTGTTTACAAGTCATGTGCAGCGGCTGTAAACAAACCTGTTTCTGGCGTAAAGAGGAGGAGGGAGGAGGCGTTTCTACGTAGGAGCTGTAGGGGAGGGGAGGTGGTTTCACACATGCACAACATTTGAAAAAGGACAAACAGTCGCTGGATTTCTCGTTCCTTGGAAAATCCTCTATACAACCTTTAATTCTGGTTCAGTCTTGGTTTGTCAAGTTCATAAAACTTTTTATATCTGAGAAAACGAGACAAAAAAAGAGGAAGATATCGAAACATCGATATTTTGAGTCACTGTTTTTGAAAGAAAGAATCTAAAAACTCGTCCTTTATTACTTGTTTAGAATCGGATCCAACTTGTCGTATTCATTTTATGTCTTAAAGGTGCAGGTTACGGGTCCATCACCTGCTTGTTTCCATGGAGATTGCTCATTGCTCTGCCTGGAATGTTCCACAGTGTGACATTAAACAGCTCTACTTTACATTTACTCAATTACAGGTGATTTTACTGCTCAGAAACACCCAGAAAAAACAACATTCTGACTGTGAGCGGTGTCGCCTCTCCACAGATCTGACCTGTACCTTGGTCTGGTTTGGTCTCCATGAAGATAGAAAGGTTTAATACCGCACTGTGAAATAAGGCTGCGCAATTAATTGAATTTTGATCACGATTTGTGCGTCAAACGATTTCCAAACTCATGTAATCGAGTTGAAATGATTTAAGCTTAACAAAGCTTTATTTTCTGATTTTTTTAATATAAATAAGTATTTTTATTTTATAGAGATATTAGAACAGCTGGATATATAGTTTATTTTTGGATATATTTATGTTTTCAAAGTATATTTTATTCATTTTATGTTTTATACATCGCAAAACTGCTTTAAGGTTCATATTTGTAGCCTCTATTTATTTTCAATTTGAAAGTTTTGCGTAAATTATCAGTAACAAAGTGTTTTTTTGAGAGAGAAATGCTGAATAAATGCATCGTGTTCATTTCAATATTGAGCAAAATAATCGTGATCATGATTTTTTCCATCATCGAGCAGCACTATTTCGAAACGTACCAAAGCAATGGACCAGAAAAGTGACATAATGCACCACTCTCTGATGCTATTGTGAAAAAAATGTCACTTTTTTATTTTAAATAGTGACAGAAAAGACACAGAACTTTGTGCCAGTTTTTGTTTCATGTGGATAGTCGCGGTAATTACAGAGATATTCTCCATAAACCAGGTCAAAGCGTCTGTCCTTGTTGCAGTGTTTTCTCCTCTATAGTAAAATTGGTATTTTGCGCGGAGAAAAAAGCTGATGTAACTTTCTTGTAATATATAAAACTTAACAGCTCAAAATAATAGAGGCGTATTAAAAAGGCAGATTTTGCAGAGTATTGTGCGGTAAAGAGCTCTCCACTGTCCACCGCTCCATATGTTCCACTGGAACTGATCGCTTTCCCATTCCCTGTAAAGAGGCAGAATAAAAAGGCTTTAACAGGTCCCCGCGGGCGCCGCACTTCACAACCACCACCACAGAAGCAGCAGCAGCGGGCACGGGGACGGGCACGGGGACGGGCACGGGGACGGGCACGGGGACATAAAGTGTATAAGCGGCTCCTCAGGTTAAAGGTGTATTGTGTAACTTTTCTAGGGGAGGGTCCGTCAAATGCTTTTCTCTGTGGAAATATTATTGTTTTGTCCGGAATGTTTTAGTGTTGGTATTTGATATTAAAGGTTTCTATCTTCATGGAGACCAAACCAGACCAAGTTCCAGCTCAGATCTGTGGAATGAATGTCTGCTGTTATAGATATTTTTTGAGCTATAAAACCACCTGTAATGTTTTTGCCGGCGTTTGTCTGTTTGTTCTGTTTGTTTGTTTGTTTGTTTGTTTGTCTGTTAGCAACATAACTCAAAAAGTTATGGACCGATTTTGATGAAATTTTCAGGATTTGTTGGAAATGTGAAAAGGAAGAACTGATTTCATTTTGGGGGTGATCCGGAAGAAATCCTGGATTCTGGATCACTTTGAAATTTTAGTTAACATTGTGGTAAATGGGGCCAAAAATTTTGTTTCTCAATATCTCGGTTAATTATTGACCAAACCCCATGAAATTTGACTCAGGGATGGACAATGGGATCCTCTTTCATATTCCAAATTGAAAGATACGAGACAAATATTTATGGAAAACACAATTAATATGAGGGGGACTGTAGTCCTTGGCGGAGGTCTGCGCTCTCTGAGTGCTTTTCTAGTTAAATAAATGTAATGCTGAGCTGTTTAACGTCTTACTGGCCACGTTTACATGATGTTTTTTTTATTCCAAATGAATAGTTCTGAATTAAACAGTTTGGAATTAAAATATTCTCCTTTGAGTTTACATGGAACTAATGGTTCTGAATTGAGGTTTACATGGAAAACATGTTAAATTGTCTTTATTTAATTCCTCTCAGCGTCTGGGGGTGGGGCAGAGTCCTACATTAGTTGCTGAAACAGGCGGGTTTTAATGTTCTGGAATTTTACGAGTGAGTATGAGGACAGGTAGTGATTACATACAGGTGGGTCAGGACTAAACCAGGACTAAACCAGGACTAAACCAGAAGTAATCTTGGACTTAAGAGAGAGGGAGAACCCCGAGCCCGCGCTTACCTTCATGCTCTGCGTCGGTCCTTTCACCTGCAGTCACTCGACGGTCTACACGAGCGTAATCCTGGTTTAGTCCTGGTTTAGTCCTGGTTCAGTTCTCCTGGTTCAGTCCTGGAATCAGTCCTGGGTTAGTCTTGGTTAAGTCCTGGTTAAGCAAGAAAGTGTAACCGTTTCATTTCATTTCGTGATTGTAACTTTTCAGTTCGTATTCTGATGGATGCTTCAGTTAAAATGCTTTTAATTTGTGTGTGGTTTATCACGGGCAGGTAACGGGTGTAATGTTAACGAGTTCGGTGTGGGTTTAACTTTGATATAATTACGGGTTAACGGGCGGGTGTGGTGCTGTGCTGCGTGTGGTGTGGGTCTCCAAAAATGGACCTGGGCAAGACTCTGGGTCGGGGAAGGGTTCTGATGGGTCAAGGACACGAATGTATTTACGTCGACCATAAGAAAACTCACACTTTAGCTGTTACCGACTTTTTTGTCATCTCTGTTTGTTGTTACACCACGGACACAAACACGATCCAATCTTTTTTCCGCAGTCGTTCCGATGATAATTGAGCAGCAGCTGGAGATTTCTCTCATCACGCTTTACGTCTGTCGGCTGAGGAGGAGAAGGGGGAAGAAGACAAAGTTTGAGGCTGCTCTTCCTCAGCCCACTCCCGCATCCAACTTACAAATCCAAATGTGTATTTAACGATGATTTGTACAAGAAATTCCACGCTTTCTGTTGCGTTCGGGACAAGTGTGAGTCCATGTGCACAGTGAACAAAGCAGCACATATGTGTCTGTGTCCAGTGGGAAAAAGTTTTACCAGGTGAGAGTCGCTCAATGTCGATGACGAGTCCCCACCTCCCTCCCCCCGTACGCTGTCCTGGTTTTGACAAACGCAAATCAGGTCACACTAACCTGTATTCACCTGAGTCATGTCTTTTAATCCAACAGAAATTGAACCACATCAGCGACACAAGAGCTGGAGTTTTATCTTCGCTGAGTTTATGCAAATTAGCGATGCGGTTTTAAGTTTCGTTTCTGTGAGAGTTGAACAAAACTGAATTAAACACATTATAATGTCAAACGGGCTGATGTGGCTCTAGAGTCGTTACGGTTTATATGTCGTAAAGTTGAATTTATTTATGCAGATTAGTAGTGCAGATAGTAATAATAATGATGATCATTTTAATATAAAAACGTTAATGATTAATCGATAATCGATCGTTAATTCTTCCGACGATCGATTAAGAAAATTTCATCGAATGCCCATCCCTAGTTTACAGTGAAGTACTTCTGTTTTTTTATGTTCTGAAGACAGGAGAAATCAGGTAGAACGGGCAGGGAGACAGCGGGCAGAGCGACGGGGGGGAGCTGCATGGTTGAAAAGCGCCGCAGAAACAGTATTTTACATTACATTTGTTCATTTCACAGCGCAGCGTCCGGGCTGTGCGAGTGTGTCGGAGTGTGTTTGCACGCTCCGCTCTTACATTTATTCATACACTTTCATTTGTTTACTGTATGTTGTATGTGCTGCCAAAACATGTCTGCTGTTCAGGTAATAGGGACAGACGACCCGAGGCAAAGACTCACAACACGGACTGTATAAAGAAGTGGACTAAAGCAGCGTGACGTCACCAATACTGCTCAGCTCCAGTCAAACGAAGCTCATCGCGGGTGGCTGTTATCAGAATGAATCTAAAGCCAAGTTCCATTTTAGAAATTCTATCATCACGCTTACGTCACAAACCGGGAAGACGTTTGGAAACCTGCGATGACAAACTTCCGGTGTAGTTCCCGACCCGACACTGGACTCGCCGACCGACTGTGATCAAACCCACTGAAGTAAATGTGATCAGCGGTAAAATAAAGACTGCAGACGTATGTTGCTGTTTGGAGTCATCTTGAATTTGGCGTTTCGTCTCTTCTAATCACATGTACCCAGTGCGTTTGGAGTCATGCGTCAGCGGGGAAATGATAAAAACTGAGGTGTGGTTGGAATTGTTGATTCGCCGAACATAACGGAACTCTACAGTGACATGGAGATGAAGAAAACTGGGACATTTTCAAATTTTTCCTAGATTTTGTCAGACTACTACTGCGAACAGAGCCTGCCGGAAGTTGTAATCACATCCTTCCTGGTTTGTGACGTAATTGTGAATAGTAGGGAAGTAACAATAACAAAAATATCGGGATCTCGTATAGGGTTGTCCTGACTGCGAACTCGATCCTGACTCTGACATTATATGCCAATCAGTTTTCGGATAAAAAATATACATATACGACACACAGGACACAAAGCACACAACAGTTTTTCTGAGATGTGGGATTTGCTCAGGGACGTCGAGTCAGTGCGACAGCCGCAGACAGAGGAGCGAGCACCTCTGTGGGGGTGTGGAGGTGGAGGTGGTGCGGGGGAGAGAGACTGTGGGGCTTCTGTCATCTCGTTTTGATTTGGTACTGTTTTGTTTTATTTGGATTTCATAGACGAGCCTAAATGTTTAAATAAAATGCACATGCTTCCATATAATATCAAATATACAAAGTGTGGATCGTGCAGCGTCGAGTCTCAGGTCTGATCTGATTCTGGTCCGGTTCCTGTTTTGTCCAGTTCATTAAGTTTACTAAGTTACACATTCCAAGACCAGACTGTGAAAAGTCAAGATTTTCAACAAAATGCTTCATGGTCGGAAAAGTTAATAACATTAAAGTTTTGGACATTTGATTTTTCACGCTAAGTTCAGCGAGAATACTACAGATTGAAATCAACACAGTCTGGTCCCTCTGTACATCCTGGATCTTATTCTTTGTTCTTAGTTCATTTCATAATGTTTTATAGAAGTATCGGATCGGGACTCAGTATGGGCAGGTACTCAAAATCAAAGGACTCGGGGGCAAAAAAATGTGATCGGGACGTCTCTAATATCGTATCATCAAAGTTCTCACAATAATACCATGGATCATCACAATATATTGAATTACAAGTCTCTTTGCTTAAAGGTTGTATGGAGGATTTTTTTTGTTTCAAGTTGTCAATGATAGCATTATAGAGATGCAGTAGCCTTGTAATTATGATGACCAAAAAAAAGAGAATAAAAATTCATCAACTCTGGACGTGGTGGGGCTAAACATTTGCCAATAGATAACGACACTGCCTCGTTATCTGTGAGCTGACAGGCTGTCAATCAAACTCCCTACGTTTCTAGTGTAACTGACTTGCCTGCGCGCCGCCGGTACGTGGTTTACGTACGACTGTCACGCAGTCCACAGACGCAAGACGCACAGACGCTGTTTACTCCACCAACGCAACAGTTCTTAGCGGCTTTTTTTGACCTATATCTTCCTCGCAGTTCGCACAAAGTTTGTTGCAATGGCGACAAGAATCCAGGAGCAGTTCGCCACAAAAAGAAAGTCTGTTTTTGAGGTCGCTGAAAGAAGAAGACAAGGGGAAAAGCAGCGAAGCCAAACTAAGGTGATTCTTGAAGATTCATTCCAGCGATGGCGCGACTGAAGCAGACGAAGGGTCTAAAGACTGACGCACTGGTCGACAAATTACTCCTGGACAGGAAACTTCTGCTTATTATGAAAACGTACTTTATTTCCAAGAGTTAGACAAACGTTTTTCAGGACACGAAAGCGATATCCTATGTCTGAAAACGTAATTTTCAATGCAAAGAAAGAGTCCGCTTGCTGCTGCGTGTTGTAGCTAGTTCATTCGCACTGAATCTCTGCGCACCCTTCCCTTCTCTGCACCCCTTTCCTGCTCCTGTCCCCGCTGCCCGATCCGCTCTTCCCCGCTGCTCACTTCTCCAGGCACGGAATCTCCGCGCACCGCTCCCCTCCCCTCTCCTCTCTCCTCTCCTCTCTCCTCTCTCCTCTCTCCTCTCTCCCTCTCTCCTCTCCCTGCTCCTCACTTCTCGTCCGCGAACGAAATGTCCGCACACCCGCCCCCTCCCCCCGCTCCTCACTTCTCCGTCTTGCCTAACCAACACTGTAGTTAGTTGTTTACAAGTCATGTGCAGCGCACCGGCTGTAAACAAACCTGTTTCTGGCGTAAAGAGGAGGCGGGAGGAGGTGTTTCTACGTAGGAGCTGTAGGGGAGGGGGGTGGTTTCACGCATGCGCAACATTTGAAAAAGGACAAACAGTCGCTGGATTTCTCGTTCCTTGGAAAATCCTCTATACAACCTTTAAATTAAGAGTTATGATGCAGAAATAACTTTAAAAAAAGACAGCGAACTACATAGACCATGATCCTTTGCTCCATTTCAGTGCAGACTACAAGAAGAAATAACAGTTATAAGCACTTTTAAGTCTTAGTTCTTTGGATTAAATCTTGTCAAGGCATTTTAAGAGGAAAAAGTAGCATGTTAAAAGTTTTAGTTGTTTAGATGTATGCCTTGTTTTACAGTAGCAACAGCTTATAAACATAGAGAACTACATATCCCATGATTCATTTAATGCAGACAACATGAAAAAATACAGTTTTACTTGAATTCTTTGGACTGTGACAGAAATAATTCACACCCAAAATCTTGTCAAGGTATTTTTAAAGCAAAAAAAGTGTCCCATCTTTAATTATTGGCCTCTTCAAAATATCACAATAAATGTCGTACCGTGAGATGTATATCGGGAAAACATTGTACCGAGAGATTTGGATATTGTTACATCCCTAATCGTGAACTTTCCCATGATATCGCAATAAATATCATACCGTGAGGTTCAGACCGTGACGATATCGTATCGTGACTTGGATATCGTTACACCTCTAGTGAATGGAGCCTGTTCGAAATGACACTCTTGAGGTTAAGGCCGCTTCCTGGGTGGGCATCTCTGGCACTGTACTAAACTGGTTCAAGTCCTATCTAGAAGACAGGAAGTATTTTGTTGAAATTGGAAACTGTGTCTCAGATGACATGGCCCTGACCTGTGGGGTGCCTCAGGGGTCAATCCTGGGCCCCCTGTTGTTCAATCTCTACATGCTGCCATTAGGCCAGTTAATAAGCAGCAATAATGTGTCCTACCACAATTATGCAGACGACACTCAGATCTACGTCTCTCTGGCAGCAGGAGACTATGGACCAGTGGACTCACTTGGTCACTGCATCCAACAGATCAGTGTGTGGATGCAAAACAACTTTCTCCAGCTAAACTCTGACAAGACTGAAGTCATAGAAACAAAGGGACAGTGTCAGCAGTCACCTCCAGTCTCTCTCTCTAAAACCTTCAAATCAGGCAAGAAATCTCGGGGTAATAATGGACTCAGACTTGAACTTTAACAGTCACATCAAATCAATAACATCTGCAGCCTTTTACCATCTAAAAAACATAGCAAAAATCAAAGGTTTACTGTCTAAATCAGACTTGGAGAAACTTATCCATGCGTTTGTCTCCAGTAGGTTAGATACTGTAATGTTCTGCTCACTGGTCTCTCCAAACGAGCTGTGAGACGCTGCAGAACATCCAGAACATCCAGAACGCTGCAGCTCGGGTCCTGACTCGAACTAGGAAGTACGAGCACATAAGTCCTGTGCTCAGGTCTCTGCACTGGCTCCTGTGCCTCAGAGACTTTAAAGCAGCTCTGCTTGTACAAGTGTCTCCATGGCCGAGCACCAAAGTCCATCTGTGACATGTTAGTGTCATATGAACATCTCACACTCTGAGGAGAGCTCAGGGACCGGCAACTCCTGCTGGTGCCCAGAGTCACGACTAAACAAGGGGAGTCAGCGTTTCAGGTTCAAGCAGCTAAAACCTGGAACAGTCTGAACATGTGAGACAGACTCTTCTGTGACGCTGTTTAAATCCAGACTCAAAACATTTCTGTTTAACTGTGCAAATAACTGAAAGGTTTTCATTCCGCACTCTTCTCTCCAATTTATGTCTCTCTTTTTTAATTTTAATCTTCATGATTATTTATGTTTTGATTTGTTTTTATTATGATTTTAATGTATTTCTTATTCTGTAAAGCACTTTGAATTACTTTGTGTACGAATTGTGCTATACAAATAAACTTGCCTTGCCTTCCTGCCGCGCAGCTGGTTTAGTAGGGAGTATGTGCTTAGCAACGCTGTCAGTCAAACCTGTTACTAACGCTAGAAACACTAATACAAACCAAAATAAGGAGTCTGACAGCAGCACTTACGGAGAGAGGGGTGACGCTTTTTCAATACAAAGTGAATTGGAGTCAGAGTCGATGCAGGCAAACGTCCTCAGACTGAGACTGAGACTGAGGAGGTTTTCACATGTGAGTGTGATCTCTGGAGCGACCCCAGTCACACTAGATGCACTTGTGTTTAATTCACTGTATCTTTCACTCCGGCCCAGGCACCCATCTTGGATCAAACACTCTTATAAACTGACTTTGGTGACAGTGTGGGAACGACTGATTCACACTGCAGCCTGATGTGACCCAAATCAGATATTTTGGCCCCTGTGCTCCTGTATCTGATCTTTTAATCACAGTCTGAACAACACAGATCTGATTTTTTTCAAATGCGACCCAGGACGCTTGGACATGTGCTCCTCAAACCGATACATATTCAATCTTTTGACATGTGACTTCAGTCTGAACGGGCAGGTCACATTCATCCCACCTACACGTCACAAATGTTCTTCTCGTCATAAGAAAATTGTATCTGAACTCCGTGTCAGTGAAGCAGAGAAGCACAGACTGCGACTCTGCCCCACAAAACTCCATGATCAAAAACCTCGTCCTTCTCCTTCTCGACCTCCTCTTTAAAACAAATAATCTGTACATGTTCTGCAGTGGTGTAGTGGGGATTTTTTAAGTGGGACGTTCGCAATTTGTGACTGAACCTGAAGAATTAAACGAAACTACACCAGGACTAAACCAGGATTAATCTTGGATGTGAGAGAGAGAGAACCAACCCCAAGCCCGAGGAGCAGGGCGTCCACAAAGCGCGATTGGGCGACTGCTGCGCATAGCCCTGAGGTGCGGGTCTCTGCACCGGTCCTTTTGCCTGTGGTCACCCGACAGTCCATGCGGGCGCACCTCTGGGCCCATCTCAACACTCAGTCCTGGTTTAGTCCTGGTTCAGTCCTGGTCCCTCATGTCTCAGGTCACTATAGGACAGTAGTGCAGATTTCATGAGCCTGTGCAGGTTGTTTTCACCATTGCCAACATCTCTGGTTGTAGCTATTTTGTTTTTTTTATTTCTTACTTTCTTATTTCTACTTTCTTTATTTCTACTTTCTTACGGGCGAACCCCCGCGTACCACACCCACTGCACCCCTGATGTTCTGACTCTGGTAAAACAGCAATTTTAAAATCTCCAGGTGCTCAGTG
Source organism: Boleophthalmus pectinirostris (assembly GCF_026225935.1). Classification (NCBI taxonomy): domain Eukaryota; kingdom Metazoa; phylum Chordata; class Actinopteri; order Gobiiformes; family Gobiidae; genus Boleophthalmus; species Boleophthalmus pectinirostris. The sequence goes on along the minus strand of NW_026571353.1, from coordinate 36,379,767 downwards.
CTGCGTGACGTCATTGTGTCTCCAATGCTCATGCGGGACACTTTCGGGCCGTTTAACGTTCACACTGGAGTCACATACAAGTCGCATTTCATTGGAAATGTGAACGACCTCGCAAAAAAATCGGATTTTACAAAAAAATCCGAATTGAGCGTTAAACCCTGCAATAATAAAAGATAAAAACATAGTCATAGTTTGTGTTTAGTATCAGAAAAGGGGATTTGAGCTGTAATGTTCTGAATGAATCTTGCGTATGCAGACTTTAAAAACACAGAGGAGCAGTTATGCAGGGAGACACTATATCAAAACTGAGACTAAACCTGGACTAGAGGGACCAAACAATGTGTAGATACGGATTTAACCAGGACTAAATCTGAACTGAACCAGGACTGGAACAACCAAAGAAAGTCTACATAAGGACTAAGACAGGACTAAACCAGGACTAAACCAGGACTAAAAGGACCAAAGAAAGTCTACATCAGGACTAAACAAAGACTAAACCACGACTAAACCAGGACTAAGACAGAACTCAACCAGGACCAGCATGAACGCAGAATATACCCTGAAGAAAGCACTTTTTAAATATATTTTCTTACAATAGCACAAAGTCTTATTAATTAACCTGCTTTTCAGCGAGTAAACACGATTCCTACTGCGTTTTCTCCGTTTACGAAAAGCACCCGCTCGTGTTTGTTCCGTTCAAAAGCCTCTTCCTCGCTCTCCTCCTTAAACCAGGTCAGGGGAAGCAGATTCGAGGTAAAACTTTGAAACAATGTGGGTTTGTGATGATCATTTAAATGCGAGAGGAGATTTGTGTGTGAGCGTCCTGCTGGGAAACGGCCCCGATCTGCTGCAGCCTCGGCTCGGCTCTGGGGGGCGGGAGGAGGGAGACGAGGAAGACCAGGAGAGACGAAGAGAGACCAGGAGAGACGAGGAGAGACCAGGAGAGACGGAGAGAGACCAGGAGAGACGAGGAGAGACCAGGAGAGACGAAGAGAGACCAGGAGAGACGAGGAGAGACCAGGAGAGAGAGAGAGACGAGGAGAGACCAGGAGAGACGAGAGGAGGAGAGAGAGAGACGAGGAGAGACGAGGAGAGACGAGAGAGAGGAGAGACAGAGAGGAGAGAGAGAGAGAGAGAGACGAGAGACGGGAGAGACGAGGAGAGACCGAGAGAGAGAGAGACGAAGGAGAGACGAGGAGAGACAGGAGAGAGGAGAGACGAGAGAGAGACGGGAGAGACGAGGAGAGACCGAGGAGAGACAGGAGAGACAGAGAGGAGAGACGAGAGAGAGACGAGGAGAGAGGAGAGACAGAGGAGAGACGAGGAGAGACGAGAGAGAGAGAGACGAGACGAGAGAGAGGAGAGACCGAGGAGAGACGAGGAGAGACGACGAGGAGAGACGAGAGAGACGGGAGAGACGAGGAGAGACGAGGAGAGACGAGGAGAGACGAGGAGGAGAGAGAGACGAGAGAGAGAGACGAGGAGAGACGAGGAGAGACGAGGAGAGACCGGGAGAGACGAGGAGAGAGGAGAGACGAGAGAGACGGAGAGAGAGAGAGAGACGAGAGAGGAGAGACGAGAGAGAGAGGAGAGACGAGGAGAGACGAAGAGAGACGAGGAGAGACGAGGAGAGACGAGGAGAGACGAGAGAGACGAGGAGAGACGAGGAGAGACGAGGAGAGACGGGAGAGAGAGGAGAGACGAGGAGAGACGGAGAGAGGAGAGACAGGAGAGACGAGGAGAGACGAGGAGAGACGAGGAGAGACGAGGAGAGAGGAGAGACGAGGAGAGACGAGGAGAGACGAGGAGAGAGACGAGAGAGAGGAGAGACGGAGAGAGGAGAGACGAGGAGAGACGAGGAGAGACGAGGAGAGACGAGGAAGAGACGAGAGAGAGACGAGACGAGGAGAGACGAGACGAGGAGAGACGAGACGAGGAGACGAGGAGAGACGAGGAGAGACGAGGAGAGACGGAGAGACGAGGAGAGACGAGAGGAGAGGAGAGACGGGAGACGAGGAGAGACGAGGAGAGACGAGGAGAGACGAGGAGAGACGAGGAGAGAGGAGAGACCGAGGAGAGACGAGAGAGAGAGACAGAGAGACGAGACGAGGAGAGACGAGGAGAGACGAGGAGAGACGAGGAGAGACGGAGAGGAGAGAGACGAGGAGAGACGAGGAGAGACGAGGAGAGACCGAGGAGAGACCGGGAGAGACGAGGAGAGACCGAGAGAGAGACGAGGAGAGACGAGGAGAGACGAGGAGAGACCGGAGAGACGGGAGAGAGAGAGAGAGAGACGAGGAGAGACGAGGAGAGACGAGAGAGACGAGGAGAGACGAGGAGAGACCAGGAGAGACGAGGGAGAGACCGGGAGAGACGAGGAGAGACGGGAGAGACGAGGAGGAGACGAGGAGAGACAGAGACGGAGAGAGGAGAGACGAGGAGAGACCAGGAGACGAGGAGAGACGAGGAGAGACCGAGAGAGAGACAGGAGAGACGAGGAGAGACGAGGAGAGAGGAGAGACGGGAGAGACGAGGAGAGACGAGGAGAGACGAGGAGAGGAGAGACGAGGAGAGACGAGGAGAGACGAGGAGAGACGAGGAGAGACGAGGAGAGACGAGGAGAGACGAGGAGAGACGAGGAGAGACGGGAGAGACGAGGAGAGACGAGGAGAGACCGAGGAGAGACGAGGAGAGACGAGAGGAGAGACGAGGAGAGACGAGGAGAGACGAGGAGAGACGAGAGAGAGAGAGACCGAGACGAGAGAGACGAGGAGAGACCGAGGAGAGACGAGGAGAGACGGGGAGAGACGGGAAGAGACCGGGATCCTGGTCAGACTGAGCTCGTATCATCAACCTGATCTGGCAATAACGTCTGTACAAACACGTGACTCTGGATCTGCTGTATGTGCAGTTTAAAAACACAGAGGAGCAGCGCTACACTATGACAAAACTGGGACTAAACCAGAACTAAACCAGGACTAGAAGGACCAAACAATGTCTATATCATGACTAAACCAGCCAAGACTAAACTGGAACTAAACCAGGACTAAACCTAGACTAGAAGGGCCAAAAACAGTCTACACCAGGACTCAACCAAGACTCAACCAGGACTGAAATGACCAAAGAAAGTTTACATCAGGACTAAACCAGGACTAAGCCAGGACTAAGCCAGGACTAAACCAGGACTAAACCAGGGCTAAACCAGGATTGGAAGGACCCAAGAAAGTCTACATCAGGACTAAACCAAGACTCAACTAGGACTAAACCAGGACTAAAACCAGGACTACAAGGACCACACAAAGTCTAAACCAGGATTGGAAGAACCTAAGAAAGTCCACATCGGGACTAAACTAGGACAGGACTAAACCAGGACTGGAAGGACCAAAGAAAGTCTACACCAGGACTAAACCAGGACTGAACTGGGACTGTATTAAGATGAAACCCCTGTAAACCCTTTGGCCCGTTGATACTTTGACATCTCGTTGGGGGGGATTCTTCCTGTATGCCTATGGAGGAAAGTCCAGCAGTTACCACGGTGACACAACGCACACAATAGCAACCACCACCAAAAATGTTTTACGATTTTCAGCTTTAAATCCTTTACGTCGTGTTTTGTTCCAGTCACGCAGGTCGGAGTAACTCTTGGTCCTCGGTGACTCCAAACTCAAACTCAAAATATGAAAAAAATAATAAAAGTTGGTCCGCACAGACGCTCCAAAAAGTGTTTTATTGTTGCTCCCCAGGCATTCTCCTCTTCTTCTCCTCTTCGCTTCTTCTCTGACTAAGTTCTTGGCGGGTAAAAAAAATCACAGTTACTACAAAACAGTGGCACAAAACTTACAATCAGGAAAGGACGTTTAATTATTGATGTGATGTTGATTAAAATTAGAGCATGTATTGTTTCGTGTTCTGTGCGCGCTGCTTTAACCTTCTGCTTTCACAATAAGAGTCTAATCACAATCTGAACCGGGAAATGTGATTCAGAAATATCCACAAATCAAACCTCAGTGATTTTTTTTTTAAATTCTGGTTTAAGAAAAGATTTGAATGAATGAACGCAGCTCAAACTTTGATTGTTGCACATCGTCAGGCCACAGTGGAAGATTTCTTTAAATGTTCTGTATAAGGTTGTGTTTACTCTAGAGTGACCGTATTTCCATTTGTGAAAACCTGGACACCTTAAAGGGGGTTTAACACACAGGTGGGTCAGGACTAAACCAGGTCTAAACCAGGACTAATCTTGGATTTAAGAGAGGACGTGAGGTGCGGCGCTCTACATCGGTCCTTTCTCCCGCGGTCATCTCCAACAGTGAGTCCTGTTTCCATTCTGGTTTAGTCCTCCTCTTCAGTCCTGGAATCAGTCCTAGGTTAGTCCTGGTTCAGTCCATGGTGTAGGCAGCGCAAAAGTTTGATATCATCTCGGGTTAACGGGCAGGTGCGGTCCTGTAATGATGCGAGTTTCCAAAAATGGACCCGTGCAGGACTCATTCATTCACTCCATTACAGAATAAATTCATCTTCAGTTCATTACATAAAAGGAGGAAAATAAGAAAAGGACGACAGCAGCAATAAGTTTTAAGAAGGATGTAAAAAGGGTTGCAACTGTCCTGTGAGAGAAAAGTGTATAAAGTTTGTGGTGAGGGGTTTTACAGATAAGACAGATATAATAATTGTAAAATATAAAGTTAACTACTTTGTGAATTTATTGTTATTTTTAGAACATAACCTCCGCGATAAATGAGGGACACTGCGCTCTCACTTCGCAACCTGTGCACATGGCCTCCCACTTGCCTCGACCGGGACAGAAAACAGAGAAATTCTTGTACAAGTCATTGTTAAATGTGAATTTGCGTTTCGGAATGTTGCAGACTGACCGACTGTTTGTGTCTCGCTCCTTCTGAGTCACAGACGCTACGAGAGACGCTCAGTTTAATGCCCCCAATGAACTGTACTGAAAACCTGGACATTTCCATCACTTAAAAAAACAAAAACCCGGACGCCCCGGACAGGAAGCAAAATACGGACATGTCCGCGGAAAAACTGACATTTGGTCACCCCATTTTACACTAAAATGAATCGTATCACCGTATCGGAAACAATTTGCTTCCAGACACACCGTTTCTGTGGCCGCAAGCCTTCCCTATCCACATAACTTTGAACATATTTGTTTTTACAGAAACTAAACTTAAAACTGCATGGCTAATTTGCATAAACTGAGTGGAATATGAGTGTTGTTTCTGTGACAGAGGGGTGTTCTGCTGATGGTGAGTCTGTTCTGTGTTTCTGTCGTGTTGGAGATGGTTCATGTTAAACTTTTCAGAGATTATACGTCTGCAGGTCGTACGCAGGATTAAACCAGGACTAAATGAACATTAGTTAGGGGGATACGTTTTACCCGTGTGTGTAAATGACAAGAAGAAATGTCTCAAATTTCAGTAGCTGAACATCCACTCAGACCTGATTGACAGAACTATCCTCGCCCTCGAGAGAGTCTGATATCTGCTGAAATCCTCCAAGACACTGACACGATACAGACAGAGACTCTTTCTGCAGGAGACATGTGCAGTAGAGCGCGGGGGTGATGCGCCGAGGAAGATGCTCGTTTGTTTGTGTTTTGAACAGTTATTTTGCGTTTCACACACACACCCTCCTCATGGAAAACACACAAAGAAATGCAGATGATGCAGCTTTTAAGTTAAAGACGACTGATGTGGCTGTGGACGAAGGAAACAGCTGCTGCACGTGAGCTCGGCATCAGTGAGTCGATGGTGAGATTTTGGCGACGGCAGTGTGACGAACTTAACGCAAAAAGACGACAAAAACTTTCAGAGGCGATAAAAGAAGACGGCCCGAACTTGAAAACGTTTTTGAAGACGTGGACCTGCATCTTATATTCAGGTGCGGCCGATATATGTACAATTTTAAAATTTAGTTGATGTGGCTTATATTCAGGGGCGCTCAGTATTCCAGAAAATAGGGTACTCTCAAAAACAGACCTGGATTGTGTTTAGTCTGTTTACGTCTCCAAAACTACACATTTTAACCCGTGTCTTGGTGAGTCAGTGTGAATGAACCAGCGTCGGCACCAGGGCTGTGCAGCTCCCCTCTTTTATTTACTTTATATGCAGAAGCTTTTATCAGCAAAATCACGTTTGAAAGTTTTCTGATGATTCAGCAATTTTATCTCTTACACAAAGGGACGAGTTCTTTTGAATATTTTATGGAAATTGACAGATTTGTGGAGTTGTGTGATCGTAAAAAACTTGTTTTGAATGTGTGTAAAACTAAAGACTCTGTGTTTAAGAGGCATAAGAGACCCCAGGGCAGGAATGATCCACAATCACACTGTTGTCCAGGATGAGTTGTACAAGCAGCTCTGTGTCTTTACTGACAACAGGAGCACACATGTGAACCTCCTCCCCTGTACTTCCTCCAGCGCTTAAGAGCTCATGGTGTGGACCAGAGGAACAGGCAGATCTTTCATCAGGCTGCACTTGGAGAGTTATCGAAGGCATTGTTTCCCAAAGACTACATCATGACCCTCAGGAGGGTCACAAGAGATTTTTTTGGGGTCATCGTGTCACGATGTGCATGTAGGTCTTCAATATACATGTACATACAGACGACTTATGGATCAATTACGTTAAGTTTTTCATTTTAAACACAACAGAATCCAGAAGTAAAAATCCCCAGAGGAAAAATATAAAGTATAAAGTTAAAAGGCCTTTATTTAGTTTGCCAAAGCCAACATGTTTCACCCAAACTGCTCTTGATCAGGTCTTAGTCCAGTTTGGGCGACACGGCTCGTGGTCATACAGGTTTGTCAAAGTCTGATCCCATCAGATCTCAGAAGCTCAGCAGGGTTCGGGTCTGGTCAGTACTCGGATGTGACCGCTGGAAATCCAGGAGCCACAGGGAGCAGTGGCATAACTGCCATTGTGTCCTTAGGCAAGACCCACGTTACCTAGTATGAAAGTGGTGTGTGCGTGAGTGATGCTGGTGGTGGTGGGAGGGGCCGATGGCGCAGATTGGCAGCCTCACTTCCGCCAGTCTGCCCCAGGGCAGCTGTGGCTACAGTAGTAACTTACCACCACTGAGTGTTGAGTGAATGAATAATGAACTGTAAAGAGCTTTGGGCATCTTGAAAGGTGCTATATAAGTGCAGTGATTAATTAATTAATTAGTAGTAGTAGTTTGTTTTCTTCAGTCATGTTTTTAATCACATACGTAATAAACTGTTCAGGGATTTAGACTGAAGTGAAATCACTTCTGAAAGCCTGACCCTGTTTATGATGCCAAGAAAACAGCTCTCAGCAAACAAACAACAAACAAGTTGGGCAGCACAAAGAAAAAATAATAATAATACAATAACAATAACAGTACTTAAGAGTTCAGTACAACAGTTCTTTTGATTAAACTCTATTCCTATTCCTGGACCTAAAAGAAAAACAAAAAAAAACTTTTTCGCTGTATGAGTGCAATGATTAATTAATTCATTAATTAATACACGATCACTCAGTCAGCAATAAAATACTCTCATTAATGTTCAATAATGGTAATATATATATGTAATCAAATCCACCTTTATTTTGTGATTAATGAATAATATTTATTGACCATTAAAATATGGGCACTGCTCTGAGGTCCAGCGTTACAGCCCGGTACAGAAATCTGTGTGTGCATCTTAAAATCAGACGTGTCCAAACTCTATTTAAACTTGTGGCTGAACAGGAGCCCCCGTCTCTGCAGAACATGTACGAGCAGGTCACTGCGCCAGACAGATCCTCCCTCGTCGACGCAGCCTCGTCTCCTCACGCTGCACAAACCGACATACATTCAGTTTGTCGATTAAAAATGAACACGATCGACGAAATTCTTTATGATCAATAATCGAGTAAACGACTAATCATGCCCATCCCTAACCACATGAACAGACTTAAGAACTCTTTTACTCAGTGTCTTTTAGGCGACTGAATAGTTAGTAATTGTAAATCACTGCTTTTTTATTATCATGGACTGATGAACTGTATTAACTCGTGTATATTTTGCACAGCACTGATGGCTCAAGACAAATTTCCCACAACAAAGTAAATCTTAACCTTGCTTAATGTGGCGTGAGAGTGAATAGTGCAGGACCATGGGGCTTCCTTATATTAGGAGCAAACTACAGATCCAGACCCAGGGCAGCTGTGGCTACAGAATCACCATACATCAAGACGTGAGGAATTTAAAGTGCCTGTATTACACTATTTTCTGATGTTGTTTCCTCATCACAAACAGAGGAACAGAGCGTTTTGAGCTTTGGAGAATAAAGAATTACTCAAACTCAAAACACAACTCCAGATCTGTTTTCGAGGAGGTAACAACATTATAATGTGGATTAAATCTCACAAGAGTCGATTTTGTGTAATATAGACAGTGTTGGGGAGTAACAGATTACATGTATCGGAGTTATGTGATCAGAGTACAAATTAAGAGTAACTGTATTCAGTTACAGTTACTGTTTTAATGAGTGGTAACTGGATTACAGTTACTTTGTTGAAGTAAATGGATTACATGGCGGCATTTTCGTGTTTTCACATTTCAGGCTAAATCCCCCTTTTTTTTCCCGCCCGGTATTTCCACTACTTGACGGACACTAAGCCAGGTCCAAACCAGGTCTAAAACCAGGACTAAACCAGGACTAAACCAGATCTAAACCAGGTCCAAACCAGGTCTAAAACCAGGACTAAACCAGGTCTAAATCAGGTCCAAACCAGGTCTAAAACCAGGTCTAAACCACTAAAACCAGGACTAAACCAGGACTAAAACCAGGACTAAACCAGGACTAAAACCAGGTCTAAAACCGGGACTAAACCTGGTCCAAACCGGGTCTAAAACCAGGTCTAAAACCAGGACTAAACCAGGTCTAAACCAGGACTAAACCAGGACTAAACCAGGGGACTAAACCAGGTCCAAACCAGGTCTAAAACCAGGACTAAACCAGGTCTAAACCAGGACTAAAACCAGGTCTAAAACCGGGACTAAACCTGGTCCAAACCAGGTCTAAACCAGGTTCTAAACCAGGTCTAAACCAGGTCTAAAACCAGGTTCTAAACCAGGTCTAAACCAGGTCTAAACCAGGTCCAAAAGGTCTAAAACCAGGTCCAAACCAGGTCTAAACCAGGTCTAAACCAGGTCTAAACTAGGTCTAAAACCAGGTCTAAACCAGTCTAAACCAGGTCTAAACCAGGTCTAAAACCAGGTCTAAACCAGGTCTAAAACCAGGACTAAACCAGGACTAAACCAGGTCTAAACCAGGACTAAAACCAGGTCTAAAACCGGGATTAAACCTGGTCCAAACCAGGTCTAAACCAGGACTAAACCAGGTCTAAACCAGGTCTAAAACCAGGTCTAAAACCAGGACTAAACCAGGTCTAAACCAGGTCTAAACCAGGTCTAAAACAGGTCTAAAACCGGGGACTAAACCTGGTCCAAACCGGGTCTAAACCAGGTCTAAAACCAGGTTTAAAACAGGATTTAACAGGACTAAACCAGGTCTAAAACAGGATTTAACAGGACTAAATCCTGCTGTGTGGATGTGTCTCTTCTATCAATAATATTTTTAATACGGTTAAGTAAAGTCTGGGCTTTTTTATTGTCTTTTAGCAGGTAAAACATTATGTGAAGATTTCCTCGTCTTTGCTTCTCTACAGTAAATCAAGTAATCCAAAGTATTCAGATTACGTTACTCACCTAAGGTCATTTAATGGATTATGTTACAAAGTACATTTTGGGGTGTGTAATCTGTAATCTGTAGGGGAATACATTTGAAAAGTAAACTTCCCAACACTGAATATAGAACCTTTAATCCATCACTCTCTGTCCTTTTCAAATAAACAATAATGAAAGAACACTTGATTCTCACTCTGTATTCAAAATTTCCTCCGCATTGTCTAAACCTCGCCTCTGACAATGAACCTCATCCGTCTCTGTCCGCCGCCCTCCGCTCTCCCTCTGCCCGGGCGGCGCAGCTGGGCCCCCGGGCTGGAGCTGGAGACACCGCGGCCGTCAGGGGGCAGAGCTCAGCCTTGGAACGCGCTCTCCCTCTGCTCCACCTGAACCCTCCGCGCTCCACACCGGGGCAGGAGCAGATGGAGCGGCCGTCGGAGGGCAGAGCTCACCCGGGTCCCTCTCTCTCTCTGTCTCTTTCTCTCACGCTCCACCCTCCCTCGGCTCCTCCGCAGCTGAACCTCCCCAGACGGACGAGCGTGCGGCACAGACGCTCATGCGCGACGACCCTCCGCTCGCTCAATCAACCCAATTAATGGCGCCGTACTGACAGAGACGTGCTCTTTGTTTCTTAATTAAAGGCTCTGGCTACTTAAACACTCACATTTAGTTCAATATTAGCAGCTGATTCACATATTTTCGGTTTAATTGCATCAGTTTTTTCCAATCAAATAGAGTTCTTTAAATAACTACCACTTAGACGTGCTCTGGTTATGGTTTTGAGAACGATATAAAGTCAGTATGTTATGTGACTCAATTATTAGTCACTTTGGCGATGATTCAGTGTTTTGAAGGGAACAAAGTCCTTAAAGCTTATCTTATATAAAAATCCTTATATAACCATGTTTTACTTCTTTGCCCTGAACATTCACTCATCTGAAGTTGTATTTGCAGAGACTTGTTCATGTTTGAGCACCTTTCCTCATCACTTATTTTGCCGATTTACTGCCGTTTTCTCCTCCACCAGTACACGACCACTGTGACGGACGTACAATTTTATTTTCTTAACCCTTACATACTGTTCGGGTTCATTTTGACCCGTTTTGACATTGAACAGTAGTAAAAATACACTAAACATCATTCTTTGTGTGAGGGTTTCTTTCTGCCTTTCCTCCCTCTTTCCTTCTCTCACCTTATTTGGCTTTTCCTGGGCGGGTCCCCACATCATCTCACCTGCTGAGCTCCACTCCTGATCCTCGTCAAGTAATCATCTCCTGCAATAGAAAACCTGCTGACCTGCTGACCTGCTCTCCAGTGCCAGATCGTTCCGTCAACCAAGTGGTGGACAACTCAGGCTTTTTGTGTTTTTGAGCTTTTTTTGAAGATTTTTGACTCTTACCTGTTCTTCCGTTTTGGAGCCAGCCTCTTCCCGTTACCGTCAGTTTCTGTGAGCCTCCATCTCCACAGACGTCCCATCTGCAGCCGACCCGGACCCGTCCTGCCTCCCCTGGAATCTATCCCCCTGCCAAGACTTTTTTTTTCCCTCTGCATATTTGGGTCTGACCGGTGATTCTTTAACACTTTGATCCTGAAATTTTATGACTTTTCCTAAATTTTGCCAAAATACACAAAAATGAAAATATTTTAAAATGTTATACTTTTATTTACCACCGCTTTGAATGAAATGACTAGTTTGAAATAAGCAGCATAATATTTACATAATTAAAAAATAAGCATAATGGCTGCAGTGAATAAAAACTGGTTATATTATAAATTACAACAGTTCCTGAATATGTCAGTTTCAAATGCAATATTTTTATTTGTTTTGTGAAACAGGACATGATACTGTGTGATAGTAGATGTGTGAAAAACGAGTGTTGTAAAACTTATAAAAATATGCTCTTCCTGCTCTCTGAAACATTTCTGTTTAACTGTGCAAATAACTGAAAGGTTTTCATTCTGCACTCTTCTCTCCAATTTATGTCTCTCGTTTTTTTTATTTTAATCTTCATCAATCTTCATTATTTATGTTTTCTGATTTGTTTTTATTATGATTTTAATGTATTTCTTATTCTGTAAAGCACTTTGAATTACTTTGTGTACGAATTGTGCTGTACAAATGAACTTGCCTTGCCTCTCTGAAACATTATATTTATATATTACATATATTTATTCATGTGGGACAGTCTCTTTATTTGGTATAGACGCTTACTGTAAGGGAATTCTTGGTCTGGGCCAAATTTGACCTGGACCATCCTGTGAAAGCTAAAGAAATGAACAGTACGTAAGGGTCAATCGGTGATGGATTCAAAAGCACTGCAAAGTAATTTTGGTACAAATGAAAAAAAAAACTAAATGGAATTGTTCCTCAGTGAGATGTGTGCTGTTACAGCTGCAGAATCCACGACTAAACTGCAGGTGGGGCGGGTGATGTGTCAAAAAATTGTATTTTAATTAAATTCGGGTGGGTGATGGTTTAACTACTCAAATTAAAAACTCGGAACTCGGAGCAACTTGGAGGAGACCGAGCGGACGGCGGGCGGGTGCAGTTTTGAAAATCGGTAGTGACGGGCAAATGAGACGAGCTCTGGAGCCACTGCCTCGGAGCTCGTCTCGCAGCAGCCGCTCACGTGACCAAAGTGTGGAAGTGTGGGTCCCTCCCCCGACTGCTTCACTCTGCGTGTCAGTCGCTTCAGTGTATCGAAGCGTTTCATTGGCTCGGCGAATGTTCCGCTCTGTGATTGGTTCAGAGTGTTCAGTGCACTTCTGTGGTTTGACGAGCGCTAAACTGCTACAGTATAAAAGATGCACCAATATTTCTTAAAAATGTTGAGTAGTGAGGAGTATTGTGTGACGTTAGTGGTGATTTTGGCGACTTTTGGCATTTGTTTCATTTTCGATGGCGTCTACAAGTGGAAAAAAGTGATCCATGGTTTGGGATCACTTTGATTTCCACCGAACAAGGAAACACCTATTTTCTTATTTACAGCAGCTATTTATGTTGCTCTTTATTATTGTTGTTGTTAGGTTCGGTGTATATTCTGCACACACATATTGTCTTACACTAACAACACTTCATCGATGCTGAGACACCTGTGTGCCAATGGTTAAATTTGTCCACTAGAGGTCAGTGTTTCTCTGAGGCCTCAGACACATTGAACCATTTGAGACAATATTGCGACTGAGGTGTCAATGCTTCACGAGGCTCCATTCACCCATCACTAAAAATTGGTCAAAAACCGTGGGTGCAAATGGATATCGGACGGATGATGAGTTTTGTGATGCGATTGCGGATGAAAAAATAACCCATCCGCGCATCTCTAATGTGCAGCGATCCACTGGAGGAACTGACTTCGCCGTGATGACGTTTACGGCGACGTCAGCTCCCACTGTACTCCCCCGTTTTCTAACATGGAAATCAGTGAACTTGTTTCTTTTATTAATTCGTTTTTAGGGATGAAACAGTAACCAAAATATTGTGATATCGTATCCTCAAAAGTCTCACAATAATATCGTGGAGCATCACAATATATCGAATCACAAGTTCCTTTGCTTAAATGCAGGTTTTATAGTAGTAACATCTTATAAACATTGGGAACTACATATCCCATGATTCATTTCAGTGCAGACAACATGAAGAAATATGTTTTTACTTGAATTCTTGGGAAATAATTCACACCAAAATCTTGTCAAGGTATTTTAAAAGCAAAAAAGTGTCCTACCTACATTTATATAAGCTTCTTCAGAATATCGCAATAAATATTATACCAAGAGATTGGATTTCGTTACATCCGTTGTCGTTTTAGATCAATTTGGTGATTTAAAATGTCCAAATTATAACATAATGATCCAGGGGTGTCAAAGATTATAACTATAAAGCACAGTAAATCTTTAAGGACAGGAAGTTTCAGGAAGATGAAATCCCTATTGTTTGTTCAAATCGTTCTCAAACATTGTACACTATATACGAAGTAAAAAAGCCAACAGGAACAAGTATATTTATCAGGGATGTCGTGATATCGTATCATCAAAAGTCTCACAATAATATCGTGGATCATAACAATAAATCGAATTACAAGTGTCTTTGCTTAAATGAAGAGTTATGGTGCAGCAACAGCTAAAAAAAGACAGAGGGAACTACATAGACCATGATCCTTTGCTACATTTCTGTGCAGACTACAAGAAGAAATAACAGTTTTAACACTTTTAATCTTAGTTCTTTGGATTAAGTCTTGTCAAGGCGTTTTCAGAGGAAAAAGTTGCATATTCACAGTTTTGTTCGCAGCCTCCAGAATATATATATATAAATATGGTACCGTGAGATGTATATTGTGAAAATAATCGTACAGACAGATTTGGATATTGTTACATCCATAATCATGAGCCTCCCCTAGCCTGATTCATCAGCCGGTTTCACTTCGTAGAAACCATCTGACCTCGCAGCATTAGGATTCGTTCGCTCGACGGTAGGCGGGAACTTTTTATCATTTAACCAATCGCTGCTGTTTGGTCGTGATGTATGTAATGCAGCGCTAACGGGGCTAACTGGTATATGAAGCTTTTCCCAAATCCCGTTGATAAAATTCACCAAACATTCTCTTTATTCTGGCTTTAAATCCTTGATCTCGGGACTTGTTGACACTGAATGTCTGTCTCTCCGCTGACTGGCTGGTGCCCGAACTCGCACTTCTGAGGTTTTTGCGAACTGTCTATTGCAGACATGTCAAACTCAGGCCCGGAGGCCATATTTGGCCCGCGATATAGTTAAATTTAGCCCCCGAGATCAGAGACATTATTTATTTAGATTATTTGTGATGATTTTATATTCTGCTTGTTCTGGATTCAAAACTATTATTAAACATTTATTTTAATTAATTATTTTATTTTAATAATTTTATTGTATTTATTTTATTTTATTTTAATAATTACATATTTTGAAAGAAGAGAAAACATGTAGATGTTGTTGAAATTTTTCAGTGAATATTTAGTTTGGCCCACGACTTAGTCCCAGTTTTTAATTTTGGCCTCTGTGTCGCTGGAGAGAAATAAAATTGAGTGGAGGCACTAGGTGGCGCCAGCCGGACTAGGTGTTTCTTTAGTAAGTTTTAAATTGGTTTACTAGTATATCACCAATTTATATCATAATTACTCTCTGGAAATATTCTTAAAGATGTCATATACATTCAAATACCATTCAGTTTCATTCTTTCAAATCTGAAATCTATTCAACGACTACTGTCCGCGTACCCCTCGTTGTGAAACACTGGGTTAAAATCAAATATTTCGTTTTTAGATCAAAACTGTGGCGATTGTTCGTTATAAAATAGTGAAAAACTTAAACACAAATGCTTTAGGTGAATTCTCATCTGTGCAGCCCGGTTCCTGGATGTTCGTTAGTGCAATTTAAGAACGTAATAATCCCCACCGTATCGTAGAAGTACCGATGTACCGGGACGATATCGTAAACACCCCTAACATTTATGCTTTTCTTTATTTCAGACACAGATCATTTGGTCCGAAAAGCACAAGAAAAGCGCAAGAAGCAAAAAAAAAAATACACCTCAGATTTGTCCATAATAGATATATTCATCTTTTAAACCATTTGGGCTGTAGTTTGTTTCAAAACTGACACGACCCCAATTGAATATGTCCCCTTTAATACGCTGTTACGTGGCTTGTTTTTGACCCGCTCGGTGACATCTTCAGTGCTTCTTCCTCATGTAGGCGAGGAGAGGAGAGGAGAGGAGAGCGAGGGGAAGGAATTAAGGAAGGACCTCTCTCTCTCTCTCTCTCTCTGTTTCTCTCTTTCTGTGTCTCTCGTTCTCTCCTTTCCAGAGGGCGGTGGCGTCTCTTCCTCTCCTCTGCGTAACGGACACGGGAGCGCGGAGGGAGAGAGCGCTGCGCACGGTCCATTCAGTCAGAAGCCCGTAGCGGCGCACGCAGGAGCACCAGCGCTCTCACTCCTCTCACGCACCACGCAGCCGGGGGGGAAAACCTACAACGAGCAGCGACCCGGGCACCCTTCCCTCTCCGCTCTCGGAACACTACCGGACGCAGCGGAGACGCGGCTTGTCCGTCCTTTTTTCTTTCTTTTTTTTTTGGGTTTCCTCGCGCGGGGGACTCTCCGTTTCTCTCTCGTCGCCCCCCCCCCCCGTTTTTTTGGACTTACAAACCCGGGGATTCTTTGACCACTTCTTCGGCCGTCATGTGGAGAAGTGTCCGTGGAATAGGAGCACGCGGAGACGCCGGGATGTGGGCGACGCTGAGGATGGTACCGGTGGTTCTGTGGCTGCTCGCTCGGGCCGTACCTGCTCAAAGTAAGTGCGCGTTCGTTCGCAATTTCCAGCTTCGGTTTTGGCACTTTTTTGGGGGGTTATTTTTCCCACTAATATCAGGAGAAGTTTAGGTTTAGAGAGCGGCGTAACGCGAGGAAGCGCGTGCACTTGGCAGGAGAAAACTCGTGTGTCTGGATTTGGACGCGCGGTGTTGTGGGTAAACGCAGAGATTTGTTGTTTTTTTTTTTTTTTGCGCACAAAGGTTTCTGTTCTGGGTCTGTGGAGAGCAGTTAGTGTTTCAAGAAAAGCAAAAAAGAGCAAAGGGTACGCGCGTCTCACTGCGAAACGAAGGATCTGACGAGTCACGAGTGAGATCGAAAGATTGATCGTAAACTCGTTAATTGGTCGTTTATTTTTGGAAAAGCTTCATCAGTGCAGTAGTTTCCAATCTTTTTTGCTTTCACTACCCTTTTAACGCAGCTAAATATTAACATTCCTGGTGTTTCTTTAGTAAACTATAAATCGGTTTACTCGTACAGTACCGATTTATGTCACAGAAATGCTCTTAAATGTTCTCCAAATGACATTCCACGTTCAAATACAGTTCAGTTTCACTCTTTTTTAAAGCTGAAATCGTGACAACTACTACCCCTGATTGTGAAACGCCGATTTACGATACGATATTTAGTCTTTATCGCAAAAAACGAAGCCGTGTCCGATAGAAAATAGTGAAAAACTTAAGAAACACAAATGCTTTAGGCGTGTTCTCAGCCGTGTGGACCGGTTTCAGGATGTTCGTTAGTGTAATTAATGACATCGGAAAGGGTTTGCCGGAATGAAGCGATCGCAAAGGTTTCCGAAGTAGAACAAATGACAATAATATTTCATTTAAAGTCTCGAAAACGGTGTCTTTGAGCAGAGCACACGTCGCTTACAGTATATTTGTGTCACCGAGATGTACTGCGAGGATAAGGAAAAGGAAAACCGGGAGTGAATACAGTATTTTGTGTTTTAAAACGAGAGAATCTTGAAGTTGTATCGTAGAATTTTGAAGTAAACAAGTCTTAAACAGCAGCTCTACTCAAAAAACGAATAAACGAATGGTCAAAATACTCAAATTAAGAACTTTTGTTACTTGATTTGAGTAAATTTGGCGAGTGAAATGATCTCCCAGTGGAATAGGTCTTTCTTTTTCTCTTAAAGGTGCACTGTGTCACTTTTCGTTTGCTTGTTTCTTTGGATATTAGAGACGGGACGAGACGTAATTTCCACAAAACGAGACGAGAAACAAGATCGGGTCCTCGAGAATGAGGCAACGAGACGAGATTTTAACATAATTCTGAAACGAATATATCAATTTGACGATTCAGTTTCCAGTTTTGGCTTCACGATTTTTTTTATTTGTTTGATTTCATTGATTTGTTGTTTCCATTCTGATGTAACTCACCAACGTTTAACTCATTTTTGTCCGATCCAAATGTAACAAAACAAAAACAAAACAACAAAAAAAACTGAGATCATTTTTCTCTCCTGTGCTCGATTTTGCGGCAATTTTCTCTACTCGAAATGTCATTGCTCTGCCCGGAATGTTCCACAGTATGACTTTAAACATCTGTTAGTTACGTTTATTCAATTACAGGTGCGCCTCTCCACAGATCTGACCCGTAACTTGGTCTGGTTTGGTCTCAGGGAAGATAGAAAGGTTTAATACCGCACTGTGAAACATTCCAGACCAAAGCAACAACATAACTCGGAGAGAAAAGCGTTTGACGGACTCTCCACGAGAAAAGTTACATAATGCAGCTTTAATATAACGAGGATATGTTTTTTTTGTCTTATTTTAAGTGCATAAAGTCGTCGTTTTTCGTGTTTTGGTGAGCAGAGGTGTAAAAGAGAGTATTACAGCGTCAGTTCCAAATGTTGGCACCTCATTTCAGACGCGTACGATAATGACACTTAAAGGTGCACTATGTAACTTTTCGGTTGAGGGTCCATCCTCTGCTTGTTTCTATGGATGAAAGTTCCACAGTGTGACATTAAACACCTCTACTTTGCATTTATTCAGTTACAGGTGGTTTTACAGCTCAATAAAACCTAGAAAAACAGGCGTTCTGACTGTGAGCGGGGTCGCCTCTCCGCAGATCTGACCTGTAACTTGGTCCGGTTTGGTCTCCGCGACGAACATGAAAACGTGGAGGGTCCGACAAACGCTTTTCTCCATGGAGATGTTATCGATTTGTCCGGAATGTTCCACAGTATGACTTTAAACAGCTCTATCTTACATGTATTCAATTACAAGTGCACTTCTCCACAGATCTGACCTGTAACTTGGTCTAGTTTGGGCTAGATGAAATTAGAAAGGTTTAATGCCGTACTGTGAAACATTCCAGACAAAGCAATAACATCTCCCAAGTTTTGTTTTGTTTTTTTAATCTTATTTTAAGTGCAAAAAGTTGTTGTTTTTAGTATTTTTGTTTTCTGTTTGTACCCCATTTCAGACGCATACGATAAAGACACTTAAAGGTGCACTGTGTAACTTTTCGTCACCTGCTTGTTTCTATGGATATGACATTGCTTTGCCTGGAATATTCCACAGTGTGACATTAAACAGCTCTACTTTACATTTACTACATTACAGGTGGTTTTATAGCTCAAAAACACCTAGAAAAACAGGGGTTCTGACTGTGAGCGGGGTCGCCTCTCCGCAGATCTGACCCGTATTGTGGGCTGATTTGGTCTCCACGATGAACATGAAAAGGTGGAGGGTCCGTCAAACGCTTTTCTCCACGGAGATGTTATTGCTTTGTCTGGAATGTTTCACAGTGCGGTATTAAACCTTTCTATCTATTCATGGAAACTAAAGCAGACCAAGTTACAGGTCAGATCCGTGGAGAAGCACCTGTAATGGAATAAATGTAAGGTGGAGCTGTTTAAAGTCATACTGTGGAACATTCCGGGCAGAGCAATGACATATCCAGAAGACAAAATTGCCAGAAGATCATGCGCAGAAGAGACAAATGATCCAGTGAAATTTTTTGTTTTGTTTTGTGTCACATTTGGATTGGAAAAAAAAAAACATACGAAATGTCTTAGTATGATATTAAACCTTTCTATCTATTCATGGAAACTAAAGCAGACCAAGTTACAGGTCAGATCTGTGGAGAGGCGCACCTGGAATTGAATAAATGTAAGGTAGAGCTGTTTAAAGCCACACTGTGGAACATTCCGGGCAGAGCAATGACATTTCGAGTTGACAAAATTGTCAGAAGTTCGTGCACAGAAGAGACAAATGATCCCGTAAGATTTTAGTTTTGTTTTGTTGTGTGTCACATTTGGATTGGAAAAAAAAGTGAGAAACGTCACAGTGTGATATTAAACCTTTCTATCTTCATGGAGACCAAACCAGACCAAGTTACAGGTCAGATCTGTGGAGAGGCGACCCCGCTCACAGCCAGAATCTCAGTTTTTTTATGTATTTTTGAGCTGTAAAACCACCTGTAATTGAATAAATGTAAAGTAGATCTGTTTAATGTCACACTGTGGAACATTCCAGGCAGAGCAGTGACATCTCCAGGGTATCCCCAGGTTTGATTACCCCAAATTTAAGACTCTTCATAGACATTTTAAGACCTTTTTAAATGAAAATTAAGACCAATATCTTACCCATTGTCAAAAACACCTAGAAAAACCAGGGGTTCTGACTGTGAGCGGGGTCGCCTCTCCGCAGATCTGACCCGTAACTTGGTCTGGTTTGGTCTCCGCGATGAACATGAAAAGGCGGAGGGTCCGTCAAACGCTTTTCTCCATGGAGATGTTATTGCTTTTGTCTGGAATGTTTCACAATGTGGCTTTAAACCTTTTTAACTTCACGGAAACCAAACCAGACCAATTTACAGGTCAGATCTATGTTTTTCTAGCGTTTCTGAGCTGTAAAACCACCTGTAATTGAATAAATGTAAAGTAGATCTGTTTAATGTCACACTGTGGAACATTCCAGGCAGAGCAATGACATCTCCAGGGTATCCCCAGGTTTGACTACCCCAAATTTAAGACCTTTTAAGACCTTTTAAATGAAAATTAAGACCAATATCGTACCCATTATGCGGACGAAAACTGTACTCCAAGGTATTGTTTGCGCAAACTCCAAATTAGATTATGTGATTTCATGTAATTTATTTATTTTTTCTCTCCTTCCTCCGACCGGTTGAGTATACAAAAAATAAATAAATAGGCTAATGAAATTTAAGACCTTTGTGAAGAAAATAAGACTTGGACAACATCATTTAAGACTTTTTAAGGCCTTAAAATTTGGGAACATGAAACTTAAGACCTTTTTTTTAAGACTTTTAAGACCCCGCGACTGCCCCTGATATCCATAGAAACAAGCAAGTGAACAAAAAGTTACACAATGCACCTTTAATAGAAGCGTATTACGTTAGAAAATTGAATGCACCTCAGTCAGTTTGGTCTGATTTTAAGTTTAACAAGATGTATTTTCATGATTTAAGTGCAAAAGTCTCGTTTCGTTGGCGGATCCTTTTCACTGTCACATGAAATTTACTCAACTCAAGATAAAAAATGTCTTAAATCAAGTCAAGAACCTTTTCCGTCACTTATTGGTGCACTTATTTTTGCATTTTGTGATCGTAAATGGACTAATGAGCTGCTGTAGATTTGAGTATTACTTGAGTATCTTTAAATACACTTGTACTTTTCAGAGTAGTTTTCAGACCCAGTACTTTTACTCCTACTTGACTAAGATTTGTATGGAAGTAACAGTACACTTTTTTTTTTTTCCCACAATTTATTTTTATTAAGATTTTACATATTGAAACATACAAAACATACAAAAAAATCAAAATAAAATAAAAATACTTACATTAAGACCCTTCCCTCACCCTAAAACTCTCAGATCACAGTTGAATTATGATTTGTACATGTCAAAATTCTTCCCAGTGTCTTTAAAGTCCTCAAATTTTCCTTTTAGATCTGTAGCTCAACTTCTCCAGTGCCAAATTTCTGTTTCTGACATTAATTTAATCCATTGGTTTACCCCTGGGCCTCTCCATTTCCTTCCAAATTAAGAGCAATAACATGTTTGGACCGCAATAAACCAACAATTACAAGCTTCTTTCTATTTAAATTAACACTAAAGTTGTTAGGGAACTTTTATTCTTACTTGAGTAAAAGTTGTTTAAAGTCTAAATCAGGGGTGTCAAACTCATTTTGGTCCGGGGGCCGTATCCAACCGACTTTGATCCCAAAGGGGCCGGATCAGAAAACTCATGTCATATAAACCCAAAAATAACAATAAGTTCAAATATTTGTGCAGAGAAATGCAAATCTATTACAGAAATCTTTTTTAATTGATGAACTCTTTCTTTTACAAAATATTATAATATTATGAACAACCTGAAACTTTAAGAAAAATACAATTTCAACACAATGTTTTAACATGAACTTGTTTAACATTAACTTGTTAACTTGTATAAATAGGAATAAGTACATTTTTCTTGTAAAATCCTGCACTCGGCTCCACTTTTCTCATGTTGGACATTTTTCTGATGAGGGTGTCACGGTCAACAGTCAAAACGATCGTCCTTTAAGAGCGTTTGGAAAGAGACAAGTCTTCATTTGTGCTGCTCTGGTGGGAGGGGCCACGTACAGAGACGCTGGAGACGCTGCTGTGATAAACACCGCAGATTAACAATATTTTAATAAAAAATAGAATTAAAATATTTTAGTAGAAAATCAGCCGAGGGCCAGATTAAAGGTCTTGGAGGGCCGGATCTGGCCCCCGGGCCGCATGTTTGACACCTGTGGTCTAAAGTGACAAAAACTTTATGTGACAATATAAAATAATTTGGTACATTTCTGTTTCTTGCTGTTTCTCCTTCGTATATTGTTTCGTTTGTCTCTTTTTTGTACAGATTTTGTCATTTATTTCATGTTTCGCTTTTCCAATTACTTCAAAATATAAATCAGACGCTGTTTACAGGTCGTTACTCTTACAATTTTTCTTATATTAAACCCACTGCATCGACTCTGGGGATAAGAGAATTGCCTGCTGGAGCGTTTAATATCCTCCGTGAATAAGTGTCTGTATAATTTTATACAGTAACAAATGTAATTGTTGACTGTAGACAAAACTGCGCGTTGAAGGGCTCATGTTAGGCTATTTTCTGATCTGTTATGATGCTGTTTCCTCGTCACAAACTTTTCTGGAGTTGTGTTTTGTTTCATTCACTCATGTTTAACGCACAAACCAAGTTCTTCTCCCAAACTGAAAATACTTGTCCCATCATTAGAATTATTTGGATGATTTCAGACCTGGAATTGCCGATCTCCCCTGAAATAAAGGTAAAAAGAGCCGTGAACTTGAAAACGACTGCTTCATGACATCACAAAGTGGAACAGAGCATTTTGAGCTTTGGAGATGTAGACAGACTAATAACAAAAGATCACTCAAACATGTGTGAATGAAACAAAACTTAAGTCCAGGTCTGTTTTTGAGGAGGTAACAACATTATAACACAGTCTAACGAGGTTCATTTGGTCTACCGATAATTAGGTGCTTTTTTTTTTAGACCAAGAGCTTGTTTTCAGACCTGACAGTTCCAAGTGCTCACTAGTGGTCTTCCCGTTTCACTTGGTGGAAACTGTCTGAGGATTCATTCGCTCGACGGTGGGCAGGTACTTTTTTATTTAACCAATCGCTGCTATTTGGTCGTGACGTATGTAATGCGACTAATCCCGTAGGAAGAAGGACAATCACGTCTTTCCCCTTGATAAAATTCACCAAACATTCTCTTTGTTCCGGCTTTAAATCCTCGATCTCGGGCATCGTTGCCAACACAGAATGTCTGTCTTCGTCTACATCCATCTCGACGCTTTGTTTACTGTTGTGCTGTTCCACAAAATGGACCCAGACAGACGCTTGAGTCTGACGTCATCGGCTTCACAGCTCTTCTCTGATTGGCCGGTGCGCGGTCTACAACTTCCAGGGTTCTTGGAAACCGTCTAGTGTTTTCTGATTCCTGACCTAGTCGCTGGAGAGAAATGAAATTGAGCGGAGGCACAGCGCCATCTGCAGTCCGACTTCCTCAGGACAGTGTCTCAGGTGTGTTAGAGTGAAAAAATAGGGCTGTGCAAACATATTGAAATATCGATATATCGTATCGTTTAATGTAATGATGCAGTATCGATATTATGGGCTGCTGTATCGATATATCGCGTATCGAGTGTTTTTAGTATATTTTACTAAATTATTTTGTTACAGCTACAGTTTTGTTGCTTGTTTAGTGGAAGGAAAGTCATTCCCACTGCAAAAAGGTTTGTTAAAATGAAAATGAAGAACATTTGACTTTATCTGAATTTGACTTTACCAATGGAATAAGTATTTTTCTAAATTCAAGCGACATTCGATTTCATTTCTTATTTTAAGGGTTGTTGTTTTTCTTTTTTTAACGTAGCAAGTTGTATCTTCAGATTTTAAGTACAAAAAATCTTATTTCGCTTATAGATAATTTAACTTGTCAAGTGGAATTTACAAAAATGATGGTAAAATTTTCTTAATTCATGTCATCTTAACTTGGCTAGATTGAATTTTTTGCATTGCATGTGACACATTTGACATTTTCACTGTTTTGAGGATTAAAATGTTTTTTTGTTTTTGCACAAGAAGTGGTTTAACAAAGACTTTTAGTATCTTGAAATATATCATATCGAATTGATCGTTGCCTTTTTAATTAATCCAGTGACGATGTTTGTTTTTCTTTGTCCCTGTGATATTTGCTCCGTCCCAGTCCAGAATGTGCTTCTCTCGATTTGAGTTTTTCCTGTTCTGCTTCGTGTTTCACCTTCGCTGTTTTTCCTTCTCACAATTTATCCTATGTTCCTTTTTTCATGGACTGAACACCCTCCCTGTTTCCCCGCTGTCTGTTTTATTGCAGGACACGCTGGAAAGTTCATACATGACGTTCAGTTTTTGCTCCGGTTCTACTTTGTCTTTTGTTTGGACGAGTAATTATGATTAGAACACGTCTTAAAGCTCACAAGACTCAGTTTTGCCTTTTAAAAAACACCGTATTAATAAATGTAATTGCAGACTGTAGACAAATCTACACATTTTAAAGTACACTGTGGAACATTGGTGCAACAGTGCAGTAAATAATGGATAATAGTGCGATGCCATGGCTGGTGATGCAACAATACGCAAGCATATGGTATAGAAATAATACGGCATATGTTAACTCGAAATACACAACTACAGGCTGATTATGTGGTCCAAGAATTCAGCGCCTCGAGCTTTTGCTGCAAGATTAATCACCATCAAATCTAAATCGCAATTTGAATAGACGCAAGTAGCTAAAAAAAAGTAGTAAAAGCTTCAATTTTGAAACTGCAATCAATTTTTCCCTCCACAAACAGTAAAATCCCCGTAGTTTAGATCTTTAGAAACGCGCTCTGACATGTGTTTCTAGTTGTATTTCTTAGTTTGCGCTTCAGGCTCCATCGACTTTGGCTCCAGTTGACTTAACGTTGAAAAACTGTCACTCCTTTTTCTGTTAATTTTGTTGTTTGGGTCTTAAAATGATCGTACTAACCCGCTCTACGTGATCCCAGTGTTTTTATTTCACTACAGTAACCAAAATATCATGATATCGTATCGTCGAAGTTCTCACAATAATATCGCGGACCATCAAAATATATCGAATTACAAGTCTCTTTGCTTAAATACATAATTTTATAGTAGTAACAGCTTATAAACACTGGGAACTACATATCCCATGATTCATTTCAGCGCAGCGCATGAAGAAATATGTTTTTGACTTGAATTCTTGGGATTATGATGGAGAATATCGAATTACAAGTCTCTTTGTCTTTTTTTAGCTGTTGCTGCACCATAACTATTCATTTAAGCAGAGAACTACATAGACCATGATCCTTTGCTCCATTTCAGTGCAGACTACAAGAAGAAATAACAATTTTAACCACTTTTAAGTCTTAGTTGTTTGGGTGAAGTCTTGTCAAGGCATTTTAAGAGGAAAAAGTAGCATATTTACAGTTTTAGCCGTTTATACTCCACAAAATATCGCAACAAATATCGTACCATGAGATGTATATCGTGAAAATATCGTACAGAGAGATTTGGATATTGTTACATCTCTAATCATGAGCCTCCCCAACATATTGTGAGCTTTCCTACGATATTGCAATAAATATCGTATCGTGAGACTTGGATATCGTTCGTAAATCAATTCCTGTGCTCCAAATTTGCTCCTATAACTGTCAGCATCGATGAGCTTCATTTGACTGGAGCTGAATGTCTACGGTCTATTGTTTGTCAGTTCATATTTCAGTCTTTTTGTCAGTTCTTCTTGACGTGTTTTGAACGTGAACTTTAGACAGAATCCTATTATTAAAACGTAAATCACAAATCTAATCATGTGGCTGCGATGTGTGGTCTGCTCGTGTTGTGTTCAAACGCAGCGGGAAATTCCTGCTGTCGCTTTCAAGTGCCGAGTAAAGGCTGTGCATTTGTGCGTTTGTGTTTGTGTGACCCTGGAGAGTAGAGCACAAACACAGGGACGTGTTAAACTGCTAATCCTCAGAGCGACTCGAGAGTCTTTAAGTCATTAGTGTCCAAATATCACGTGACATAGTAGAAAACTCTAAAGCTGCACTGTGTCACTTTTCAGAGGAGGGTCCGCCACCTGTTTTGTCTCCCTGGAGAGGCCATTGCTTTGTTTGAAATGTTCAAATTTATCAGTCTTCATCTAAGCATTTCATGGCTAACCCCATTGTAATGTAGCCAGTCCATTACTTGGGCCTAGGACTAGTTAAAAGGTAAAATGAGGAACTGAAACAAAGTTTAAGAAATGTTTATTGAAAATTTATGTGCAGATTGAAGTTACCTGTAAAAGAAAAGGGAAAAAGTAAAAGTGCATTTAAATTGAAGTAATTGTACTTACCCTCTGGTGTGGTTTGCCTCAGGTGCTCCGGCCAAAAGAGTCCCCGGGGAGCCAGAGCACCTTAAGAAGGTTTCCGGGGCAGCCAACCATGTTGTTTGGAGAGGGGAGCAAAATTTTTTAACTGGTTCTATTTAGTATTTTAGGGCATTGAACACTGCTAATTTAAATAAAGATATATACATTTGTTTGTAATGTATGTAATTGGATGTTGTTTGGGCATTGTTTGGATAGTTGGTTTTTAGATATTAAATGTACAAATTATTGGTGCTTACCTGATCGTTAAAGTGGGTTAGGACAGGGCCTTTAAAAGAAGCCAGCCTCACCTTGTTCAGAAGGAGGTGCTGTGTGAGCGCAGGTAACTGCTATGCCTGTTTTTAACCTTTTTGGAATTTTTGTAGATAGTTTTTGTTTTGTCTTTAATAAATGCACTGGGATCTGCACTGTAAACTGGCTCAACTTGACTCTGTTCCTCCTAAAACCGCTAAGGTTTCCACCAGGCCATTACACCCATCTTACGCCTAATGAAAATGAGCAACTTCACTGCGATTTTATTTCTTAAAATTAGAGATGTAACGAAATCCAAATCTCTCGGTACGATATTATCACGATATGCATCTCCCAGTACGATATTTATTGCATTTATTAGTTTGCAGAGGCTGATATAATTGTAGATACAGATGTAGATAAGTCACATTTACTTCCGGCGCTGGTGAGAACCGCAGCTGGTTGCATCGCGCTCCTCTATTTTCCAACTTTTTTTAACTTCAGAAACACACCGTTTTTGCTCCGTTTAAGTCTATTTTTAAATTATTTTTAAGCTATTATTTATTATCTGTTTTATTGTATGTTACCTTTTCCTGCTGTTCTGAAACTGCGCGTTGCAACACTGGAATTTCCCCACTGTGGGACTAATAAAGGCATATCTCATCTTATCTTATCTTATAGACACTTTATTGCTTTTAAAATACCTTGACAAGATTTTGGTGTGAGTTAGGTTTGGTATTACGGTTTACCGCGGTATCAGAAAGTAACAACAATATCAGTTTCATTACCGTGATAAAAAGGACCTAATATCATGTTATAATTTACTGATATCTAAATTTGTTTGCTCAGCACAAGTGAATGTGTGGTTGTATTTTTAATTTAATGCGATCACGATTTAATCTAATAGTGTTTATAATGTTTCTTGGGAAGATGTTTGATTAGTTTCGTACCGTCGTCACGTGACGCTCATAAGTGACCAAGACAAGACGGCGAGTCCGGCTGCAAGAGAGTTGCTCCCCCCAAAAACTCCCAGTACTTCTGCAATTTGACAGCATTTTGGCTTCAAGCGCAGGTTTCTTTACGGTTTACAGACATGAAACTTAAAGTGACGTGGCTAATTTGCATGAACTGTGAGCGCTGATAAAAACAGCTCGCTTCTTGCGCTGCTGTTCAGCTTTTGTCAGACTAAAAGACACAACTCAGTGGAATACATGTTTTTTCAGTGGATTATATGTTTTTTTCTGCGACAGAGGATGTCCTGCCGCAGCTGCCGTAGGACAGTTTTGGTAATATGGTAAAACCGTACATCCCGGTAAAACCCTGAGACGGTATCACGGTATCACCGCCCCACCCTTGTGTGAATTACTTCCATCATAATCCCAAGAATTCAAGTCAAAAACAAAATTCCTCATACGCTGCGCTGAAATGAATCATCCAATCAATCCAATCCACTTTATTTCTATAGCACATTTCACAAACAAACTGTTTCCAAAGTGCTGCACAAATACATAAAAAATAACAACAATAAGATGATAAAGTAAATTACTAAAATAATACTAGTCTTAAAGTAATAAAACTAGTAAAATAATATAAAACCAGTAAAATAAAAATAAAACTATATCATAGAATAGAAATAAATAAACCAATAAATAAATTAGATCAGTAAAACCAATAAAAACACATAAAAATAAATAAAAGACACAGAGGAGCAACAACTCACGCGGTGTTAAAAGCCAGAGAATAAAAGTCTTCAGATGAGATTTAAAACTCTCCACTGTGGAGCTGCTCGAACGTGAAGCGGCAGATCGTTCCAGAGTTTAGGGTCGACCACAGAGAAGCTCCTGTCCTCCTGGTTTTAAGTCTCGTCTTAGGCGCCCTGAGCTGGAGCTGGACCTCGGACCTCAGAGCGCGAGCAGGGGTATAAATTTGGATGAGGTCCGAGACGTACTGTGGAGCCAGTCCATTCAAAGCTTTAAAAACAAACAATAAAATCTTAAAATCAATTCTAAAATTAACAGGGAGCCAGTGCAAAGATGCAAGGATTGGGGTGATGTGCTCTTCTCTCCTTTTTGTTCCTATTAAAAGTCGCGCTGCAGAGTTTTGGACGAACTGTAGTCGGTAAAGTGCGTTTTGCGAAATGCCGGAATAAAGTGCATTACAGTCGTCCAGGCGCGATGAAATAAAAGCGTGTATAATTTGTTCAAATAGTTTAAAAGATAAAAAAGGTTTAACTTTAGATAAAAGCCGCAAATGATAAAAACTTGATTTTAAAACATTGTTAATCTGTTTATCAAATTTAAAATCGCGGGATATGTAGTTCCCAATGTTTATAAGCTGTTGCTGCTATAAAACGAAGCATTTAAGCAAAAAAAAACTTGTAATTCGATGTATTGTGACAGCCCACGATATTATTTGAGACTTTTGACGATATTTTGGTTATCGTTACATCCCTAAAAACGACTTAATAAAAGAAACGAGTTTGCTGATTTCCATGTTAGAAAACGACGGTGCACAGTGGGGGGAGCTGACGTCGCCGTAAACGTCATCACAACAAAGTCAGCTGCACGTCACACTAGCGAGGAACAGATTTTTATTGTTTCATTTGTACCAAAATGACAACGCGACGCTTTTGAATCCGTCACCGATTAAGGAGTGATACGTAGCTCTGAATTTAAGCAAAGGAACTTGTAATTCGATATATTGTGATGGTCCACGATATTATTGTGAGACTTTTGACGACACGATATCACGATATTTTGGTTATTGTTGCATCCCTCCACAGATCTGACCTGGAAGATAGAGACTAGGAGATAGAAAAGCAAATTTTAGACAAAGCAAGAGCGTTTTCATGGACTGAAGGTTTAAGTGCTGCGTGTCTTGGTTGTTCTGCCTGTTTCTGCTCCACCTGAGTCCGGGTCGTTGTACCAGTCGGTCTGATCGTCGCTCTGCTGTTGGAAAGTGCTCTGTTTTTGACCTGTGTGTGTGCAGATCTGATCCTCCGAACACCGAGAGCTCCATCAGAGTCCACGAGGAACGCTTCTGTCCTGAACATGTCAACACGAACACACAAACACAGCACAAACACCCTGAACACGAGGCTCTGTTTGTGGTAAATGTTTTTGTCGAGTCAAACATGCTCCAAACACGAGAGACAGTGGCTCTTTTTATCTTTCATTTTCATCCTTGCCACGTTTTCTTTTTTCGCACATTTTTCCTTGACAGAAGTGCACAGGTGTGAACGAGCACAAGTCAGATGACTCACATCATGTCATGAGTCTGATAAATCCAACATCAGATAATGATCAGATGTGTGTAGTGCCTGGATTCTGTTTCTCTGTGGATTATCGCAGACTCCAGTCCCACAGTGGCTCGTGAGGTTTGGGGTTTTTTCTCTGGAGCTGAAGGAGCAGCTTTGTCCCTCCACCGATCCTTCACAAATCAATGTACTCTGCATCTGCCTTTTAATCCTGTAATTATCAAGTCTTTGTCAGCTCTTAGTCATTTAATCTGCTCCTCTCTCCTCTCTCCTGCTGCCGTGTTAGAATATTCACTCTTCATATTCACTTCAGTTTAAAAGGTGACATTTTAAGGGCTTTTGAACATTCAAAAATAATATTTGGTCGTTTTCATCACATTGGAGCTGGTGGATCTGGCGTCCGTGTGTGGAATGAAAGTGTCTTGACTTCACATGTCAGTCTTTAGCCCAAGTCCCGCCCCCTTTTGTCTCTGGGCCAATTAAAAAGCCACAGATTCAGACCGTTGCTTTTGATCAGAGGAAACTGTCTGTCAACAAGTTCCTTTGTTTGTGAACTGCAGAAATCAAATCAGTCATGCAAACTTTTAACTACATTTAAATGTTTGATGAGTCTTATGAAGTGTGCTTGGACACCTCGAGGTGTTTACAGTTTAACATTTTCTGGAAGCAAATACCAACGTGGCTCATGCCAGATGGATGTGTGCAGCTCTGTCGCTGAAACAGTCACTGTGTATCAGGAGTTTTGCCAGTCTGTTTTTTAAAGCATGCCCTTGTTTTTATTTCATTTTATCATAATTATATTAGTTGTTTAATGTTGTTCCACCAGAATGACGCAAGTTTCTAATTTGTAATTTTGTTCACTGACAATGACAAAAAACAAACAAACAAAAAACAATAAAAATAAGTCAGTACTTCAACTTGAGCACAATATTTGAGTAACTTACATAAGCCTATGGGATATGAGTCCAGCAGCCTGCACCTGGTCAGCAACACACTATCCCAGAGTGTCCAAACATCTCTAAACACAGACGAAGCAGAGGCCGATCCAGGACCATAGACTGATGCTCAATACAGTGAATAATTGAAATATGTGCATGTTTATCAATCAATCAAACTTTATTTATAAAGCGCTTTTCATACAAAAACGTAACACAAAGTGCTTTACAGTGATTAAAAACAATCCCGCATTTCCATCCACCCACTTATCCAACCCCACACCGCCCAACTCCACACAAACCAAACAACCCAGACACACACACACACACACACACACACACACACACACACACGCACACACACACGACACACACACACACACGCACACACACGCACACACACGCACACACACGCACACACACACACGCACACACACACACGACACACACACACACACACGCACACACACGCACACACACGGCACACACACACACGCACACACACACACACGCACACACACACACGCACACACACGCACACGCACACACACACACACACACACACACACACACACTCCTCTATCTCTACCATCTCTTTATCTCCTTCTTTCACCCCTCTTTCACTCTTCCCTCTCTCTTCATCTGCCTTAATCTGTCTTTCTTCTTTCTCTCAACTTCTTCCTTTTCTTTCTTTCTCTCTCATCTTTACTCTTCTACTCACTTTCTCTCTTATTCCCTCCTTCCTTCTCTATCTTCCCATCTCTCTTTGCCTCCTCTCTTCTTCTGTCTCGCTTTCTTTCTGCTCTCCTGCAACTCCCTCTCTCTTTCTCTCTCGTCTCTTCTTCTTTCATTCCTTTTTCTCTCTCGCCTTTACTCGTTTTTCTCTTTCGTCTTTACTCTTCCACTCACTCTTTCTCTCTCTTATTCCCTCTTTCCTTCTCCTCTATCTGACTCTTCTCTTCTTCTCTCCATCTCGCTCCCTTTCTGTTCTCCTACCTCCATCTCTCCTACAACTCCCTCTCTCTTTTCCTTCTCTTCTCTCCCTCTTTCTCTCTCGTCTCTTCTTCTTTCTTTCCTTTCTCTCTCCCTGTTCCTCTCTCACCTTTACTTGTCTTTCTCTTTCATCTTTACTCTTCTATTCACTTTCTCTCTTTTTGCCTCCTCTCTTCTTCTGTCTCGCTTTCTTTCTGCTCCCCTGCAACTCCCTCTCTCTTTCTCTCCGTCTTTCTCTCTCGTCTCTTCTTCTTTCATTCCTTTTTCTCTCTCACCTTTACTTGTTTTTCTCTTTCGTCTTTACTCTTCCACTCTCTCTCTCTCTTATTCCCTCTTTCCTTCTCCTCTATCTGACTCTCTCTGCTTCTGTCTGTCTCCTTACCTCTCTGCTTCCCCACCCTACAACTCCCTCTCTCTTTTCCTTCTCTTCTCTCCTTCTTTTCTCTCCGTCTTTCTCTCTCTTCTCGTCTCTTTCAGACACACTGCAGTGCCTCATTTCACTCTACCATCTCTTTATCTCCTTCTTTCATCCCTCTTTCACTCTTCCCTCTCTCTTCATCTGCCTTAATCTGTCTTTCTTCATTCTCTCTTCTTCCTTTTCTTTCTTTTTTCTCTCTTTCTCTCTCACCTTTACTCGTCTTTCTCTTTCATCTTTACTCTTCTACTCTCTTTCTCTCTTTGCCTCCTCTCTTCCTCTGCTCTCTCACCTCCCCGTCTCTCCTACAACTCCCTCTCTCTTTCTCTCCGTCTTTCTCTCTCTTCTCGTCTCTCTTTCAGACGCACTACCATCTCTTTAGCTCCTTTTTTCATCCCTCTTTCACTCTTCCCCCTCTCTTCATCTGCCTTCATCTGTCTTTCTTCATTCTCTCAACTTCCTCCATTTCTTTTTTCTCTCTTTCTCTCTCACCTTTACTCGTCTTTCTCTTCCACTCTTCACTTTCTCTCTTATTCCCTCTTTCCTTCTCCTCTATCACGTTGCCTCTCTGCTCCCCCACCTCCATCTCTCCTTCGACTCCCTCTCTCTTTCTCTCCGTCTCTTCTCGTCCATTTCTTTCTTTTTTTTTCTCTCTTTCTCTCTCACCTTTACTCATTTTTCTCTTTCGTCTTTACTCTTCCACTCACTCTCTCTCTCTTATTCCCTCTTTCCTTCTCCTCTATCTGACTCTTCTCTTCTTCTCTCCATCTCGCTCCCTTTCTGTTCTCCTACCTCCATCTCTCCTACAACCTCCTTTCTTTTCTTCTCTTCTCTTTCTCTCCGTCTTCCTCTCTTCTTTCAGACACACTGCAGTGCCTCATTTCACTCTACCATCTCTTTATCTCCTTCTTTCATCCCTCTTTCACTCCCTCTCTCTTCATCTGCCTTAATCTTTTTCTCTCTCACCTTTACTCATTTTTCTCTTTCGTCTTTACTCTTCCACTCACTTTCTCTCTTATTCCCCAGTCCGTGTGTCATTCGTTCATTTGTTTTTCAATATAAAACCAAAAAAAAAAAAAAAAAAAGCTGCTGTTTTCTTCGTTATTCAAATTCCAAAACCAAAATGAAAAAAAAAAAACAGATAATGATTTGTGTTTAAATGAAAAATGTTTACGTGACTTAAACTGCGATGCTGAACTTTTGCGCCGCATACGGACTGAACCAGGACTGAACCTAGTCCCGGTCTGGTCCCAGTCACAGTCCCAGTCCCAGTCTGGTCCTGGTCTCAATCATGGTCTTAGTTCTGGTCTGGTCCTGGTCCGGTCCCGGTCTCGGTCTCAGTCCCGGTCTGGTCCCAGTCTCAGTCCTAATCTGGTCCCAGTGTGGTCCCGGTCTCAGTCCCGGTCTGGTTCTGGTCTCAGTCCTGGTCTCACTTCTGGTCAGTCCCAGTCTCAGTCCTTGTCTGGTCCCAGTCTAAGTCCTGGTCTCAATCACATTCTGATCCTGGTCTGGTCCCAGCTTCAGTCCCAGTCCGGTCCCGGTCTCAGTCCTGGTCTGGTCCCAGTCTCAATCCTGGTCTTAGTTCTGGTCAGTCCTGGTCTCAGCTCTGGTCCTGATCCCAGACTCAGTCCCAGTCTGGTCCCAGTCTAAGTCCTGGTCTCAATCATGGTCTGGTCCTGGTCTGGTCCCGGCTTCAGTCCCAGTCTGGTCCCTGTCTCAATCCTGGTCTTAGTTCTGGTCTCAGTCCTGGTCCTGATCCCAGACTCAGTCCCAGTCTGGTCCCAGTCTAAGTCCTGGTCTCAATCATGGTCTGGTCCTGGTCTGGTCTGGTCCGGGCCTGGTCCCGGTCTGGTCCCGGTCTCAATCTCAGTTCTGGTCAGTCCCAGTTCGGTCCCGGTCTCAATCTTGGTCTCAGTTCTGGTCAGTCCTGGTCTCATTCCTGGTCCTGATCTCAGACTCAGTCCTTGTCTGGTCCCGGACCTGTTTTTAGTCCCGGTTCAGTTCTGGTTCAGTCCGGCATCACAGCTGAAGTCACATAAACTTGAAAAGTCCATTATCCTTTTTTCCATTTTTCATTTAAACACAAAATCAAAAACTGAAAAACATAATCATTTCATTTTGGTTTTAAAGACAAATAATGAAGAAAATTGTTGCTTTTTTATTTTCTTATTTTTGGTTTTATTTTGAAAAAGGAATGAAGGAACGACACACAGATTTTCCCGCTCGATCTCACTCTCTCTTCTTCTTCTTCTTCTCTGTCTCATTACCTCTCTGCTCTCCTCCAACTCCCTCTTCTCTCTTTTCCTTCTCTTTCCCTCCGTCTTTCCCTCTCGTCTCTCTTTCCGACACACTGCTGTGCTCTGTGCGCTTGTGTCCCGCGGTGAAAGAGCTCTTTGACACTGTGGCCCCGTCTCCCGCTGCACCGCAGAACAACTGCACGGCTCAGCACTTTCACGTTACGGGAGGATTTCACGTCGTTCGAGGAGCTTTGCCTAAGGTTTCGTTTCTTAGATTTTTATGACACGAGTCGCTGAATCACGATGAACCGAACGTAGTGGAACTCGCGGTGTGATCCGAACCTCACGCAGCGGGAGACGGGTTCTGTGGTATTTGTGACGTTACGGAGTCGTGAGGGAGTCGAGACCGATCGCAGACTTTACGTTTAGTCGGGAGGGTCGGTCACGTCGCGGCGCTGAGGTTTGGGTGGAGCCAAAGGTGAAGAATTTGTGTAGCGTTTGTTGTTGTTAATTTGTTTTTCAAAATAAAATAAAAAAAAAAGAAAGAAAGACAATGGAAAAAAACAACAACAGAATTGAACCAGGACTAAACCAGGACTAAGAAAGGACTAAGGCCGGACTAAGACAGGACTGAACTAGGACTAAAACAGGACTAAGAAAGGACTAAAACAGGACTAAGACAGGACTGAACCAGGACTAAAACAGGACTGAACCAGGACTAAAACATGACTAAGAAAGGACTAAAACAGGACTAAGACAGGACTAAAACAGGACTGAACCAGGACTAAAACAGGACTGAACCAGGACTAAAACAGGACTACGAAAGGACTAAGACAGGACTGAACTAGGACTAAAACAGGACTAAGACAGGACTGAACTAGGACTAAAACAGGACTGAACTAGGACTAAAACAGGACTAAGAAAGGACTGAACCAGGACTAAAACAGGACTGAACCAGGACTAAAACAGGACTGAACCAGGACTAAAACAGGACTGAACCAGGACTAAAACAGGACTAAGAAAGGACTAAGACAGGACTGAACTAGGACTAAAACAGGACTAAGAAAGGACTGAACCAGGACTAAAACAGGACTGAACCAGGACTAAAACAGGACTAAGACAGGACTGAACCAGGACTAAAACAGGACTGAACCAGGACTAAAACAGGACTGAACCAGGACTAAAACAGGACTAAGAAAGGACTAAGACAGGATTAAGACAGGACTAAACCAGGTCTAAACCAGGACTAAAACAGGACTAAACCAGGTCTCAACCAGGACTGAACCAGGACTAAAACAGAAAACATGACTAAGACAGAACTGAACCAGGACTGAGTGTCGGGCTGGTCCCGGAGGTGCGCCCGTGTAGACTGTCGGGTGACCAAGGACTGAGCTCGGGACTAGACCAGGACTGAGACCAGAACCATACCGGGACTGAGACTGGGTTTGAGACCGGATCTGAGACTGGAACTGAGACCGGTTCAGTCGTCATTCAGCCCAAAACTCCGCCATCGCAGTTTAAGTCACAGAAACGGGAAACGATCGTTATCCATTTTTTTCCTTTACTCAATTAAACACAAAATCAAAAACTGAAAAAATGACTCTTTATCCTTTTTTTTTTTTTTTTTGGTTTTGGAGACAAATAGTTGTTTTTTCGTTTTCTTATTTTTGATTTAATTTTGAAAAATAAATGAACCAACGACACACAGATTGTGAAGCGCTCAAACAAACCAAAACAAACATGGCGCCGCCGACAGATGTACTTCAGTCTATTTTATCGTCAATCCAGACTATTTAGAGTGAAAAATGTGCAGCAGGTAAAAGCTTTGTGCATCTGTGGACCCGGGACGATGTCTGTGCTTTTCTCTAAACTGGATTTAACTACAATTTTTCAACTTGTTCTGCTTTGAACAACATCAGATTCTAATCCTGATCGATTGATGATGAGTAGAAGTTTATTCAGAGCGTCATGAGTGTCATCAGTCTGGCGTTGGTGTGTTCCAACCGGGATTTTTGCCCGTCTGTCCTGGATCGTTGCTCTGACTGGTGACTCCACTCGTGAACAGGGAGACGGAGACTCACGCTTCACACACGAGCGAAACTGTGACGTGACCAGGACTCAACCAGGTCTAAACCAGGACTCAACCATGTCTAAAAGCAGGACTAAACTAGGAGTAAAACCAGGACTAAACCAGGACTAAACCGGGACATAAACCAGGACTCAACCAGGTCTAAACCAGGACTCAACCATGTCTAAAAGCAGGACTAAACTAGGAGCAAAACCAGGACTAAACCAGGACTAAACTGGACATAAACCAGGACTAAACCATGTCTAAAAGCAGGACTAAACTAGGAGCAAAACCAGGACTAAACCAGGACTAAACCGGGACATAAACCAGGACTCAACCATGTCTAAAAGCAGGACTAAACTAGGAGTAAAACCAGGACTAAACCAGGACTAAACCGGGACATAAACCAGGACTAAACCAGGTCTAAACCAGGACTCAACCATGTCTAAAAGCAGGACTAAACTAGGAGTAAAACCAGGACTAAACCAGGACTAAACCGGGACATAAACCAGGACTAAACCAGGTCTAAACCAGGACTCAACCATGTCTAAAAGCAGGACTAAACTAGGAGTAAAACCAGGACTAAACTGGGACATAAACCAGGACTAAACCAGGTCTAAACCAGGACTCAACCATGTCTAAAAGCAGGACTAAACTAGGAGTAAAACCAGGACTAAACCAGGACTAAACCGGGACATAAACCAGGACTAAACCAGGACATAAACCAGGACTCAACCATGTCTAAAAGCAGGACTAAACTAGGAGCAAAACCAGGACTAAACCAGGACTAAACCGGGACATAAACCAGGACTCAACCAGGTCTAAACCAGGACTCAACCATGTCTAAAAGCAGGACTAAACTAGGAGTAAAACCAGGACTAAACCAGGACTAAACCGGGACATAAACCAGGACTCAACCAGGTCTAAACCAGGACTCAACCATGTCTAAAAGCAGGACTAAACTAGGAGTAAAACCAGGACTAAACCAGGACTAAACTGGGACATAAACCAGGACTCAACCAGGTCTAAACCAGGACTCAACCATGTCTAAAAGCAGGACTAAACTAGGAGTAAAACCAGGACTAAACCAGGACTAAACCGGGACATAAACCAGGACTAAACCAGGACATAAACCAGGACTAAACCATGTCTAAAAGCAGGACTAAACTAGGAGTAAAACCAGGACTAAACCAGGACTAAACCGTGTCTAAAAGCAGGACTAAACTAGGAGTAAAACCAGGACTAAACCAGGACTAAACCGGGACATAAACCAGGACTCAACCAGGTCTAAACCAGGACTCAACCATGTCTAAAAGCAGGACTAAACTAGGAGTAAAACCAGGACTAAACCAGGACTAAACTGGGACATAAACCAGGTCTAAACCAGGACTCAACTATGTCTAAAAGCAGGACTAAACTAGGAGTAAAACCAGGACTAAACCAGGACTAAACTGGGACATAAACCAGGACTCAACCAGGTCTAAACCAGGACTCAACCATGTCTAAAAGCAGGACTAAACTAGGAGTAAAACCAGGACTAAACCGGGACATAAACCAGGACTAAACCAGGACATAAACCAGGACTAAACCATGTCTAAAAGCAGGACTAAACTAGGAGCAAAACCAGGACTAAACCAGGACTAAACCGGGACATAAACCAGGACTAAACCAGGACTAAACCAGGACTAAACCATGTCTAAAAGCAGGACTAAACTAGGAGTAAAACCAGGACTAAACCAGGACTAAACCGGGACATAAACCAGGACTCAACCAGGTCTAAACCAGGACTCAACCATGTCTAAAAGCAGGACTAAACTAGGAGTAAAACCAGGACTAAACCAGGTCTAAACCAGGACTCAACCATGTCTAAAAGCAGGACAAAACTGTAAACCGCCACAAACACAGATCTGGATGACTGTGACATGAACGACGTGAACATGAGATCCAAACTTTTTTTTTTTTTTTGGAGCTTTTATTGCCACAAATCATTTTAAAAGAAGAAACGCACACACATTTTATTTATTTATTTATTTCGGTCACAGGTATATTTTGACTTTAATTCATAAAACAGTCATATTTAATATATACAGACCGAAAAGGTGCAGGCTGAAGCTTAAGCTTATTATGCCTTTACCCTTTATTCCTTTGTCAGAGCTTCATCTTGACATCAGTTCATCTTCATAAATACAGCAGGAAGAAGAAACAAGCAAATCAGTAACAGAACAACAAAGTTCTACAGCACAAACTAAGTCTCATATTTCATGTTTCTGTCCAGAGTTAAACATTTAAACGTCTTTATGAAGTGAAAGAAAGTGGTGCACAGTTTTAGGTTTTCTGTACAGTTGTTCCAGAGCTCCGCCCCTTTAACAGATTTACAAAATTTCATAATGTTTGTTCTGATTTTCTTTTTAATAAACACGGTCGTGCCTCTGAGCTCATATCGGCTCTTTCGGATTTTGAACATGTTCTGTAACGATTTCGACAGGAGATTGTTGTTTACTTTGAACATGATTTTCAGAGTATAAAGGTCGACTAAATCATAAAATTTCAGCGTTTGAAGGTTTATAAATAATGCATTGGTTGGTTCGTTATAAGTTGATAATGTGATGCTCTTATTGCCTTTTTTTGTAGGGTAAAGATTGGCTTTGTATTCGTCTTATATGTATTGCCCCAAATCTCAATACCGTAGGTTATGTAGGGCATTACCAGCGAGTTATATATAATAAAAAGACATCAGCTGAGTCCAGGTGCAGGACCAACAAGATTAGATAAAACCGAAATGATAAAAGTTTGAACACTGTTTCAAAGCTCCAAACGTGATGTAAAACAAGTGCAGGGGGTGGGGTGTGAATATGCCTGGAGAGGGACGTGTCACACATGAATGAGGGATATATACCGTATTTTTCTATAAATCTATAATCTATAAATCAATCCAGAGTATAAGTCGCACCAGCCTAAAAATGCGTAATGAAGAAGAAGAAAAAATATAAGTCACACTGGACTCTAAATCGCACTTTTTGGGGAAATTAATTTTATAAAATCAGAGACCAGGAACCGACATTGTATCTTGAAAGTCAAGTTTTTAGTAATAACAATAGTCCCCCTCATATTAATTGTGTTTTCCATAAATATTTGTCTCGTATCTTTCAATTTGGAATATGAAAGAGGATCCCATTGTCCATCCCTGAGTCAAATTTCATGGGGTTTGGTCAATAATTAACCCAGATATTGAGAAACAAAATTTTTGGCCCCATTTACCACAATGTTAACTAAAATTTCAAAGTGATCCAGAATCCAGGATTTCTTCCGGATCACCCCCAAAATGAAATCAGTTCTTCCTTTTCACATTTCCAACAAATCCTGAAAATTTCATCAAAATCGGTCCATAATTTTTTGAGTTATGTTGCTAACAGACAAACAAACAAACAAACAAACAAACAGACAAACAAACAAACAAAAAACAAAACAAACAAACAAACAAACAAAACAAACAAACAGACAAACAAACAGACAAACACAAAAACAAACAAAACAAACAAACAACAAACAGACAAACAAACAAACAGACAAACAAACAGACAAACAACAGACAAAACAAACAAACAGACAAACAAACAAACAAACAGACAAACAAACAGACAACAAACAAACAGACAAACAAACAGACAAACAAACAGACAAACAAACAGACAAACAGACAAAACAAACAGACAAACAAACAAACAGACAAACAGACAAACAAACAGACAAACAAACAGACAAACAAACAGACAAACAAACAAACAAGAACAAACAAACAAACAAACAGACAAACAAACAGACAAACAAACAGACAAACAAACAAACAAACAGACAAACAAACAAACAAACAAACAGACAAACAAACAGACAAACAAACAAACAGACAAACAGACAAACAAAACAAACAAAACAAACAGACAAACAAACAAACAGACAAACAAACAAACAAACAACAAAACAAACAAACAAACAGACAAACAAAAGACAACAAACAAACAAACAGACAGACAAAAAAACAAACAAACAAACAAACAGACAAAAACAAACAAACAGACAAACGCTGGCAAAAACATAACCTCCTTGGCGGAGGTAACAACAGGCTGAGTAGCATCTGGTATGTTAACGAAACATACATAACTACAGCATAAACAACAGAACCTACATTTACCAAACTCTCCATCTCACTCCAAATCACCTAATCCACTGAATCCACTGAATTCTTCATCCTCGGTGTCACTTCTGAGCAACTCCCCGCAGCTTCGGTTGTCACTGGAGTCCAGACATGGTGCACACTCCCAGTTGCCGTGAAGCTGTGTTCTCCGTCCCCGTCTTTCTCCAGCCCCTCACAAGTTTCTCGCTCACTCCACATTTTCTTTCTGCTGCGCGATTACCGTTTTCGGCTGAATATTTCACTACTTGCAGCAAGACAGCGGCACACAAGACTAGAGTGCCCTGTCTGAAAAATGTTATATATATAAGTCACACCGGAGTATAAATCGCAGGAAACACCCAAACCATGAAAAAAAGTGCCACTTAAAGTCCGAAAAATACGGTATACAAGTGAGCCCAAAACATCTACAAAAATATCAACCAGTTAGGAGTAAAAAAACTTTCCAGAGTGTATATACAGGATAGAATAAGTACCAAACAATACAAATCACAAATACACTTGTTCAGTAAGTAGTAGTTGATGTAGTAGTTGATGACAAAAATACACAATCACGACATACTGTAGGTATCAAAGACCATATCAAGAAACACAGACCTACAAAAATGGTTTTATATCTAAGTCTTTGTTTAAACCTGCTGGAGCCATAGTGTGTGTGTGTGTGTGTGTGTGTGTGTGTGTGTGTGTGTGTGTGTGTGTGTGTGTGTGTGTAGTAGGTTTCTCGCTGCAGTAATAAACATTTATGATTACCGCCTCTCGGGGGTTTGTCTACTTTTTCTACACCAATGTCTTGAAAGTAGAAGGAGTTTGTGGCCGTCCTTTATGGAATGTTCCTCCACGGGTTTGTGTTCATCACAAATCAGTTCACATCAACAGTGTCCTGAGACCCTCACACAATCAGTGTTGGGAAGGTGACTTTTAAAATGTTTTCCCCTACAGATTACAGATTACACACCCCAAAATGTACTTTGTAATGGAATCCATTAAATTATTTAAGGTGAGTAATGTAATCTGAATACTTTGGATTACTTGATTTGCTGTAGAGAAGCAAAGACCAGGATATCGTAACATAAGATGTTTTATCTGCTAAAATAAAATAAAAAGCCCAGACTTTACTGAACCGTATTAAAAGATATTATTGATAGAAAAGGAGGAGACACGTTTTAGTTAGCTGTTTTAGTCCTGGTTTATTCCTGGTTTTAGACTTGGTTTAGACCTGGTTTAGATCTAGTTTAGATCTAGTTTAGGCCTGGTTTTAGTCCTGGTTTAGACCTGGTTTAGTCCTGTTTTAGACCTGTTTTAGACCTGGTTTAGATCTAGTTTAGGCCTGGTTTTAGTCCTGGCTTTAGACCTGGTTTAGACCTAGTTTAGATCTAGTTTAGACCTGGTTTTAGTCCTGGTTTAGATCTAGTTTAGACCTGGTTTAGTCCTGGTTTAGTCCTAGTTAAGATCTAGTATAGATCTAGTTATATCTAGTTTGGACTTGGTTTTAGTCCTGTTTTGTCCTGGATTAGATCTAGTTTAGCTCTAGTTTAGACCTGGTTTAGACCTGGTTTAGTCCTGGTTTAGACCTGGTTTAGTCCTGGTTTAGTCCTGGTTTAGACCTAGTTAAGATCTAGTTTAGATCTGGTTTAATTTCCAGCAATGAGTGGAATTACCGAAAAAAAAAACAGTGAAAACAGGAAAATACCGCTGTGTAATCCATTTATTTCAAGTAACTGTAATCTAATTACCACTCACTGAAACAGTAACTGTAACTGAATACAGTTACTCATAATTTGTACTCTGATTACGTAATTTTGGTACATCTAATCCGTTACTCCCCAACACCGCACACAACTTACACATTTACCTTTTTTTGGACCTCACCTCTTTCAAAAATTGGCACATTCAGCTGTAACTGAGCTGCTAATTGGATAAACGTGTGTGATTTTTTGATTTCCGCTGATCAATTTTAGGTGTCTGAGCCGACCTTTTTAATGTTGCGTATCTTCAAAACTAGTTTCACAATCATTTTCGCACCTCCGCTTCCAACGAAAGCCCCAAGTGAATGTTTTTATAGTGCGCTCCGGTCGGGGACGTCTCTCCTCTGTCTCTCCTCGTCCCTCGCTCTGTTTGCTTACTCATTTGGGCTCATGTTAAAGCGTGACCACACAGTTTATGTGGCATCTTCTCCGCCCCCTCTCCTCCGTGGCGCTGCGGATCCTCTAAAGACTTCCCTGACCTCTTTTCCGTGCAGCCTGTGGCCTTGTGTTTGTCTCCAGCCTCACTGCAGTTTGTTGTTGTGCATTTAAATAGCTTTCTGTGCTTTCAGTGTTTTATTCAAGTCTCAAGTTTCGGTGTTTTTCTCTGTTTTTAATGTGCACCGCTGAAGGCTTAAAGAGGCTGTTATGTCATATATTTTATTTTAATTTCCATGAACTTAACCAAACTACTGTGGCCCCATATGAAGTAAACATGCTCC
Organism: Boleophthalmus pectinirostris; assembly: GCF_026225935.1. NCBI lineage: Eukaryota > Metazoa > Chordata > Actinopteri > Gobiiformes > Gobiidae > Boleophthalmus > Boleophthalmus pectinirostris. The sequence goes on along the minus strand of NW_026571353.1, from coordinate 36,336,986 downwards.
AAACAAACAGAACTTTTACTATAACAACTGTAATAACGATTTATTCTTACCGTATTTTTTGGACTATAAGTGGCACTTTTTTCATGGTTTGGGTGTTTCCTGCGATTTATACTCCAGTGTGACTTATATATTAAAATGTTCACACTGAAGAGTCGAGAGGTTCTAGTCTTGTGTGTCAGTATCTGCTGCTCCTGTTCCTCCTGTACCACTGTCACTTATTGCTCTCCTGCGCATGTCTCCTGCAGAAAGAGCCTCTGTCCTGCTGCAAGTCGTGAAATATTCAGCTGAAAACTGTAATCAAGCAGCAGAAAGAAAGTTTGGCGCTCTGTTTACCTCTGGAGGTCAAGGAGTTGCTCAGAAAAGACACCGAGGATGAAGAATTGAATGGATTTAGTGATTTGGAGTGAGATGGAGAGTTTGATAAACTTGTTCTGTTCTGTTATTTATGTTATAGTTTATCTGAAGAACTGTTCATATGTGACATTAACAGTCTGTTGTTCTCTCTTCTATTGTTTTTACTAGAACTTGACTTTCAACATGAAATGTCGGTTCCTGGTCTCTGATTTTATAAAATAAATTTCCCCCAAAAAGTGCGACTTATGTTTTTTTCTTCTTCATTATGCATCTTTTGCTGGTGTGACTTATACTCCGGAGTGACTTCTAGTCCAAAAAATACAGTAGTTACAAAAACAATGGACATGATGGCCATTTTGTTTCTTTGGTGTTTTTGTTCAAGACAATATCCAATCAAAAATCTGAAGGAGTCTCATGTGAGTCTCTCATTTTGGTTTTCAGTTTCAATGCTGAAATCCAGTTGGTTTAAAAGTACAAGGTTCTCTCAGTCATGGAAATCCAGGAAAAGTCATGGAAATTGAAAATGTCATATACCGGGCCTGGAAAAGTCATGGAATTTTAGTATTTCTTTCACGCAACTACAGTGTTCTGTTATGTTCTCATTAGGCTATTAAGATTATTTCTGAACGTCTGCACCTTTTGTTTAAAAGAGACGACAGTAAATGCACTGACAGTATTTTGAATGTTAAAAACTATAAAACCAAACCATAAGGTGAGTGGAAAGAGTTAACATTTCATATTTAGTCTTAAAAGTCTGATCAGTTCTCCACATGTAGGTGCTTGAACTCCTCCACTTGAGGCACCCTCACCTGTGGTCATGAGCTCTCGGTAATGACTGAAAAGATGAGGTCGCAGATACAAACGGTCGAAATGAGTGCTGGACTCTCCCTTAGAGACAGGGTGAGGAGCTCAGTCACACGGGAGGAGCTCGGAGTAGAGACGCTGCTCCTCCACGTGGAGAGGAGCAGCTGAGGCTCAGGCATCAGGCTGTTCCGGATGCCTCTTGGGCGTCTCCCTCGAGAGGTGTTCCGGGTATGACCCACCGGGAGGAGGCCCCAGGGAAAACCTAGGACACGGTGGAGGGACTGTGTCTCTGGACTGGCCTGGGAACGCCTTGGGGTCCCCCTGGCGGAGCTGGAGGAAGTGTCTGGGGTGAAGAAGTCTGGGAGTCCCTGCTTAGAACTCGGGACCCGGCCCTGGATACGTGGAAGAAAATGGATGGATGGACACATGTAGGTGCTGAAAAGTCATGGAAAATTCACTTTAGGTCATGAAAAAGTCATGGAAATGTTTTGAGATGTTGTCAGTGAAAAAGAGTGGGAACTCTGAACCCTGAATAGTCTAACCTGAATAGTCACTACGTAAACCCCAGCACTTGCAGCCAGTCCTGAATCGGTGCTAGTGCAGCCTCTGCAGCTGATTGACTGAATTCTAGAGGTTCTGAGCTTTCACATGAGAACTATCTATAAACTGAGAATTAATAAAACTTGTGTGTGTTTATCTCTGGCCACACAGGTTCAGATGTGATTCTAAGATTGTAGGTGACATACATACATTTCCTTTAAGTTGCATTAGACTTGGACAAACTTTAATGATCCTCAGGGGAAATTATTTGGACACAGTCGCTCACGCATCACAATATAATATAATAACAAAGAGCAAAAATATAAACGGTAATAATAAATTCAAAATAAGTCGCAAACATAGCAATAGGGAAAATGGAATTAAAAGTTTCCCATGGGTCCTCTAATATGCAAAACTAATTATTTTGAATGAGTAGTGACTTGTTTCATTTTCACATTTGGATAATACAGTACATTTGATCTTTCTCCTGAGCCACACTTCATAATAGAGCAGGAGATTACTCAAACAGCGCTAATGAAACACAGCAACAACTCCACGTCTTCCGAGGTGAAGGTGTGATGTGAGAAAACTGTGCTCAGACGAACGGTGAACTCAGACCACGAGAATCAAACCTGGACTCAGTGAGCAGAGTTTCTTCTTACAATAATCATAACACATTTTGTATTCTTACACTGTTCACCGACCTGTGTTATAATGTCGTTTCCTCATCGCAAACCTACTCGGAGTTGTGTTTTATTTCATTCACACATTTGACCCATACCTCCGGCAGATTTAGGCTGAGTTCTTCTCTCAAACTAAAAACTGAGTCTGTTCCACCATCCATCCATTTTCTTCCTCTATGTATCCGGGGCTGGGTCGCTCTTCTCTCTCCAAACACACTTCCCCCAGCTCTTCCGGGGGATGTTGAGCATGGATCTAAAATAAAAACTGTATAAGGCACTCCTCTTCTTTCCTGGCTCAAGACCGACTAGTGGCTGCTCCAGGTACTGCAGCTTCAGGAGCCTGGGCCCAGAAAGATCTGTCCTATAGATGTAGATGATTTTTTGTGAATTCACAAGGTCTCATCCTGTCGGTCTGGACACCGCGGTTCGTCAGAAAAACATTCAGTCCTGGATCAGTGGTTCACGTATCCGTTTTTTAAACGAATCGTTATCCGTTTTTTTTCTTTTTTATTTTTAGTTTTATATTGAAAAACTAATGAACGAATGATACACGGATTGAAAACTTTCACAAAGGTCAGATTTCGTAAGGATTCTTTTCTATTTTCACAACATAAACTTTTAAAATGTTTAAATCCTCAAAGCGCCTAAAATTTTGCTTTGTAAGACTCCCCCCGCACGGAGCCTGGTCAAGCAGCTCTCGCTTTGATTGGTCCAAACGCTCCACGCCGTGCACGTTACAGACATCACACAGACGCACATCACAGTCGACCCTATTGAGGAAGTAAATGCAGAAGTGAAAATTATTTTTAGGCCCATGTGCCAGTGAGCACAGACCACTGAAAACAATACGGTGCCATCTTGATATCATCCTCCAGATTTTATTGTAGTTCTATGATCCCGAGGCCAACTGAGAGTCACTGTCCCTTCAGCATGTCTTGTGTCCTCCTCCCGGTGGGACACGAACACCTCTCGAGGGAAGCGTCCAGGAGGCATCGGGAACAGCTGCTCCTCTCGATGCGGAGGAACAGCGGCTCTACTCCGAGCTCCTCCCGTGTGACCGAGCTCCTCACCCTGTCTCTAAGGGGGCGCCCAGACACCCTGCGAAGGAAACTCATTTCGACTGCTCGTAACTGCGATCTCGTCCTTTTGGTCATTACCCAGAGCTCATGATCATAGGTGAGGAGAGGACTGTAGATTGACAGTAAATCGACTCGGCTCCTTCTTCACCACAACGGTCCGATACGGCGTCCGCATCGCTGCCGACGCTGCACCGATCCGCCTGTCAATCTCACGCTCCATCCTCCCCACCCACCCGGAAGAGGGCAAGTCACCTTTTTCCAGCTGAGAACCATGTCCCCGGATTTGGAGGAGGCTCCTTTGTTCCACCTTGTACAATTGTAATTTTACACGATACTCCTGGGACTTTACCTGTCGGGAGCAGTGGGACCCATCTCCAGATCTTGATCAACCTTAGCTGGAATATTTGACTTGTTGTGCATGTTTTGGGTTGATTGGGGAAACCAGGGTGCCCAGAGAAAACCCACCCAGACACAGAGAGAACACGCAACACAAACTCTCTCTTAAGTCCATCTGGGAGTCTGACGTCATCACATCCAAGAATCTGAAATCCACCGATATCAGAACAAAGAACTCCCAAATCTCCCACCAAAGAAAAGTTATGTTTCTGCAACGTCTTTTCCACAGACAGAGCCACAATTGTGTTTTTCTCCGCCGCGCCGTGTTGTTTTGGACTGTGCTTTTCAAAAGGCTCTCTCACTTCGCTCACACCAGTTAGTATCTGTTACCGCCGGCAACCAAACAGGAAGGAGCCGAGGCGGTGTCGGGAGCCTTCTCAGAGCTGTCAGAGAGTGAAGAGCGCTTTTAGAATCACCCGCTTTTTATATTGAGGTAAAATAATACAGACGTTTTCACCAATAGTCAGAAAGAAGAGACTCTCGGTCGACGAAAGGAGCCGTCCTGTCGATCGAATAATCGGCTAAAAAGAAGGCGTTGAGAAAAACACTCAAAACGATTACGTATCTCTGTGTATCTTGAACAAAACTGCATTTATTTGTAGATTTGGGGCGTTAGTTTCGTCCACGGTTTCATACTTTACTTAACTTTTATTCATACAAAGCCGTTAAGTAGATACTTGCAAGATTAATATCAGTTCCAAACCGCGGTTGGATCCATTTTGTAATAAGTTAAATGGTAAATTTTCACATTTTTATACAGCGCCCGTCCACCCTTAAGGCTCAAAACGCTTCACATCAAGGAACCACTCACCCACCCACACACACATTTCAGACATCAGAGTACGCAGACACAGATTTGAGCCGTCAAGTTTCGTATTAGTGCACAAACGCTCCACCAATTGAGCTTCTGTCGCCCCAGACAAGTTAAGTTAAAGGCCGTTCTCAGTCTCAACACCGGTATCGGTTAATATCAGGTACTGGCAGATACTTAGGCTTAAAGCTCAATTAGGATTTTTGGGGGAAATCCAATTTTTGTGTGAGGTCATTCACGTTTCTGATTAAATGCGACTTGTATGTGAGCTCCAGTGTGAACTTTAAATGCCCCAAAAGTGTCCCGCATGTGCATTGGAGACCTCGAAGACGTCACACGAAGCGAGTTTGCTCAGTGTTTACGGAAGTCGCCTAAAATACGGTCCAGTTTTTGGTAAAATGGACAGGTTACATGTTCACTACCGCTTCGTTTGTCTCCTTGTACTTGGCTCACAGGCTCTTTATTTTTCTTTGACATTGGAACCAGGACTGCCTGTAGTCACGTTTGGACTTTTCTTTGGCAATCATTTCAAAAACTGCCCGGTTCCGATAAGACCCCTCCAATGTGGCCTGAATACAGCAATGTCCCCAAATATTAATTACTTGTATGTGAACTTTAAATGCCTCAAAAGTGTCCCGAATACGCATTGAAGGACTCAACAACGTCACAAGCAGCGAGTTTGCTCAGTGTTTACGGAAGTCACCTAAACGCTGGGCTCGTCCCCCAAAATATTGTCCAGGTTATACGTCACCACGGCCGCTTCGTTTGTTTGAGTCTTTAGCATGCCTCCTTGTATTTGTCTCGCAGGCTCTTTATTTCTCGTTGTCATTGGAGTCAGGACTGTCTGTAGTCGTGCTCAGACATTCCTTTGGCATTCATTTCAAAAACCTCCAATTTGTCCTGAATACAGTGATCCTCCTAAACATGAATAAACTCACTAACCTGTGAGAATGTGACCTGGCCGTTCAGACTGAAGTCGCATGTCAAAAGATCAGATATGTATCAGTTTTAGGAGCACATTTATTTATTTTATTTATTTCATTCATAGAGCATAAAAAGACATCGGCAGTGTCACAACATCAGACACACAAGAAATGAATGAAAAGGAGCAGAAAGAAGAAAAAAATCTTATGTTATCTGCCCCCCTTTCCTTTTTCAAGACAAAACATCCACACCGATGGTCACTAAACATTCCTTATCAGTTCAGGCACAATTACTGATCAATTGCAAACAGTAAATCTTCACTTTTATGCACAACAACTTACTTTTCTTTTTCGTACATACACACTGCATTCGATTTTATGTGTTTTTTAAATGTCGTCATTGTACTTGATTCTTTTATTTCTTTGTCAAGACTCTTCCATAAGTTCACTCCTTTCACAGCGACGCTTCGCTCCATAACCTTGGTTCTGAATCTGGGTTTTTTAAACATGTAGGTTCCTTTTAAATTGTAGTGGCATCTCAAACAGTCTTTGAATATTTACAGGTGATACTTCGCACTTTGCTTTATACACGACTTTGAGGATACTTAAGTCAACAATATCCTGCATTTTCAACACTTTAAGTTGAACAAATATTGGGTTGGACGGTTCTCTACAATGACTGTTGGTGATCATTCTTAAGGAAGGCCCTTTTTGGTAAAATAAATAAAGGTTGTAGGTAAGTTTTACATGTTGAACCCCAAATTTCCACACAGTACATCAGATATGGTGCAATTATAGAGTTATACAAAGTTAATAATGCTGTAATATTTAGTGAGAACTTTACTTTATGTGTAATTTATATGAGACAAACTCCAGTTTAGACCTTCATATGTCACATATTCAAGTGGGCTGGGTCGCGTTTGAAAAAATCTGATCTGTGTCGTCATTAAAAGATCAAATACAGGAGCATAGGGATGAAAAAATCAGATTTGGGTCACTCCAGGCTGCACTCTGAACGTAGCCTTAAAGTCTACAGCAATAATTGATACGATAAATTACATGAGTATTAGAAACACTTATACTTCAATCGATCTGTTTATCCCTAAAACTACAAAACAAACGGGTATTTTGGATATTGACCGTCGTCTTCTCCCGCAGAGTTCCTTTGTGCTGACTCGAGGGCCTGGGCCTGGTCCTGATCTACGTCTCTGCAGCACTTTTTCTATGAGGCACAAACAGATAATGTCCCACTGAGGACGCCTCTGTTTAAGACCTCAGTGTGGCCGCCGCGCTCACACCTCTGCTTAATGAAAGTGTGTAAATCTCACCTGGACACAGCAGCAGGAGGGCGACGCACACGGACCAAACAGCGGGAAAACAACGGGAAAACTAACAAACTTGAGAATTCGGCAGTGATCTTGAAGCATATAATAAAAACCATCACATCTATTCAAACCTAAAGACGCTGCACCTGATTTAAACTTTAAAAACATCTTAAAAACATGAAAAACTGAGCTGGTTCATTTGAAACAGTTCACCGTCGTCCAAAGTTACTCCTCACTTACCTTATAAATTCAGAGCATCCTCATTATTCAGAAGTTTATAAACGCTTCTCACGACTTTCAGAGAGCACTGAGTTTTTAAAACTGACAACAACTAGCATGCTAATGTGCACTTCTTGATTATTGGACAGTAAAACTCTTTAAAATTAGACGCAAACAGTACACAGCGGACTAATATAGAACTCAATAGCTGCTCACTGAGTCCTCCACCTGCTTGTCTCATTGATTGAAATGTTTTATATATATTATATATATATATATATATATATATATATATATATATATATATATATATATATATATATACTGCATTTATTATTATTCAGGTGTTTCTGTTGCTTGGTAGTGGGACTGTCAAACTGTCTCATCGGTCGAGGAGAGTTCAGATGATTATTCGACTATGCACATTTTCGTCGTCTAAACAAACTAAAACTAAACGACTGAGGCCTGCAGCCCTGACGTGTCCCACATATTGAAACACACTTGACAAATGACAAGCAAAGAAAAAAATAAATTTACATCATAGCAGAGTCCTGCACCGACGATTTGTTTATGTTTTACAGAACATCCAGAACGCTGCAGCTCGGGTCCTGACTCGAACTAGGAAGTATGAGCACATGCGTCCTGTGCTCAGGTCTCTGCACTGCCCCCTGTGGGTCAGAGACATTAAAGGGCCTCTGCTCGTACAGGTCGCTCCACAGCCGAGCACCAAAGTCCATCTGTGACATGTTAGTGCCACATGAACCATCTCACACTCTGAGGAGCTCAGGGACCAGCCTCCTGCTGGTGCCCAGAGTCACGACTAAACACGGGGAGTCAGAGTTTTAGATTCACGCAGCTAAAACCTGGAACAGTCTGAAGATGTGAGACAGACTCTACTGTGACTCTGTTTAAATCCAGGCTCAAAACGGTTCTGTTTAGTTGCGTCTGACTGAAAGGTTTTCATTCTTCTCTCTAATTTATGACTTACTCTTATTTATTCGTTTTAAATTTTAATCTTTAATTTTATTAGGATTATTTATGTTTTGATTTGTTTTGATTATGATTTTAATGTATTTCTTATTCTATAAAGCACTTTGGATTAGTTTGTGTACGAATTGTGCTGTACAGATAAACTTGTCTTGCTTTGCCCTTTAGAGAAATGAAACTTAAAAGCACATGGCTAATTTGCATAAACTATAAGCACTGAAAAAACAGCTCGTGCGCCGATGCGTCAGCTTCTGTCAGACTAAAGGACGCGACCCAGTGGAATGAGTGGAGTGTTCTTTCTGCTGATGATGCTGAGTCTGTTCTGTGCTTCTGTTGCGTTGGAGGTGGTTCATGTTAAACTTTACACGAGTGCCAGCGTTAAATCCTCGCCTCCTTGCATTTTTAGCATTTTGAATTACTTCGCAGCGCACAGACCTCGACATAGATCCATAAATACAAAAACGACGAAGACGAGACGACGGCGGCAGCGTGTGAGTTGAGTCGACGCAGAACTAAACATCAGCCTTAAATTGAACTGTAGGAGCACTGCAAAAGAACGCGGGTTTGACGCTCCCAAAATGGTGTTGTCTGCTTTGGTCCAGAACGATATGTACCAGCGTCAGTGTCGCGGAGTAACAGATTACATGTACTGGAGTTATGTAATCAGAGTACAAATTATGAGTAACTGTATTCAGTTACAGTTACTGTTTCAGTGAGTGGTAATTGGATTACAGTTACTTTGTTGAAATAAATAGATTACATGGTGGTATTTTCCTGTTTTTACATTTTGGGCTAAACCAGGACTAAAACCAGGACTAAAACTAAAACCAGGTCTAAACAGGTCTAAACCAGGACTAAACCAGGTCTAAACCAGGACTAAACCAGGTCTAAACCAGGACTAAAACCAGGTCTAAACCAGGACTAAACCAGGTCTAAACCAGGACTAAACCAGGACTAAACCAGGTCTAAACTAAACCAGGTCTAAATCAGGACTAAACCAGGTCTAAACCAGGACTAAACCAGGTCTAAACCAGGCCTAAACCAGGTCTAAAGCAGATCTAAACCAGGACTAAACCAGGTCTAAACTAGGACTAAACCAGGTCTAAATCAGGACTAAACCAGGACTAAAGCAGATCTAAACCAGGTCTAAACCAGGACTAAAGCAGATCTAAACCAGGACTAAAGCAGATCTAAACCAGGACTAAACCAGGACTAAAGCAGATCTAAACCAGGACTAAACCAGATCTAAACCAGGACTAAACCAGGACTAAACCAGGACTATACCAGGACTATACCAGGTCTAAACCAGGACTAAACCAGATCTAAACCAGGACTAAACCAGGACTATACCAGGTCTAAACAGGGTCTAAACCAGGTCTAAACCAGGTCTAAACCAGGATTTAACAGGACTAAGCCTTGTGGTGTGGACCGTTTCTCCTCCTCTTCTATAATATTTTTAATTTGGTTGAGTAAAGTTTCGGCTTTTTATTTTCTTTTATCAGACAAAACATCTTATGTGAAGATTTCCTCGTCTTTGCTTCTCTACAGCAAATCAAGTAATCCAAAGTATTCAGATTACATTACTCACTTTAAGTAATTTAATGGATTACGTTACAAACTACATTTCGTTGTATGTAATCTGTAATCTGTAGGGGAATACATTTTAAAAGTCACCTCGCCAAACATGAAACTCTGCCTGACGGTGTGAGTGAAGTGCTCCGGTGCTTCACACAGGTGCAGAGGAATGAGCGTCTCCCTCTCTCCTCCTCCACCGCCAGCTCAGGCCTTTCATGCTCCATATTTCCCCTTTATTCGATTGTGTAAAAGCTCCAGTAAATAGCCCTCTCCGCCTTTTATTTGCCTCCGAAACACGAGTCCAGAGGCGGCGGCGGAGCTTATGGAAGACCAGAGATTACCCAGACACTTTCCTCTGTCACCAAAAAAATAAATAAAAAAATTAAAAAAATAAAATCAAAAATGCGCTGCCTGCCTGCTGTGTGTTTGGGCGTCAGCTCCAATCTGCACGCTCCATATTTTCAGCCTGTGGCCATCGCGTCAAAAACATGAGCCGTTTCAAATGGGCTTTCAAGGTGTTCCAAAAAGAATAGACACGCGACAGAAGATAAAGGATAAAGAAATGGGCTTAAAGGTGCACTGCGGAACTTTTCGGGCTGGGAGACGCTATTGCTTGGCCTGTAATGTTCCACAGTGTGACATTAAACTTATATAACATGCGTTTATTCAACTGCGGGTGTTTTTATGGCTCAAAAATGTCTTTAAAAACCCGCATTTTTACCGTGAGTGGGGTCGCCTCTTCGTAGATCTGACCTGTCAACTGGCTCCTGCTTGTTTCCATGGAGACTGATAAACTTAAATGCCGTACTGTGGAATATTGGAGGCAAAGCGATAACCAGTCGCCATGGAAACAAGTAAGTGGCGGACCCTTTACCAGAAAAGTTAAAGGTTAAGGTTGTAGGGAGTATTATCTGTGACATAAGGGTGAGTTGTTGTACAGTTGTAGGGAGTATTATCTGTGACATAAGGGTGAGTTGTTGTACAGTTGTAGGGAGTATTATCTGTTACATAAGATTAACTTGTACAGTTGTAGGGAGTATTATCTGTTACAGTTGTAGGGAGTATTATCTGTTACATAAAGTGAGTTGTTGTACAGTTGTAGGGAGTATTATCTGTTACATAAGGGTGAGTTGTTGTACAGTTGTAGGGAGTATTATCTGTGACATAAGGGTGAGTTGTTGTACAGTTGTAGGGAGTATTATCTGTTACAAAAGAGTGAGTTGTACAGTTGTAGGGAGTATTATCTGTTACATAAGATTAACTTGTACAGTTGTAGGGAGTATTATCTGTTACAGTTGTAGGGAGTATTATCTGTGACATAAGGGTGAGTTGTTGTACAGTTGTAGGGAGTATTATCTGTGACATAAGGGTGAGTTGTTGTACAGTTGTAGGGAGTATTATCTGTTACATAAAGGTGAGTTGTTGTACAGTTGTAGGGAGTATTATCTGTTACATAACGGTGAGTTTTTGTGCAGTTGTAGGGAGTATTATCTGTTACATAACAGTGAGTTTTTGTACAGTTGTAGGGAGTATTATCTGTTACATAAGAGCGAGTTGTTGTACAGTTGTAGGGAGTATTATCTGTTACATAAAGGTGAGTTGTTGTACAGTTGTAGGCAGTATTATATTACATAATGGTGACTTGCACAGTTGTAGGGAGTATTATCTGTTACATAATGGTGACTTGCACAGTTGTAGGGAGTATTATCTGTCACATAATGGTGACTTGCACAGTTTGTAGGGAGTATTATCTGTTACATAATGGTGTTGTGCACAGTTGTAGGGAGTATTATCTGTCACATAATGGTGACTTGCACAGTTGTAGGGAGTATTATCTGTCACATAATGGTGACTTGCACAGTTGTAGGGAGTATTATCTGTTACATAATGGTGACTTGCACAGTTGTAGGGAGTATTATCTGTTACATAATGGTGACTTGCACAGTTGTAGGGAGTATTATCTGTCACATAATGGTGAGTTGTTGCACAGTTGTAGGGAGTATTATCTGTACATAATGGTGACTTGCACAGTTGTAGGGAGTATTATCTGTCACATAATGGTGACTTGCACAGTTGTAGGGAGTATTATCTGTCACATAATGGTGACTTGCACAGTTGTAGGGAGTATTATCTGTCACATAAAGGTGTTACTCAATCATGTGTGAATGAAATATGAATGTAGGACCTTTAAACCTTAGACCTGTTTACGTCGTCATCAGATTGTAGAACATGAACTCGTGTGTGAGGTTCTTCTGGTTCTTCTGGTTCTCTGGTTCTTCTGGTTCTTCTGGTTCTTCTGGTTCTTCTGGTTCTCCTGGTTCCCCTGGTTCTCCTGGTTCCTGGTTCTTCTGGTTCTCCTGGTTTCTGGTTTCTGGTTCTCTGGTTCTTCTGGTTCTCCTGGTTCTTCTGGTTCTTCTGGTTCTTCTGGTTCTTCTGGTTCTTCTGGTTCTTCTGGTTCTTCTGGTTCTTCTGGTTCTTCTGGTTCTCCTGGTTCCTCTGGTTCTTCTGGTTCTCTGGTTCTCTGGTTTCTTCTGGTTCTTCTGGTTCTTCTGGTTCTCCTGGTTCTCCTGGTTCTTCTGGTTCTTCCTGGTTCTCCTGGTTCTGGTTCTTCTGGTTCTTCTGGTTCTCCTGGTTCCTCTGGTTCTTCTGGTTCTTCTGGTTCTTCTGGTTCTCTCTGGTTCTGGTTCCTGGTTCTGGTTCTCTCTGGTTTCTGGTTTCTGGTTCTCTGGTTCTCTGGTTCTTCTGGTTCTTCTGGTTCTCCTGGAGTTGGTTTCGGAGCTCGGGATCATTCACGTGTGAAGTTTGGAGCAGAAGTTTCTTTGCAGCTTTTCAAATTTGCACAAAAGAACAAAACGTCTCTTTAGGAAAACTCAAACCTCAAGCGTCTTTAAGGAGACGCACACACTGGAGTCACTGGAGCGTTTCCAGAAGGATTAAACCTCTACCTCTGTCGCTCTCCTCTTTTCTTTTCTTCTCTCTCTCTCCTTCTTCCTGTTTGTTCTTCTTTCCGTCTCTCCCTTCTGCTTTCTTACTATTCTCTCTCTTTCTCTAAAAACACACCTCCCTTCTTCTGCCTGATTCTACTCCTTCTCTCTCTCTCTCTCTATCTTCTCCCTTCCCTCTCTCCCCTCTCTTCTCCACTCCTCCTTCACGGTCTCTTCCCTCGCTCTGACTTTCTCTCTCTCCTCTTCCTCATTGTCTCTTTCTCACTTCTCTCTCCTTCATGGACTCTTCCCTCTCCTCTTTCCCTTTCTCCACTGTCACTCTTTCATCACTCCTCCATCTCTTCCCTCTCTCTCTCTCTCTCTCGGTCTCTCTCTCCTTCTCCCTCTTTGGTCTTCTTGCTTTCTCTACTTCTCTCTCTCTTTCTTACTATTATCTCTCTCTCTTCCCTCACTTGTTCCTCCCTCCTCTATCTCTCCCTTCCTCATTCTCTCTCTCTCTCCCCCTCTCTTCTTTACTCCTCTTTCACGGTCTCTTCCCTCCCTCTGATGTTCTCTCTATCTCTCTCCCTCTCTCCACTGCCACTCCTCCATCTCTTCCCTCTCTCTCACTTTCTCTATCTCTCCTGATCTCTCTCTCCTTCTCCCTCTCTTCCTCCATCTCTTTTCTTCTGTCTTATTCTACTCTCTCTCTCTCTCCCCTCTCTTTTTCTCTTTCTTCCATCTCTCATTTCTCACTCCACTATCTCTCCCTTCCTCATTCTCTCTCTCTTCTTCATTCCTCCTTCACAGTCTCTTCCCTCCCTCTGATGTTCTCTCTCTCTACACCCCCTCCCTCCACCTCTTCCCTGTCTCTCTCTCACCTTCTCTCTCTCCGTTTCCTTTTCACTCTTTCTTACTATTCTCTCTCTTTCTCTAAAAACACATCTCCCTTCTTCTGCCTGATTCTACTCCTTCTCTCTCTCTCTCTCTCTTCTCCCTTCCCTCTCTCCCCTCTCTTCTTCCCTCCTCCTTCACGGTCTCTTCCCTCGCTCTGACTTTCTCTCTCTCCTCTCCCTCTCTCTTCCTCATTGTCTCTTTCTCACTTCTCTCTCCGTCGCTCCTTCGTGGTCTCTTCCCTCCCTCTATCTCTCTCCTCTCTCTATCCACTGTCACTCTTCCATCACTCCTCCATCTCTTCCCTTTCTCTCTCTTGGTCTCTCTCTCTCTCCTCCTTCTTTTTTCTTCTTTCTATCTCTCCCCACTTCTTGTTTTCTTTCATACTATTCTCTCTCTCTCTCTCTCTCCCACTAACCCCCTATCTCCCTTCTTCTGCTTTTGCTACTCCCTCTCTCTCTTTCGCTCTCATCCATCACTTTTTCCTCACTCCACAATCTCCCTTCCTCTTTCGCTCTTTCTCTATCTCTCCTCCCTCCCTCACTCTTCTCTCACTCCTCTATCTCTCCCTTCCTCATTCTCTCTCCTCTCTCTCTCCATTGTCACTCTTCCATCACTCCTCCATCTCTTCTCTTTTTTCTCTTTCTCTCCCAACTTCTCGCTCTTTCTTACTATTCTCTCTCTCTCTCTGTCTCTCTCTTCCCTCCCTCCCTCTCTCTTCCATCACTCGTTTCTCACTCCACTGTCTCTCCTTTCCTCATTCGCTTTCTCTCCCCCTCTCTCCTCTCTTCTTCACAGTCTCTTCCCTCCCTCCGATGTTCTCTCTCTCTCCACCCTCTCCTCTCCCCTCCCCTCATTCTCCTCCTACTCCTCTTTCTCTCTCTCCCCTTTTTTCCATCGCTCCTCCTTCATGGACTCTTCCCTCCCTCTATCGCTCTCCTCTCTTTCTCTCTCCACTGTCACTCTTCCATCACTCCTTCATCTCTTCCTTCTCTCTCGTGGTCTCTCTCTTCTTCTTCTTCTTCTGTCTTATTCTACTACCTCCTCTCTCTCTTTCATCACTCGTTCCTCACTCCACTATCTCTCCCTTCTTCATTCTCTCTCTCCCCTCTCTTATTTACTCCTCTTTCACAGTCTCTTCCCTCCCTCTGATGTTCTCTCTCTCTCTTTCTTTCTCTTTGTACCTCTCTCCTTCCCCCTCTCTGTTCTTCTTTCTGTCTCTCCCAACTTCTCGCTCTTTCTTACTATTCTTTCTCTCTCTCTTCCATCACTCGTTTCTCACTCCACTATCTCTCCCTTCCTCATTCTCTCTCTCTTCTTCACTCCTCCTTCACGGTCTCTTCCCTCCCTCTGATGTTCTCTCTCTCTACACCCCCTCCCTCCATCTCTTCCCTCTCTCTCTCTCCTTCTCTCTCTCTCTTGGTCTCTCTATGTTCTTCTTTCTATCTCTCCCTACTTCTCGCTCTCTTTCTTCATATTGCTCTCTCTCTCTCTCTCTCTCTCTCTCTCTAATCACTCCTCCTTCACCGTCTCTTACCTCCCTCCGATGTTCTCTCTCTTTCTCTCTCCCTCTCACACACCTTCTCTCTCTCTCTTAGTCTCTTTCTCTCTCTCTCCTTCCCCCTCTTTGCTCTTCTTTCGCTCTTTCCTACTATTCTCTCCCTCCCTCTCTCTCTCTCTCTCTCCCTGTTTCTTCCATCACTCTTTCCTCACTCCACTATCTCTGCCTTCCTCATTCTTTCTCTCTCTCTTCTTCACTCCTCCTTCACAGTCTCTTCCCTCCCTCTGATGTTCTCTCTCTTTCTCTTTCTCTCTCTCTCCACCCCCTCCCTCTATCTCTCTCCTCTCTCCCGCTCTCCACTGTCACTCCTCTTCCACCACTCCTCCATCTCTTCCCCCTCTCTCTTTCCTTCTCTCTCTCTTGGTCTCTCTTTCTGTCTCTCCCTACTTCTCACTTTCTTCTGTGCTATTCTCTCTCTTCCATCTCTCTTTCCTCACTCCACTATCTATCCCTTCCTTATTTGCACTCCCTCTCTCCCCTCACTTCTTCTTTCCTCCTTCACTTCCTTCTCTTCCCTCGCTCTGACTTTCTCTCTGCCCAACCTCCCCTCACTCTCCTCTCTCTTTCGTCCTCATTCTTTCTCTCTCTCTCCCCTTTCTTCTTCCCTCCCTCTTCCCTCTCTGACTCTTTCTCTCCGCCCCCTCTCCTCTCTCCCTCGCTTCCGTCGCTCTTCAATCACGCCCTTCCTGATTATCTCTCTCCACACTCCGCCACTCTTCTCTCTCTCTCTCTCACCTTATCTCTTTCTCCCTCCTCGCCTCAGTTCCCCTCTTTCTCTCCCTCCATCACTCTTCCCTTTCTCTCTCTCTCTCTCCTCTCTGTCTTCCTCCTCTTCAGTCCATCCGAGCTCTTGTTCCGAGAGCAGAATTACAGTAATCATGTGAACAGCTTCTTACCTGCAGCTCCGCTCTCTCTCTCTTCTTCTTCTTCTCCTTCTCGAAAAGACGACAAGAAAAAAGAGGATTTAAACCCGGAGCTACAGACGAACGTTTGACGGAATTTACGTGTGACGGTCCAGTCCACAGCCGCTAATCGCACGTGTCACTCCTCGAAAATTCTCGTAACGTTCAGAACAAAATCGAGTAAATTTCCTTTGGTTTTCAGTCGTCTTTTTTTTTGACTCACGTTTGTTTTTACTCACGCTTCTCTCTGATTGGTTAATCTGCCTGTCAATCACGCCCATTTATTCCATTACGGGTGGTTTTAAAGCTCAAAAACACCTAGAAAAACATGCATTCTGACTGTGAGCGGGGTCGCCTCTCCACAGATCTGACCTGTAACGTGGTCCGGTTTGGTCTCCGTGAAGATGCGCACCAGAAAAGTTACACAATGCACCTTTAAGTACTAAAGCGTTACGTAAAAGTCAGTGCATCTGGGTCAGAACACTAAATTGTGTACCTGCTGTTAATTGTCTGTTATCACACTTCCCTTTTGGATTCTCTGTTAGACTAAACGCTGCTCTTCACACGCTCCTCGTCGTCTTTTGTGTTTCTACATTTCACTTAAGTGGAATTAAAAACTCCCCGCACAAAATGTTCTGTACAAAACTGGTACGCGGTGTTTATTTAACTCGTAAACTGCTCAGATTCAGTCCAACTTTAGACCGTGTAATCAGAGAAGAGCACCACCTGATGGGACTGTGGAGCTGGATTTGGGCTTGAATGTTTTACAAAAGTGGTGACAAAAACTGTTGTTGTGTCATTAAGCAAGACACTTCACCCTCATTGTCTAGTATGAATGTGGTGTGTGTGTGGCGGTTGGAGTGGCCAAAGCAAAGGTAAACTTGAAGCAGCTGAAGTATCTGCTACTGCACTGATACAAGAATATGTGTTGTGTGTTCGAGGTCAGAGGCCAGTGGCACAGAGTTGAGTTACGTTTGTAGTCACAGCTGCCCTGGGACAAACTGAGAGAAGTGAGGCTGACAATATGCACCATCAGCCCCTCCGCCACACACGACACTTCATACTTTGCACACTGGACACAACAACAGTTTGCACTAGTGTTGTCACAATACTAAAGCTTCACACTCCATTTTGATACTTAACAATAAACCTGATACTTGATTCTGATTTTCAGACCCCAGTGACCCAGTTTAAATGAAACATGATAATACATCAGCTTTATATAGCACTTTTTTGGACACTCAAAGACACTTTACAGAGCTTTATTCAATCACTCCAGACCCAGTGGTGGTAAACTTCTACTGTAGCCACAGCTGCCCTGGGGCAGACTGACACAAGCAAGGCTGCCAATCTGCGCCACCGGCCCCTCCGACCACCACCAACACTCACACACACTCTGCTTTCATACTAGGCAATGTGGGCGAAGTGTCTTGCCTAAGGACACAAAGACGTCTCTCAGTGTCTCCCATCCAAGTACTAACCAGGCCTGGTCCTGCTGAGCTTCTGAGATCTGACGGGGTAAGTCTTTGACAAACCGGTATGGCCACAAAGACAGTTTTTTAGACAATATTGTAATTTTTTACAAAAAAAAAAAAATTGTTACACACCTCCCCAGAGATGTCTCCCTAAGCAGAGGGACTCTGTCTCTGGGCTGGCCTGGGAACGCTTCTGCATATTTGTTAAAAACCTGACTTTTGGGTCAAACGTCGTGTCTGTAACGGCCTCTGTAGCATCAATTACACCCAGGACATTTGAATTTTCAGGTGAAGCCGCCAGTGAGTCAGACGCAGGTTATTACATGACGAGCACAGCCACTGGCGTCTACGTCAGATGCAACAGTCCTACACGGCACACGGTTGTGGCTGTTAGTTGCCTGTCAATCATTGTTAAAGAGCTCGAAAGAACCCAAACCCTAACCACACCCGCTCCCCCGAACCCTCCGGGCACCGCCCACTCTGGAGGACTTCAGAGATTTTGCTTTGGGGCGGAGTAAAGCTTCTGGAGGTTGTTTAATGTCCCTTTAAGTGACAATCTAGTTTCGATATTAGTTTTCGTATCGATTAGTTTGTGATTTTCAATACTTTTGACGACTCTAGTTTGTATTCGAGTCCCTGCTGCCCCACTGTGTCTCCATCCACACACTCAGCAGACTTTGTCCTGCTTAACTCCACAGAACAATGCGGCCCAGGCCCCGACCGGCGTGAACAGACACGACTCTTGTTTGCTGCGTCTTTTCAGACATTTAAAAACACCAATTATAATGTTCTTTACCATTCAGCCGTTTCATTCCCCCATAACGACATAATAATTCTCTTTTATGCGTCTGTTTTTTTCATTTTAAACTCCTCTTATTGTTCTTTTGTGGGATGGCGGCTCCGGAGGACGGACCCGGGGCCCCGCGTGTCCCGCCGGGCTCCGCAGCGCCGCGTTTCCGTCGCGTACAGACGCCCGCGACGTATATTTTTCACTCCGCGGGCGACAACGTGAGAGTAAGCAGTTTTTCCGTGATTCATTCGAACGCACCGTTCTTAGCGGCGGTAATGAACAGGAGGCGCACTGCTGAGGCGGCGAGGGGAGCGAGGGAGGAGAAAAAGAAAGAGAGAGAAGAGAGGGAGCAGTGTGGGAGATGAAGGATTGTATTGTTAAGAGTTTTTTTTTTTTTTCTTTTTTTATCCGGATGATCTGGTTCGGTCGGACTCTCAGAGGAACGTACAAGTACAACGTAATGAGGAAGATACACACGGGGAGCGGAGGGATGTAAAGGAGGGAATATACGACGGAGAGAGAGAAGAAAGAGGGAGGGGAGCGTGGGAGGGGGAGAGAGAGAGAAGAAAGAGAAAGAGGAGAACAGAGTGGAGAGAGAGAGGTGGGAAAGGGCGACAAGAGAGGAGAAAGAGAGGGAAGATACAGAGAAAGTGAGGGCAGAAAGGTAGAAAGCAAAAAAGAAAGAAAGAGAGAGAGTGAAAGAAAAAGATGGAAGATATGGGAGAGCAAGAGAAAGAAGAGAGAAATAAAGTGAGAGAAGAATAAGACAGGAGAGCGAAAGGAGAAGAGAAGAACGAGAGAGGAGAGAGAAAGAGGAGAGAAGAATGAGAGAAGACAGAGAGAAAGATGAGAGAAGAACGACGGAGGAGAGAGGAAAAGAGAAGAGAAGAATGAAAGAGCAAGAGAAAGAAGAGAAATAAAGTGAGAGAAGAACGAGATGAGAGAGAAAGAATAGAAGAACAAGAGAGGAAGAGAGAAAGAGACGAGAAGAACAAGAGAGGAGAGAAAAGAGAAGAAAAAAGAGAGAGGAGAGAAAGAAGAGACAAGAACGAGAGGAGAGAGAAAGAGGAGAGAGAGAAGAATGAGAGAAGAGAGAGAAAGAGAAGAACGAGAGAGGAGAAAGAGAGAGAAAGAGGAGAGAGATGGACGATATGAGAGAAAAAGAAGAGAAATAAAGTGAGAGAAGAAGGAGAGGACAGAGAACAACCAAGAGGAGAGAAGAGAGAAAAAGATAAGAACGAGAGAGGAGAGAGAAAGAGGAGAGAAGAACGAGAGAAAGAGGAGAGAAGAACGAGAGAGGAGAGAGAAAGATGATAGAAGAAGGAGAGAAGACAGAGAGAAAGATGAGAGAAGAATGAGGGAGGAGACAGGAAAAGAGAAAGAGGAGAGAAATAAAGTGAGAGAAGAATGAGAGGAGAAAGAGAGAAAGAGGAGAGAGAACGAGAGAAAGAGGAGAGAAGAACGAGAGAAAGAGGAGAGAAGAACGAGAGAAAGAGGAGAGAAGAACGAGAGAAGACAGAGAGAAAGATGAGAGAAGAACGACGGAGGAGAGAGGAAAAGAGAAAGAGAAGAGAAGAATGAAAGAGCAAGAGAAAGAGGAGAAATAAAGTGAGAGAAGAACGAGATGAGAGAGAAAGAATAGAAGAACAAGAGAGGAAGAGAGAAAGAGAAGAGAAGAATGAGAAAAGAGAAGAAAAAAGAGAGAGGAAGAGAAAGAAGAGACAAGAAAGAGAGGAGAGAGAAGAATGAGAGAAGAGAGAGAAAGAGAAGAACGAGAGAGGAGAAAGAGAGAGAAAGAGGAGAGAGATGGACGATATGAGAGAAAAAGAAGAGAAATAAAGTGAGAGAAGAAGGAGAGGACAGAGAACAACCAAGAGGAGAGAAGAGAGAAAAAGATAAGAACGAGAGAGGAGAGAGAAAGAGGAGAGAAGAACGAGAGAGAGAGAGAGAAGAAGAGAGAGAGAGAGAGAGAGAACGAGAGAGAGAGAAGAGGAGAGAAGAACGAGAGAGGAGAGAGAAAGAGGAGAGAAGAACGAGAGAGGAGAGAGAACGAGAGAAGAGAGAGAGAAAGAGGAGAGAAGAACGAGAGAGAAAGAGGAGACAAATGGAAAATATGAGAGAGCAAAAGAAATAAGAGAGAAAAGAAAGAAAGAGAAAGTGAATGATGGAGAGAGAGAAGTGAGAGAAAAAGTGACAGAAGGGAGGAGATATCAGAGTAGAAACGGGAGAACAAGAGAGGAGAGGGGGAACAGAGCGAGAAGAAAGAGACAGAAAGAGAGGGGGAAGAGAGGGGGAAGAGAGGAGCGCTGGTGATTAATCAAAGGTGAAGGAAAGAGGAGCTATAAGTAGGACAGCGACTGGAGCAGGTTTACAGGAATAATAATGTAGAATATATAGGACACGTACAGGTAGAATTTGAACATTTGATTTGAAAAAACCCCGACCGAAAGTAAACGTGAATGCGGGAAATAATAAATACCTGTTGTGTCGAAAAAAAAATAAAAAAATAAATGTGTTAACCAGTCAAAATATGCAACGTTTAGTTTGGATTTGTTAATTATTATAGCAACAGGAACAAATTTTGGCTTTAAATTCCAACGATTCACGTGGACATTTTTGGTGAAGTTGTCGTCCAAAAAAAAAAAAAAAACAACAACGAAGAGGTGACGAGAAGCGGACAGGACAAAGTGGGTCAACTGTGAGTCGATCGGACAGGGGCAGACAGGGGCAATCAGGAGCAGACAGGAGTAAACAGGAGCAGACAGGGAGCAGATCGGGAGCAAACAGACGGAGCTTGTACGCGCGGATACAGTTCTGGAGAAGAGTGCGGGAGCGTCCGGTTTCTATTTCTAGATTCAAATATTAAAGTCGGATCTGAACCTTTTGATTCCTCGGGCGCAGCTGATGTTACCTCACACTTTCACACTGCGAGAGTTGTACCGCCAGAGCTCAGTTTCTCCTCTCGTACAGGGCTAGTCTTGGTCTTAGTCTCGTATAGAGGGTCAGTGTTAGTCCCAGTTTCTTATAGGGTTATGGGGTTAGTCTTGTCCTCTTCAGGTGGGTGGAGAGTCCCTGCCTCAAGTGGAGGAGTTCAAGTATCTCGGGGTTTTGTTCTCGAGTGAGGGGAGGACGGAGCGTGAGATTGACAGGTGGATCAGTGCAGCGTCGGCAGTGATGCGGTCGCTGTATCAGGCCGTTGTGGAGAAAAGGGAACTGAGCCATGAGGCGGCAGTAGCTCAGTGGTAGAGCGTTCGCCCACTGATCTGAAGGTTGGCGGTTCGAATCCAGCTCTCGACATAAAAAACGTCAGATCCACTGACCCGCAGGTTGGCTGGTGTGATTCCAGCTCCCACAGATGAATGCTGCCGTTGTGTCCTTGGGCAAGACACTTAACCCACCTTGTCCACAGTGTCTGCGTGCACTGCTGTGTGAATGGGTGAGTGGTTCCTTGTTGTAAAGTGCTTTGACCACCTTGAAGGTGGAAAAGCGCTAGTGACCAATGTGACCAATGTGACAAGCCGAAAGGCAAAGCTCTCGATTTACCGGTCAGTCTTTGTTCCTACTCTCACCTGTGGTCATGAGCTCTGGGTAATGACCGAAAGGATGATCATGGATACAAGTGCTCGAAATGAGCTTCCTCTGAAAGGTGGCTGGAGGCTCCCTTACAGATACTGTAGGGTGAGGAGCTTAGTCACACAGGAGGAGCTCAGAGTAGAGCCGCTGCTCCTCCACGTCGAGAGGAGCAGTTGAGGTGGCTCGGGCATCTGTTCCGGATGCCTCCTGGGCGCCTCCATCGGGAGGTGTTCTGGGCAAGACCCAGGACACACTGGAGGGACTATGTCTCTGGGCTGGCCTTGGAACACCTCAGGGTCCCCCCAGAGGAGCTGGAGCAGTCTTGGTCTCAAATAGAGTTACAGTGTTAGTCTTGGTCTCATATAGTGTTAGCCTTGGCCTTGTGTATGGTTATAGATTTAGTCTTGGTCTCGTATAGTGTTATAGGGTTAATCTTGGTCTCAGACAGATTTAGTCTCGGCCTCATATAGTGTTAGTCTTGGTCTCTTGGTGTTATAGGTTTAGTCCTCGTCTTGTATAGGGTTAGTCTTAGTCTTGTGTAAGTATTGGTCTCATATAGTTTTAGTCTTGGCCTCCTATAGGGTTATAAGGGTGATCTTGGTCTCTTACAGGTTTAGTCTCGGTCTCTTATAGTGTTGGTGTTGATCTTGTACAGGGTTATAGGAGTTAGTCTCGATCTCGTACAGGGTTATACGTTTAGTCTTGGTCTCCTATAGGGTTATAAGGGTAATCTTGGTCTCTTACAGGTTTAGTTTCGGCCTCGTAAAGGGTTACAGAGTTCGTGTTGAGTTTGCAGGAGCAGGTTCAGTGGGGAAATGGCGTGTAATGTGTGAAGTCCAGAGCAGTGATATGAATAAACATGGCCGACCGCAGAGTCCCGGCGATAATGAACAAACGTGTCTCTGTCTGCGCTTTCCCGATTTCACTCCGGCTCTCATATGAACTTCTGCGAGTTTCATTTACTTTCCAATACTTCCTCACCAGGTTTTATTAGAATATAGGGCTGGAGGTATGGCTCAAAATAAAAAGGCATCTCATACAGATAACGCATTTCTAGACATTTAAAAATCTTTAGGGCACTGAAAAGAAATAAGTTTTGTGCCTATTTTTGTATATTAATATTAAGAGATCGTTAATTAGGGCTACTTAATGTAATAAAGTACTGCACAGAAATATAAAACAGTAAAAACAGCTCTTAAGGTCAAAATGAAACTACTGCTTTCTGTGTACATCTAATTGTAAGATTTTTTTATTGACTGTGAATCAATAAGTAAGTGCGCTGTTAGCATACTAGTTGTTATTGGCATTACCGTGATGGAAAAACTCAGCTCTGGTCTCGGAAAGTTGTAAAAAGCGCTAAAAAGAATCCCGGCTCGAGCTTCGCCCTGGCTTGAAAGTTCCAGTTCGAGAGTCCCATTCTTTTGGCTGGAACGTCCCCCTCCTACCTCCTGGCGTCCTGGCTCTGGCAAAAATGAGTATTCTGTAGCATAATAAAATGAAATGTGAATGTACCGTGAACAAATGTCAGGCCTTGTTTATGTCAGTTTACCGATCTTCCCAAAGCGGCACATGTTTTCAGTCTGTAATATCAATATAATCCTCATTTGCTTGCAGAAGTTTAGTATTTTAAATATTTTTTTCTTGTTCCCCTTGTCCTGTAGCATCTGTAACTCTTGATTTGAGAAGAAATATTAATTATTTCCTTACCTGCTGCCATGAACATAATCATAATACAGCTCATGTCAGCTGTCATGTCATGCAACAGGAGATAAAAGCAGGGTGATCATTCTTCCCAAATCAGAATTCTTGCTTATGCTCAACATGAACAAATGTGTTGAGATATACTGTAACTTTTTTTAATGTATATAGATTAACTAACTTAGGCCTCGTCCACACTAGTTTGTATTTGAGTCGTTTTCGTCGTGGATGCAGTGTTCGTTCACACTAATCCGATGCAAAACGGCTCCAGAGACGGAACGATCCCACGAATTCATCTGAGTACAGATCTGAACCAGCACTGTGTGGACGCCTGAAAACGTTGATACTCTGATGTCAGAGCTTTAGTTGCAGCCTTATTGGACCACGTCACTGTGACTTGCACCTTCCTGATTCGCTGGGTTCGTGACATTGGTCATGTGACACTATTGTGGAAAACAGTTCAGAACTCAAGCTAGTCTTGATGGTAGAAAAGTCTGTTGTGACGCTTGCTATCTTCCTTGGCTTGAAATCGACTGATACAACTTCAGACACGGTGCTCTACTTCCTTGTTTTTACCGCCCACATGACGTCGTGATGTCGTGATGCCAGCCTAGTCATGTGACGAGCGTTTCAAGTGGGTTCACATTACTGTGTTAATAGGGAAGGCTTTGATTGCGGACACAGAACCAACATGTCTGGACGCAAATTGTTTCCGATATGGTGATACGGTGATTTGTTTCTGTGTAAACTTAACCTTAGTTTCATGAAGGGTACAATTCAGGGGGACTTTCCAGCTGATTTTCACTCATAAACTCCTAACAGTGAATAATTAGGATTATATTTTAACACTATCTGACACATTTTTGCTGCCTTTACTTTTTTAATATTTACATTTTTGCTCTTTATTAAATTGTAATCTTTGAGCAGCTGTGTCCAAATAATGTTTCTTGTGAATCAGTGCATTTATATTTGATAAGAATAGAGATTAGTTTAGATTAGTTTATTTATTTAATGAGACAGGGACAGTGCACAATCTACATTAACCTCAACAGGGGTGTGAAGAACCCCTCAGTCGTCCAGGTAGAATCCATGTCGAGGAGAAAATTCAGTTTGCCGACTGGACAAATTTAGTTTGGTTGAAGACATTTCGCAGCTCATCCAAGCTGCTTCCAGCTGTCCAGTCGATAAACTGAATTTTCTCCTCGACAGTTAACAGGAGAGATGTATTGTACCAGGTTATAGCGCCAGTGCTAATTTCCACCTGTCGTCCCTGGGCAGGTTGATGTTCTAATTCATAAAATCACAAATACAAAGAGAATGTCTTTATAATGTCCAGAGCATCGTAACAATTCTGTCTCATCATTCACTCCCAGTTCTCTGAGCATCTTAAAGACATCATCCTTATCAAAAGCATTATTCATTTCATTCACTCCAGAGCATCAGTCTCTCTTCACTTATCAGACACTCATCAGTTCACACTTCACGGGCGCAGGTTTGGTTTGAGACGAGCCACTGTTTCGCCAGGTGTGAAAATGTGCCATAGTTTGTCCATGTGATCAGCTCAGTTGGTAACACGTTCCACTGACGGCGATGCTGATGGTGGTGAAGATGGTGATGAGTCAAATAATATTGAAACTGTAGATCAGAGGTGTTCACACTTTTTCAGCATGTGAGCTACTTACAAAATGACCAAAATGATCTACCGCATACAAAGCCAAACAAACTGCACTGAAACACTCTGTGCCCCTTTTTTGGACCCTCACCCACAGTTTGAGAACCTCTTCTTTAAGAGAACTTCCTCTGGCACTTTACACAAAACTGTGAAAAAAGTGAAGGAAGTAGGTAAGATTTTTAAACCTGTTTTTTAAAGTTCCAAACTGGAGTTTCATTCTTTTCTGGTTTTGCAGTGATATTTACCAGCCTCTGCACGTTTACCAAACCAAACGCACATCGTGACAAACACAGATGCATTTGTGCACTTTTGTTAGACAAACTTCAGCCAAATGTGGCAGTAGGTCTGTTCTGTAGATCCGCTCTATGCTGTAGACCTGCTTTGTGCCAACACTGTAACACAAATTTAGACTGGTTTTTGCTTCACGTTTGGTCTTGCTTCTTCTAATCAGCTGCACTGTGGGAGGGGCTTGTGTTGGCTGTACGCAGGAAGGAGCGAGAGCGTGAAAAGGCGAGGGGCGGCGTGCTGACGTGAGGCAGATGGACAGGTAGGATGTTTAGGAAGTTGAACCTGCCCTGTGATGCACGCTGGTACACGAGGGCACACGCTGTCGCAGACGAGCCGTGCATAGGGAGCGTGTGTGTTTGTGATGCGCCGTAGAGTCTCCGCGGGTTTCAAATGAGCGCACAGGCTGCACTGAGACGCCCCACACGCTCCTGCACCCGCTACAAGTTTATTACCAACAGCAGCGGCCGGAATGAAATATGATCGCACTTGTTGAGTGTCAGACCTCGAGTGAGAGACAAGACCGAGTCCAAACGCGATCGAGTCCGAGACGAGTACTAAGACACGGCGATCTACCCACACGACCTTGGCGATCGACTGGTAGATCGCGATCGACGTATTGGGCACCCCTGCTGTAGATGGACAGACAGATAAACCCCCCCTCACCCCATCTGGGAATCGAACCAGCCACCTTCCAGCTACGAGTGCTAACCACCTCTCCACTCCACCCCCACAGCTGTCGTCTCTTTGGCTCAGTAAACCTCGGCCCTCACCTGATGCCACTCTAACCCCTCTCGGTTTACCAGACACACGAGCCGCTGTTTTTCAGATATTTTCTAACCCAATCCTCCGACCATGACCTAAAATAATTGGAGAGTGATTTGTGAAGGTCAGAAGGGAGAGCGCAGCAGACGGAAATAATCAGACTTTATTTTAGGCGCCTTGTTCCGCTGCGAATGAAATCTGCACATCAGGACAGAGACCGAGAGGAAGAGGGAGAGAGAGAGAAGGCTTATACAGATTTGGATTCTTTTGTCAATCATAAAAACATGTTTGTATGTCTGTGAGGACTTAATAATAATGTGTTTATTCCTGCCGGATTAGACTAGAGTAGAGGTGAGTGGTTTTATGACATTGAAATTGTTGTTTTGAAGATGTACAAAAGTAGAACATTGTATATCTTCAAATAAAATGGTCAAAAAGCATAAGAGTTCATTTGAAAAAAAAAAAAAAAAAACCTAAACTTGCTCCTCCATCTTCAATAAAAACAAGGGTATATGGCGATTTTTAACACTCTTATGGTGTTATTTGAGACTAATCCGTGTATCATTCATTCATTTGTTTTTCAATATAAAACCAAAAATAAGAAAAAGAAAAAATAATAAAATTCTTCATTGTTTGTCTCCAAAACCAGAATGAAAAAAAACAGATAAAGATTTGTTTTTTCATTTTTCGATTTTGTGTTTAAATGAATAATGGAATCCTGGTCCTGGTCCAGTCCCGGTCTCAGTCCTAAACCAGGATTAAACCAGGACTAAACCAGGACTAAACCAGGGCTAAACCAGGACTAAACCAGGACTAAACCAGAACTGAACCAGGACTGAACCAGGACTGAACCAGGACTAAACCAGGACTAAACCAGGACTAAACCAGGACTAGAACTGAACCAGAACTAAACCAGGACTAAACCAGGACTAAACCAGGACTAAATCAGAACTGAACCAGGACTGAACCAGGTTTGAACCAGAAGTGTTGGGACCGGCCCGAATGTGCGCCAGCGTAGACTGTCGGATGATCAGGAAACCGAGACCAGATCAGGACCAGACCGGGACTGAGACCAGGACGGAGACCTGGTTTAGACCTGGTTCAGTTCTGGTTTAGAGCTGGTTTAGACTTGTTCAGTCCTATTTTAGTCCTGGTTCAGTCCGTATGTGGGGCAAGAGTCCCTCATTGCAGTTTAAGTCATGAAAACATCTGTTTTTCCATTATTGATTTAAAGACAAAATTGAAACCTAAAAAAAAACCGAATCGTTATCCTTTTTTTTTTTTTTTTTTTCATTTTGGATTTGGAGACAAATAATGAACAAAACAGTTGTTTTTTCATGTTCCTATTTTTGGTTTCATATTGAAAAACAAATGAACGAATCATACACAGACTGAGACTAAATAGTTTTCCTGAGCATTTTTCTGATTCTGGTTTAAACACATTTCAGAGGTAGTAGTATTTCTCAGTTCCTCGAGTGAGTATTTGTTGAGAAACAAATACTAATGTGTGATATGGTGTGAGTGTGTGTGTCAGAGAGTGGACAGTGTGAATGCTTCTTTTTGTTGAACTAATTACGTTGTATAATTTATTTCTGTAAATCAGGGACCGCAGATGGAGACTAGCTGTTTAGCTCTAATCTGTGTGGAACATCTGTTTTTTTAATGAGCTTTTATGAGCTTAAACTAAACAAAACAAAACAAAACTTCGACTTCTCAGTGTAGTTTTCAGACACCTTACTTTTACTCGTACTTCATTAATACTGGATATTTGACAGTGTAACAGGGTACTCTTACTTATCGTATTTTTCGGACTATAAGGCGCACTTATAATATATTATATACTTATTATAAATCCTTTCATTTTCTCATAAATCGACAGTGCTTCTCATGTATTAATTCTGGTTGTGCTTACTGACTTTGAACTGATTTTGTGTGGTACACGGCGCTCAAAAATCTGTCAAAATGTGTTAGTACGACTTTGGTAAACTACGAAGTCTCACCGCTTGATGGATTGTTGGAGCGTTACGGGCTACTGTAGTTAGAAGCCTCGCAGAGTAAAGCCCAATTTTCATGATGCGGTTCAGCTTCTGTCAGACTAAAGGACATGACTCAGTGGAATATGAGTGTTCTTTCTGTGACAGAGGGGTGTTCTGCTGATGGTGAGTCTGTTTTGTGCGTCTATGGCATTGGAGATGGTTCATGTGAAACTTTACACGAACGCCAGGTTTAAATACTAGCCCCTAGGTCCCGTCCACACTAGTACGTATTTGAGTCATTTTCGTTACAGATGCAGTGTTCGTCCACAGTAATCCAATTGAAAACAGCTCCAGAGACAGAACGATCTGGTGCCGCCAGTTCCCATGAATTCGTCTGAGTACAGATCTGATCCGGCACTGTGTGCACTCCTGAAAACACTGATACACTCATGTAGGTCTGTGCACCATGAAGTAATTCACCGCCAAAACACTAGAGGCTAGAATATATGTCCATTCATATATACAGTCTGTGTGTTCGACCTGCAGACGTACAATCTCTGAAAAGTTTAACATGAACCATCTCCAACACGACAGAAGCACAGAACAGACTCACCATCAGCAGAACATCCCTCTGTCACAGAAAGAACACTCATAATCCACTGAGTCGTGTCCTTTAGTCCAACAGAAGCTGAACCACATCAGCGACACAATAATGAGCTGTTTTTTTTTTGTTGTTGTTTTTTTTTGAGAGTTTAGTTTATGCAAATTACCCACGCAGTTTTAAGTTTTGTTTCTATAAAATGTAGACAAATATGCTCAAAACTGCGTGGATAGGGAAGACTTGCGGACACAGAAACGACGTGTCTGGATGCAAATCGTACTGTAATACGGTGATTCATTTTAGCGTAAACGTAGCCCTGGTGTTGTGGTGGTTAATTACTTCATGGCGCATAGACCTCGATGCAGACTCATAAATCAAAAACAACGGTGACAAGGTGACGGCGGCAGAGTGAATTAAGTCGACGCCAAACTAAACTACTACGCAGAACTGTACTGAACTGCACTTCGCCCTTAAGGGATCAGTCTCAAGTGTCGTCCATTTGTTTCGCTTACTGCTCCTTATAATCTGGTGCACCTTATGTATGAAAACAGACGGGAGACTTCAACATTATTAATATTGCGCCTTATAATCCGAAAAATACTGTAAATGTGTTGTGGGCTGTTGTATGTTTGTCTTAAAAACATGAAAACCAGAACCAAGGTTATCCTCACTTACCTTATCCATTCAGAGCATCCTGTTTATTCACTGCAATAATACTAACAACAACTAGCATGCTAACTGTGCACTTCCTTATTCTCTGTCATTAAAACGCTTTATAATTAGATGCAGACGCTAAACATCTGACATATTTCGACTTCAAGAGCTGCTTATTCAATATTCTGTACTTGGGCAAGACACGTTTTGGTTGAAAAAACTAGGAGACTCTTGGTGACCCACTGTGAGTAAATCTTCGAGCAGCAAAAGCTTTATGTGGACAGTATGAAATGATTTGAACGTTTGTTTCTTGCGCCATTCCTTCAGATATGATTTAGTTTTTTTCATTTGCTGGTCCATCCCCTGAAAGGTTTATAGTTCCATAAAAAACAGAATCAGTGGGTGGAAGTGTCCATAGAAACACATTAAAGCAGCACTTTAAAGTTATGGTAACACTTTAGTTTAGAGACAACTTATTGATGGTGAGTAAATAGTAAAATGCATAATAAGTGCTTCATTACATCTTTGTTCGTATTTATAAAGTATTTTCAATGCGTTTTTGTCTAAGACTGTATTTTGTAAGTATTAAGCCGTAGGGATGGTACAAGATCTCCTGAGACAAAACACAAGATTAACACTGGGTGTCATTAAAAAGTTGCCGATACGATACGTACTTCAATACATAGGCCACGATACGATACATATCTCGATACAGTGCGCTTTCGGTTCGATACGACATATTTCAAATCGATAAAAATCGTAGCTGTGATACTAAAGTCTTTAGTAAAGTTAAAGTCACTTCTTCTGCAAAGTTCATATGAAATACAAACATTTTAATAATCAAAACAGTGAAAATGTCAAATGTGTTGCATAAACGTGGTTCCTTCCTCTGAACAAGCAACAAAACTGTAGATGTAACAAAATAATTTGTTTAAATATACTAAAAAAATACTCTTGGTGATATATCGATACTGTATATCACATTAAATGATGTGATATATTGATATTTTAATATTTTCGCACACCCCTACACAAGACTGTGCACGCATGAGAAAAATGATCTTTTAAGATTTTTTTTTGCACTTGCACGTCGTGACTTGGACTCGAGTCAGACTTGATTTACTATCTTTAGGACTTGAGACTTGACTTGATAAAATAGACAAAGACTTGGGACTCGACTTGGACTTGAAGGTCAGTGACTTGGGACTTGACTCGGACTGTTCCTTGAGGAGACTTGATGCTTCTCCTAAAAAATACGTTTTTAGAAAATGCTTTTCTCTTTACAGTTGTTAAATGCGGTGCTTAATTTTATAGGATCAAACTGGTACCACTTCTCTGTTTGTTACTTTGGATGTAACTGAAGTACTGCGAGTACTGTGGTACCCTCAAATGTACTACAGTAATATACAGTACAATACAGTAAAACAGAGGGAACTACACACTTCCATTTCAGTTCAAACGACACGACAAAACTGTACTATTAAATCCAAATTCCTTCTATTCTGACCGTAATAATTCACACTCTTGTCAAAACATTTAGAAAGGATAAAATTATTATTTCTACAACTCTGAAAAATAAATACTCATATATAAATATACTATGACATTTTAAGTAACCTACAATTTAGTTTAAAAGTCATAAAGAGAAAAAAATCTAAGCTACTTTAAAGACTTGAAATGACTCGAAGCTCAAAGCAGACGACTCGGCCATTGACTCAAAACTCGCCTTGGACTTGCCTGTTTTTGACTTGGGACTTGATTTGGACTTGAGGTCAAAGACTTGAGACTTACAAAACGAGGACTCGGTCCCACCTCTGCCAATTACCATTTCGTTATCGTCGCCAAAGTTATGGTGACGGGCCTGTGTTCTTCTCTGCAGCACTGCCACTGTTTTACTTTCACTACATGTCGAGTTCAGCGTTTCTTGTAAGTCATAAATTGGTCATGGTTAGCGTCATGCTTGTTCCCGTCCTGTCTGTAGAACGATCAAACGCAAATGTCATCATCAAACGTGGCACAATCCGCTTTCATTTCTCATCTTAAGTCAGAAACGTCTTTGAATCCGGCTCTTTGTGTAAAAAGAGGGTTAGCTTTGTGCGCGTTAGCTTTGAGCACGTTAGCTTTGTGCGCGTTAGCTTTAGCGGATCTGACAGGCCTCACACCGCGGACCGTCTCCGGGATGTGACAGATGACGAAACGCTACACAAACATCGGGAAAAACAATGCAATACCAGCGAAAATAAGACAAGAGTGCGCGAGTGACTTCAAATGAAAATCTGCATCTGGGACATGAGGCGCTTTCAACAAGAAAGAGCCAGGACATGAAAGCAGAGGGGCCGAGTTTGATCAACGATGAGAAATATTCTAAAAGTTTAAACTCATATCCACGGGTGTTCCGAATGATGAAGAATTAGGGCAGTTGTCGAAGCGATTAACAATTTAAAACAGAATAATATAGCTTTAGAATGTAAAAAAAAAAGTCCTGAAAATGTTGAAAATAACACAGGGTTCTTTTCCGCGACTTTTCCATAACTTTACAGCACCTACATGTGTAAAATTGATCAGACTTTTAGAGCTTTCCACTCACCGTATGGTTTGGGATTATAGTTTTTAAACATTCAAAATCCTGTCAGTGCATTTAGTGAGTGTGTTTACATGCACATCAGTATCCCGGTTAGGATCGGGTTTTTTGAGTATCCTGGTTTCTTCATGGTGCATGTATACGCAGTATCCTGGTTATGGCAGTATCCCGGTTATTAGAAACCGGGATACTGTGGCATGTAAACGCAGTATCCCGAATACTGCAACATAAAGTTGAATGCGCATGCATCCGAAAGACAAACACTTTTCAGTCTTTTCACCGCAACAGAAGCGACATAAATAAATTGACCAACATAAATAAAGTGACCATACATGAGTGAAATGACTGTAGAATAAAAAGCTGCGCTAAACCTGCACACGTACAGTCTGCACTCGTACGAACTGCAAACGTTTGATTGCTGAAAAGCTAAAACATGAACTATTTCCTTTACGATATACACACAGACCAGACTCACCATCATCAGCACCTTTTCTGTCACAAAAACAACAATAATCCACTGTCGTGTCATTTAGTCCAAAAGAAGCTGATCGCATCAGCAGCACAAGGAGCGAGCTGTTTTTTTATCACCGCTAACAGTTTATGCAAATGAGTCATGTGGTTTTAAGTTTCGTTTCTTTAAAACGTAAACAAATGTGATCAAAATTGAATTATATTATCAAACAGGCTGATGTGTCTTTATAGTTGTTATGGTTTATATGTTGTAAAGTTGAGTTTATTTATGCAGAAGATTTTAATGAAGAATCTGTTGGGTTTGATGTGTGCAGTGGATTGTGGGATATCTCACAGCTCCTCACCGCTGGTTAAACCTCCTCTGCTAAAGGAGCTCATGGTTTGTATTTTTCCTGGTTTATTCATTTAAATTAAGTTAATTTTTGCGTTTTTGTGCATTTGTAAGATTATGTCAAGAAGCCAGGATACTCCATTTGATCATGTACACAGGGATGTGAGTATCGCAGTTTCTCAGCGCGCATGTAAACGCAGTATCTCGAATACTGACATAACCAGGATATGGCTAATAACCGGGATACTGATGTGCATGTGTACACACTCACTGTCATCTCTGATAAACAAAAGGCACAGACATTCAGAAATAATCATAATAGTCTCATGTGAACATAACAGAACGCTGTAGTTGTGTAAAAGAGATACTTAAATTCCATCATTTTTTCCAAAACTTTCACTGAATTTACAAAATTCCATTACTTTTCTAGGCCTGGCAAATGACATTTTCAATTTCCATGACATTTCCAGGATTTCCATGACCGTGGAAACCCTGATGTAACAATAACCGAAATATCGTGATATCGTATCGTCAAAAGTCTCACAATAATATTGTGGGCTTTATCACGATAAACAATATTATTTTTTATTGTCCCATCCTTAATGCTAATGCGCACTTCCTGACTTATTTTGACCTCAAGAGCTGCTTATACAGTACATCTGTACTGGGGTCAGACACATTTTACTCAAATAAATGGAAAAAAAAATCCACAGCAAATTGCTGTTTTTATATTTAGGACAACACGGTCTTTTACAGAAACACAAAGTTCACGTCGCCTTTAGTCCGTTTCATTTCACAAACTCTCTTCGGTCGCAGTCTCAGCTCTTTTCGTGCTCTTTTCCGCTGCCATCATGATCAGGACCCCAAGGCACAGCTGGTGTAGTGGCCCTGTGACAAACTGGCATCTCTGGACCTGGCGTCTCTTTCCCTCTCCCTCTGTCCATTCTCACTCTCCTTTTTTCCCAATCCCTCTATTCCTCCCTCCTCTCTTTCTCCCTTTTTCTCTCTCACATATATTCTGGACGGTGGTCTTAGCAGTGATGCCCAGCCTGGTTTTGGCAGTCGGTTCTCCTTATGTTACTCTTTGTATTTCTCGTTTTTGTGTTGTTTGTAGAGGCGATATAGACAAAAAAACAAAAACAACAATAATATGAATATCTCTTTTTGATTATTCTTTTATCCTGATGACAAAATTCACACAATATTATGTAAATCCCTAAAAGTATCTTGGTTACTGAGTGCGTATACATGGACATGAGTATCCCGGTTATGATCGGGTTTTTTGAGTATCCCAGTTTCAGTATCCCGATTATGGCAGTATCCCGGTTATTAGAAACCAGGATACTGTAGCTGGTATATTCCGATAGTAACCAGGATACTATGGCATGTAAACGCAGTATCCCAGTTACTGCAACATAAAGTTGAGTGTGCATGCGTCCAAAAGACACTTTACAGTCTTTTCATCGCAACAGTAGAGGCATAAATAAAGTGACCAACATAAATAAAGTGACTATACATGAGTGAGTGCGTATACATGCACATCAGTATCTTGGTTATTAGCCATATCCCGGTTACTGCAGTATTCGGGATACTGTGTATACATGCGCTGAGAAACCGGGACACTCATATTCGTGTGCACATGATCAAATGAAGTATCCCGGTTTCTTGACATAATCTTACAAATGCGCAAGCGTAAAAATGAACTTAATATAAGTTAATAAATCAGAAAAAATACAAAGCAGAGGAAGTTTGGGAGTTTCTAACCGGTACTATGAGGTATCCCACAATCCACTGCGCAGATCAAACCCAACGTGTAGATTTTTAATTAAACTATTCTGCATAAATAAACTCAGTTTTATAAGATATAAACCATAATCACATCATCCGGTTTGAAAATATAATTCAGGTTTGATCACATTTGTTTACGTTTTACTGAAAGAAAACTTAAGATGTGGTTCAGCTTCTGTTGGACTAAAGGACATGAATCAGTGAATTATATGTGTTTTTTTCTGTGACAGAGGAGGTGCTGATGATGGTGAGTCTGTTCTGTGCGTATATCGTTTAGGAGATGTTTCATGTTTAACTTTTCAGCGAGCATACGTGTGCAGGTCATACGAGCGCAGATTCGTGTGCAGGTTTAGCGCAGCTCTTTATTTTACGGTCATTTCACTCATGTATGGTCAATTTATTTATGTCACTTCTGTTGCGGTGAAAAGACTGAAAAGTGTTTGTCTTTTGGGCACATGAGCACTCAACTTTATGGCTGCGTTCAGACTGCAGCCTGAAGTGACCCAAATCCGATTTTTTGGCTTCTATGTGACCTGTATCTGATCTTTTAATGTCAGTCTGAACGACACAGATCCGATTTTTTCAAATGCGACCCAGGACACTTGGATATGTGCTCCTGAAACCGATACATATCTGATCTTTTGACATGCGACTTCAGTGTGAACGGCCAAAGTGCATTCATCCACCTACACTTTATCAACAAGCCACAAACGTCACTATTCTGCACTGAAGTAGGCGAAAATTGTTAATGAACTCTGTGTCACTGAAGTGAAGCACATCACCACTCACCACTCTTGGCTACGTCTCCACATCCACACGTTCCTTTCAACGGACGTCGCTGCCGCTGCCCCACAAAACACCACGGCCAAAAACCTCGTCCTTCTTCTTCTCAATCTCCTCCTTTAAAACAAGTAAGTTGTTCATGTTCTGGCTCTGGTACGAGAGGAACTTTAAAATCTCCAGGTGCTCAATGCTCGCGTCCATGTTTGGACAACTTCCGTAAACACAGAGACGCTCGCTGCGGTTGACGTCATCGTGTCTCCAGTGCACATGCGGGACACTTTCAGGCCGTTTAATGTTCACACAGGCGATCGAATACAAGTCGCATTTAATTGGAAATGTGAACGACCTCGCAAAAACATCGGATTTGATCGAATTGAACGTTAAGCCCTGCTGTCTGAACGTAGCGTATGTTGCAGTAACGGGGATACTGCGTTTACATGCCACAGTTTCCCGGTTACTATCGGAAAATACCAGCTACAGTAACCCGGCTTCTCATAACCGGGATAACGAAACCGGGACACTCAAAAAACCCGATCCTAACCGGGACACTGATGTGCATGTAAACACACTCTATGATTAAAAACCGCAAAACATGACAAGACTGTTAAATTAACCACGAAATTGCAGAACTTTGATGCACTTTGACGCATATTTTGTTCAGAAAGTGTTCCGGCAAGTTATTTTTTTTTATAATACACGAGCTTTCATTTTCCTTTCAAAACAACTATCGTGAGGCTTAATATCCATCTTTTGCTTGAAGCCGATCTATAAGTTTGAGTTTGGGTTAGTATTTGTGTTAGCGGTAGCATCACTAGCTTTCATATGATTAGCCGTTGTGTTGTTAGCCGTGCATATTCTAAACTCTTCTATTTTAATGTACATTTTCTGATGATTATTTGTGTTTTTATTAGTTTGTGTTGTGATTTAAACATATTCCTGTAAAGCACTTTGAACTACTTGTCTACAAATTGTGCTTTTGACATAAATATGCTGTTAGCGCGCGTGTTTTCGCACTTCTGTTAGCTGTAGTGTTACTAGCTGTCATATGATTAGCTGTTGTGTTGTTAGCAAGCCTGTCAAGATAATTATTATATGGACTCAGTGCTCAGTACATGACAGATGCAATAAACAATCATTTCTCGTGGATACTTTTTCTTGTTGAGGAGCCTTTTGTTGTTTTTCTGTTCTATTATGGTGAGATTTGATTTGTAAAAGATAAAAAACAACTTCTATGACTCATTATTGATAAAAACTAACATGCGTCATTCTTCTATTTGTTGTTGTTGTGTTTTTAAAGATATTGTACATGTCGTTCGCTCGATAGTAGGCAGGTACTTTTTTTATTTAACCAATCTATGCTGTTTGGTCGTGATGTATGTAAAGCGCCAAATCCCGTAGGAAGAAGGACAGTAACGTCTTTCCCCTTGATAAAATTCACCAAACATTCTCTTTGTTCCGGCTTTAAATCCTCGATCTCAGAAATCATTGTCAACACAGAATGCATGTCTTTATCTACATCCATCTCGACCGCTTTTGTGTGAAGAATCCCTCAGTCGTCCAGGTAGGTCCATGTCGAGGAGAAAATTCAGTTTGTCCACTGGATAAAAGTTAGTTTGGTTGAAGACGTTAACGAAAACTGTAAACAAGTAGGTGTGTTAGTTTCAGTGTAGTTTGCTCCTCCCTTCAGACAGATATAAGGAAGTGTCCACCAACCTGTTGTGTTGTACCACAAAAGGGACACAGACAGGCGCTTGAGTTTGACGTCATGGCTTCACATCTCTTCACTGATTGGCTGGTGCGCGGTCTACAACTTCTGGGGTTCTTACAAACCGTCTAGTGCACAGGTGTCAAACATAAGGCCCGGGGGCCGGATCCGGCCCTCCAAGACCTGTAATCTGGCCCTCGGCTGATTTTCTACTAAAATATTTTAATCATATTTTCTATTAAAATATTGGTAATTTTCTGTTCCGCTGAGCAGAGCAGCGTCTCCAGCGTCTCTGTACGTGGCCCCTCCCACCAGAGCAGCACAAATGAAGACTTGTCTCTTTCCAAACGCTCTTAAAGGACGATCGTTTTGACTGTTGACCGTGACACCCTCATCAACAAAATGTCAAAAATGAGAAAAGTGGAGCCGAGTGCAGGATTTTCCAAGGAAAATTGACTTATTCCTATTTGCAAACAAGTTAATGTTAAAACATTGTGTTGAAATTGCATTTTTTTTTTTCATAATATTATATTATTTTGTAAAAGTAAGAGTTTAAAAAAGATTTCTGTAATAGATTTGCATTTCTCTGCACAAATATTTGAACTTATTGCTGTTTTTGGGGTAAATATGCCATGAGTTTTCTGATCCGACCCCTTTGGGATCAAAGTAGGTCGGATACGGCCTCCGGACCAAAATGAGTTTGACACTTCTGGTCTAGTGTATTCAGATTCCTGACCTAGTCGCTGGAGAGAAATGAAATTGAGCGGAGGCACTAGGTGGCGCCAGCCTGGCTAGCGATAGTCTACCCAGGTCCATCTCTCGCTGTTTTTCTATGTTCTTAACCTCAGCGACTGTCAAGTCACACACAAAACCAACACACACAGTAGCCAACATCATAATGACAAATATTTGTAGTCCAGGCTCTTCCTCCATGTTTGCTTAGCAGCCGACCCAGTGCCCATGTCAACCACATCACTTTGCACTTTACACACTACAAGCACTTTGGCACTATGGCACTTCAACACCCCTGCATTGTGATAGTAAAGTACGGATATCCTCATATTTTACTATTGCATTAAACCAATCATAGTGGTATCTAAACTCATATGTCTTCCTCCTTTTCCTGTACTATATGCTCGGTTTTTATTTATTTATTTCAGTATATTTGACCCTGAATTATAAACAACATAATGACAAATATTTAATTTTGTTTTATTCTCAAAAGCAGTTCTTCATTTAGGCTAATACATTGTATTATTCATGTTGGAAATGAGGAATGTTTGAAAAAGAGTAAAGTGCTGCTACTCCAACAATGAAAAAAAAAGGCATAGCAGTGGGACCCTTGAAAAATAAAAGGTTTATGCTGCTACTCCGACAATTAGACGTCAATGTCTAAATAGCGGCATGTCAGAATAACAGTATGTAAACTTTAGGATCTGTGTTAGCTATTAGGAAAGGAGACAAAATTGCCACAAGTTTTTGCACACAGGGTCAAATATGTTCCCTTATTTTTAAGATTTTTCTTATTTCTGAAGTTTTTCACAAAATGAAACTCTTAAGTCAAGTCATTTTTATTTTTATAGCACATTTAAAGGGATGATTCAGAGTCATTTCAACCTAGGATCCATGACCTCTGTAGTCATCTGCTGCTGGATAAATTGGTTGGGTGTAATTGACCAAATTTGGAGAAATTGGGATAGATTCTTATGCAAATTGTTGATAAAGGAAATGTGGGAATATAGGGTCTAATTTTGGGAAAAACAACAACAACAACAACAAAACTTCACATTTCTGTACACAAATAAGGAAAATGATCTTGTGAAATTTCTTTCCTTACATTTTTACATTTGTCTTGGATGAAAAAGGGGTTAACTCTGCTGAGCAACTCTTCTTAAGAAGCTGTGATACCAAAAAACATGGCTACAGTGACAGCAAAACTGTAAACTTAAACAAAGCAGAGATTGTGAAGCAGAAATTATGCAGTGAATCTTGTCTCGATGTCGTGGACAGAGTCTCGACACGTGTCCCGTCTCGTAGAAACTGTGTCTGGTCCCTGTTATGTTAAGTGTCAGTATCTGTCATATGATTAGCTGTTGTGTCATTAGCGTTGTTGTTTTTGGCGTTGTCGGCCGGACGCTCCCCCGTGTGTCCTGTCACTGCCTTGGAAGCGTTTCACATTTGGCGTTTGGTCTTGCCCATTTGGCGAAACCTCGTGTACAGTGGAGGACGTGCGTTCGGCCGGAGCCAAAGCCTGATCCCAGATAACACCGAGGACAGTCTGCGTATTTACTCCACAAATGTGTTTTTTCCACTTCTTTTCACGGGCCTTATCGGATTTTGTTTATAATTCATTTTGCACAGATTTGCGATTCGCCGGGTGTTAATTTGGTCCACCGTTCGCGCTCGCCTTGGATGAACCGTTCAGTTTTGTGATTCTCATTTTCTGAAGTAGGGCTGATTATAAATTGAACTGAAAATGTAATCTGAGTGGTTTTATTTGGCAGATCTTTGAGGAGTTTTGGAGTAAAATAGTCAATCTTGATCGAGGGTTATTGTAAAACTTTCTAACCCTGAAGTTCATACGTCTCTGCAAACTTGTTCTTCTTGTTGCCAGGTTCAGTTCTGATCCTTTCTCCAGTTTAAAACCAGTAGAAGCTCAAGTTATACACAAACAAACTTTCTCTACAAAGGATACGGTTATGGAACAGCAATGGTGTTCCTCATCATGTTTCTTAAATGCTTGTTTTCTTGATTCTGCTTCACACATTTCAAAAGGTCATAGTACTCATTTATTTAGGTCCATACATGAGCTTTTTATTTAAAACTGTACTTCTCAGTGTAGTTTTTAGGCCACAATTAGTTTTACTTTAACCCTGCCAGAACTAAGGGGAATTTTAGTACGTTTGTCCTCGCCTGGATGGATTTTTTTCTTACTTTTGCATTTAAAACTCCCCCTTTTACCTCCTAATGAAGTGTTATACATCAGTTTTTTCAGTACGACCTTTTATTTCACAATCTGCTGCTGTAGTTGTGCCATATGGCTGTAATAAAAGTTATAGGACCAGAAATACAAATGAAAACAAACTGAAAAAAAAAAAAAAAAAAAAAACTCACATAACAAACATGTATAAACAACTTTTTGGACATAAAAAAAAAAAAAGCTTAATTTAGGGCCTTAGCTACAAAAGTGCAAAATATCAAGTCTGTAAGTAAACTAAAAATATCCTTCTTGCCTCAAAACAAAACAAAAATTGTAATGGCCCCATGACTTTCCCAGTGCCAGTCGTGGAAACAGCTGGTGTCAGGTCCAGGGCACAGAGCCACATCACTTCCTGCATTTCCATGGGGTTTATTACATTTGGATTTGTACATTTGGCCTGAAATAAATCTTTCAAATAAAAATAGCAAGAGATGCACAATTATACCTAATTGACCAAGATGGATAATTTGCCATTTATTTTAGCTATAACTGCACTTAGAGCGGCTTTTTCAGTTGTTACAAACACAGACACTCAGACCTTTGAGTCACTACACTCTTTGGCAAAGTTTGAGCCGATCAAAATGGACAGAGCGCATGAGTTTGGCCGAAAACAATGTTCCTTTTGGACACTCGTTTTCCCTACGTCATCACGCGGCACGTGACGTAGGATAATGCCAGAAATATACATGTGTATGGTGATTTGTAAAACACATCTGCAGTCTGAAAGGGTTAAGTTAAGTAATATATTTGGTCGTGTATAATTACTCTTAGGCTGCGTTGAGACTGCAGACTGAAGTGACCCAAATCAGATTTTTTGGCCCCTATGTTCCTGTATCTGATCTTTTAATGACAGTCTGAACCACACAGATCCGATTTTTTCAAATGTGACCCAGGACACTTGGATATGTGCTCCTAAAACCGATACATATCTGATCTTTTGACATGTGACTTCAGTGTGAACGGCCAAAACGCATTCATCCAACCTACACGTTATCAACAAGCCACAAATGTCACTATTCTGCGCTGAAGTAGGAGAAAATTGTTAATGAACTCCGTGTCACTGAAGTGAAGCACATCACCACTCACCTCTTGGCACGTCTCCACATCCACACGTTCCTTTCAACAAACTGTCCCACAAAACACCACGGCCAAAAACCTCGTCCTTCTCCTTCTCAATCTCCTCCTTAAAACAAGTAAGTTGTTCATGTTCTGGCTCCTGGTACGAGAGGAACTTTAAAATCTCCAGGTGCTCAATGCTGCGTCCATGTTTGGACAACTTCCGTAAACACAGAGACGCTCGCTGCGGTTGACGTCGTCGTGTCTCCAGTGTCACATGTGGGACACTTTCGGGCCGTTTAATGTTCATACTGGAGATCAAATACAAGTCACATTTAATTGGAAATGTGAACGACCTCGCAAAAACATCAGATTTTACAAAAAAATCGGAATTGAGCGTTAAGCCCTGCAGTCTGAACGTAGTCTTACTTAAATGTATCAGATTTTTTAGTCTTAAAAACATGAAAAACAGAACTACACTTCACTAAACAAAACTTTTAAACACCTGTTCCCCTCTTACCATGCATTCTGAGCAGTCCTTGTGATAAATGTATACATGCTTTTCACAACTTAATGCTAGCAACAACTAGCATGCTAAGTGTGCACTTCCTTATTCTAGGTCAAGAAATGCTTCATAATCAGATGCAGACAACACACACTGACGTATTTTGACCTCAGGAGCTGCTTATGAAATAACTCTTTGCTGGGACCAGATACTTATTTGGCAGATTGCAAAGTAACTGAAGAATCATTAACTTTGCTCCAAATCACCTTTAATCGATTTGACAAATAAACTGTGTGTATGAGCAGATTAACTAAAATATGAACTTTTTCACATAACCAATGGCAGTACAACTAGTGGAAAAGCTGCAATTTTTAAGTAAATTTTAACGGTGCACTGTCTAACTTTTTGGTTAGGGGTCTGTCACATGCTTGTTTCTATGGAGATGTCATTGCTCTGCCTGGAATGTTCCACAGTGTGACATTAAACAGATCTACTTCACATTTGTTCAATTACAGGTGGTTTTACAGCTCAAAAATACTTAGAAAAACAGGCATTCTCTTTGAGCGGGGACGCCTCTCCACAGATCTGACCTGTAACTCGGTCTGGTTTGGTCTCCGTGAAGATAGAAAGGTTTAATGCCACACTGTGGAACATTCCAAAGCAATAACACCTCAAAGCAATCACATCTCCATGGAGAAAAGTCAACGGATTCGCGACCAGAAAAGTTACACGGTGCATTTTTAAGTATCTACATTTTAGCCTCTGGACTGGCAGGTGGCAGGTGCAGGTTCATGAACTGGCAGGTGCAGGTTCATGGTCTGGCAGGTGCAGGTTCATGGTCTGGCAGGTGCAGGTTCATAAACTGGCAGGTGCAGGTTCATAAACTGGCAGGTGCACAGGTTCATGGTCTGGCAGGTGCAGGTTCATGGTCTGGCAGGTTCATGGTCTGGCAGGTGCAGGTTCATGGTCTGGCAGGTGCAGGTTCATGGTCTGACAGGTGCAGGTTCATGGTCTGGCAGGTTCAAGTTCATGAAACTGGCAGGTGCAGGTTCAGGTGCAGGTCTGGCAGGTGCAGGTTTCATGGTCTGGCAGGTGCAGGTTCATGAACTGGCAGGTGCAGGTTCATGGTCTGGCAGGTGCAGGTTCATGGTCTGGCAGGTTCATGGTCTGGCAGGTGCAGGTTCATGGTCTGGCAGGTGCAGGTTCATG
Source organism: Boleophthalmus pectinirostris (assembly GCF_026225935.1). NCBI lineage: Eukaryota > Metazoa > Chordata > Actinopteri > Gobiiformes > Gobiidae > Boleophthalmus > Boleophthalmus pectinirostris. Next base: position 36,294,111 of record NW_026571353.1, on the reverse strand, counting down.
GTCTGGCAGGTGCAGGTTCATAAACTGGCAGGTGCATGGTTCATGGTCTGGCAGGTTCATGGTCTGGCAGGTTGCAGGTGCAGGTGCTGGCAGGTGCAGGTTTGTGGTCTGGCAGGTGCAGGTGCTGGCAGGTGCTGGCAGGTGCAGGTGCTGGCAGGTGCAGGTGCTGGTGCAGGTGCTGGCAGGTGCAGGTGCAGGTGCAGGTGCAGGTGCTGGCAGGGCAGGTGCTGGCAGGTGCAGGTGCTGGCAGGTGCTGGTGCAGGTGTGGTGTGCAGGTGCAGGTGCAGGTGCTGGCAGGTGGTGGCAGGGCAGGTGGTGGCAGGTGCAGGTGCAGGTGTGGCAGGTGCAGGTGCTGGCAGGTGCAGGTGCTGGCAGGTGCAGGTGGTGGCAGGTGCAGGTGGTGGCAGGTGCAGGTGCAGGTGCAGGTGGTGTGTTCTGCAGTGACTCTTGTGAAGTTTAACTCGGTGAACGAGACGAACGAGGTCAGATTACGTCCGGAAGTCACCCACAGGTCACCCGCCACCTCACAGCACCCGCGGGACCCGGCGTCATCACCTCACAGCACCCGCGGGACCCGGCGTCATCACCTCACAGCACCCGCGGGACCCGGCGTCATCACCTCACAGCACCCGCGGGACCCCGCCGCGGCACGCTGACCCATAATGCATCTGGTTGTGGTACAGTAGAGGGGCCGGCGCGAGGTTTAGTGGGTTCGTGTGATCTCGGCACCTGGTGTTTGTGACGGCGAGTGGCTTTGGCGCAGATGGTAAAGGAAAGAACAGCTAATACCCACTGACATATGCAGTGATTCTGATTTGAAAGGTCCTCCAAATCTAAACATATTTCCATAGGATCTTTCCCATCTGCTTGTTTCCATGGAGATGTTTTTGGAGATGATTTATTTGTGGAATATATGGTTTTGAACATATGTAGCTTGCATTAGGGATGGGCACTTGATTAAGTTTTCTTATTAGAATTAACGATCGATTAACGTTTTAATATTAAAATGATCCAGTCCACTTTATTTCTATTGCACGTTTCACAAACAAATACACAAATACAAAAAAAAATAAAAAATCAATCAATCAATAATATAATGAGAAAATAAACGCTCAGATTTATTCATACTGGACTTAAAATAATAAAACCAGTAAAATAAAAAATAAAATAAATAAAAATTTATAAAATTAAATCGTAGAATAGCAATGAATAAATAAAGCCAATAAAATATAAAACCAGTAAAATAAAATATAAAAAAATAAATAAAATAAAATAATAGAACAGCAATAAATAAATAAAGCCAATAAAATATAAAACCAATAAAATTAAATAAATAAATAAATAAAATAAAATCATAGAATAGCAATGAATAAATAAATAAAGCCAATAAAATATAAAAGCAGTAAATTAAAATATATTAAAAAAAATCATAGAATAGCAACAAATAAATAAATACAGCCAATAAAATATAAAACCAATAAAATAAAATATAAAATAAATAAATAAATAAAATAAAATCATAGAATACCAATAAATAAATAAAGCCAATAAAATATAAAACCAGTAAAATAAAATATAAAACAAATAAATTAAATAAAATCATAGAATAGCAATAAATAAAAATAAAAGCTGAAAATATTTATTTGCACTGCAAAAAACCTCGGCCAAAGTTTAAGATATAAACACTTAAATCTACCAGAAAATAACTTAAAAATAGTGAAATTGTTTGTTCAATAAACGACCTCTAGACTAGAATTAAGCGTCTCAGAACTAGTAAATCGACAATAAATCTGTAAATAAGATGAATAACCTGAAATTTGCCGTGTGCTCCTCCTTGTTTTTAAAGTCCACAGACCTTCGCCGAGTCTGAAAACCGTTAAAACTCCTCGAAAAGCTGATTTGTTTTACTTTTACGGGGTGAAAGTAAAAGTGGTTTGGAGAGTGAGTTAAGTTGAGTTGTTGTCGGCTTCTTCTTTTACGGCTCGCGCCCACAGCTCACATAAAGCTGCCCCCTGGAGGAGCCCAGAGGAACAGCACAAACACCAGACACAAAACCAGATTTAGAGACACCGCCAGCTCCCGGGGTCCGCGCTTTGATCACTCTCTCCCTCTTTTCTAACTCTTCCTCTTTCTCTTTCATCTAATCTATCTCTTGTCTTCCTCTTTCTGTTTCTCGTTCCCTTTCTTTTCCCGATTTCTGTTCTCGACGTTTCACTCTCTCATCGTCTCGTCTCTCTCTCTTTTTCTTTCTCTCACTCTCCTTGTCTTCTTCATTTCCCTTCTTTCTGGTTTCACTCTTCTATCTCCCTCCATCTCTCTCCTGCCATCCCCACCCCTCTCTCTCTCTCCTTCGTTCTTACCCTCTTCTATACCTTCTCGTCCTCTTTTTTCTCTTTTACTCTCTCGCTCACAATCTCTTTCTTCCTCTCTCCCTCCATCTCACTCTTCCTCCATCTCTTTCTTCCTCTCTCCCTACATCTCTCTCACCATCCCTCTTTCTTTCTCTCTCCTTCTCGAGTTTTCTCTTTCTTCCTCTCTCCCTACATCTCTCTCTCCCTCCATTCCTCTCTCCCTCCATCTCTTTCTTCCTCTCTCCCACCATCTCTTTCTTTCTCTCTTACTCCATTCCTCTCTCCCTCCATCTCTTCCTCCCCCATTCCTCTCTCCCACCATCTCTCCTTCTTACTGTCTCCCTACATCTCTCTCTCCTTCCATCTCTCTTTTTTCCTCTCTCTCATTCCTTTCTCCCACTATTCTCTCTTCTTCCTCTCTCTCTCTCCCTCCATTCCTCTCTCCCATCTCTTTCTTCCTCTCTTCCTCCATCCTTCTGTCCCACCATCTCTCTTTTGTAATTTCTTCCTACATCTCTCTCCTCTTCTATCTCTCTTTATTCCTCTCTCCCTCCATATCTCTTTCTTCCTGTCTCCCTCTATCCCCCTCTCCCATCCCTCTCTCCCTCATCTCTCTTTCTTCCTCTCTCCCTACATCTCTCTCTCCCTCCATTCCTTTCTCCCATCTCTCTTTCTTGCTCTATTCATCCATCTCTCTCCCTCCATCTCTCTTTTCTTCCTCCCTCCATTCCTCTCTTCCTCCAGTTCTCTCTTTCTTCCTCTCTCCCACCATCTCTCCTTCTTACTGTCTCCCTCCATCTCTCTCCCACCCCCTCTCTTTCTTCCTCTCCCTCCCTCCCTCCCTCCCTCCATCTCTCCATCTCTCTGTGCGTGGCGTTTCTCTCTGATCTTCACATCTTTCCCTCAAAAGTGGTTTTGTCTTTTCCTCCTGAGTCTGAGTTTCCCTCAGGAAAAAACCGAGAGCAAAAAGATCAAAACTGGACAAGACGAGACAGAAACTCAACTTTTACTCTGTTTTAACACAAACCGGTCCAGTCCTGGTTTAGTCCTGGTTTAGTCCTGGTTTAGTCCTGGTTCAGTCCTGGTTTAGTTCCTGGTCCAGTCCAGTCCTGGTTTAGTCCTGGTTTAGTCCTGGTCCAGTCCTGGTTTAGTCCTCCTTTAGTCCTGGTCCAGTCCTGGTTTAGTCCTGGTTTAGTCCTGGTCCAGTCCTGGTTAGTCCTGGGTTTAGTCCTGGTAGTCCTGGTTTAGTCCTGGTTTAGTCCTGTTTAGTCCTGGTTTAGTCCTGGTTTACTGGTTTTCCTGGTTTAGTCCTGGTTTAGTCCTGGGTCCAGTCCTGGTTTAGTCCTGGTTTAGTTTCCAGTCCTGGTTTAGTCCTGGTTCAGTCCTAGTCCTGGTCAGTCCTGGTCCAGTCCTGGTTTAGTCCCTGGTCCAGTCCTGGTTTAGTCCTGGTTTAGTCCTGGTCCAGCCCTGGTTTAGTCCTGGTTTAGTCCTGGTTTAGTCCTGGTTCAGTCCTGGTTCAGTCCTGGTCCAGTCCTGGTTAGTCCTGGTTTAGTCCTGGTTGGTTTAGTCCTGGTTAGTCCTGGTCCAGTCCTGGTTTAGTCCTGTTAGTCCTGGTTTAGTCCTGGTCCAGCCCCTGGTTAGTCCTGGTCCAGCCCTGGTCCTGGTTCAGTTCTGGTCCAGTCCTGGTTTAGTCCTGGGTTTAGTCCCTGGTTTAGTCCTGGTTAGTCCCTGGTTAGTCCTGGTCCAGTCCTGGTTTAGTCCTGGTTCAGTCCTGGTTGTCCTGGTCCAGCCCTGGTTTAGTCCTGGTCCAGCCCTGGTTTAGTCCTGGTTCAGTTCTGGTCCAGTCCTGGTTTAGTCCTGGTTTAGTCCTGGTTCAGTCCTGGTTCAGTCCTGGTCCAGCCCTGGTTTGGTTCTGGTTTAATTTGTTCAGTCAAGAATCCATTTACAGTATTTTTAAGAAGCACATGTCTCCGAGTCTTTGTGTTGTTTTGGTGTTTTGTTTCACAGCTGATCTGCGTCTGACACATCGACGGCCTGAAAACTTGAACTGAGTGACGTCAGCTCAGCTCCAGGCAAAAGGAGCTCACGATGAAACAGTTACAGAGTGAATCTGGAGTCAGGATCTATGTTATCAATAGTTTTATTTATTTATTTATTTTGGGCAAAATAGTGGAAAAAACCCACCAGAATCATGTAGAGCAGACCTGTCAAACTCAGGCCCAGGGGCCAAATTTGGCCCGCGATATAATTATATTTGGGCCGTGAGATCATATCAAATCTGTATTAGAGCTGCCCACCGGCTACAGATCGACTATAGAGACATTATTTATTTAAAATGTTGTTATTATTTTATATTCTGCGTGTTCTGGATTCAATGTTTAAGCAAAACTATTATTAAACATTTATTTGATTAACATTACATATCTCAAAAGAAGAGAAAACATGCAGATGTTGTTGAAATTTTTCAGTAAATAGTTATTTTGGCCCATGACTTAAGTCACAATTTTTTATTTTGGCCTCTGTGAATTTGAGTTTGACTCTCCTGATGTAGAGCGAGTTAATACCAACATTTTAAGACCATTTTAAGACACTGCTCCAAGGAACACACAATTTTATCAAGGAAAAAGTAAAAGTTACTGGACAAATAACTGTAATCTAATTACAAAAAAATCTATTGTAACTATTTACACCACTACATTATAAAAACAAAGTAATCGGGTAATTCCTTACGTTATAACTATTTACTGCCCGACATTGGTCTTCATGTAGACTTGGTTTAGTCCTGATGTAGACTTGGTTTAGTCCTGATGTAGACTTGGTTTAGTCCTGATTTTAGTCCTGATGCAGATTTGGTTTGGTCCTGTTTTTAGTCCTGATGTTTGGTCCTGGTTTTGTTCCTGATGTTTGGTCCTGGTTTTGGTCCTGATGTTTGGTCCTGGTTTAGGTCCTGGTTTTGGTCCAGATGTTTGGTCCTGGTTTAGGTCCTGGTTTTAGTCCTGATGCAGATTTGGTCTGGTCCTGTTTTTAGTCCTGATGTTTGGTCCTGGTTTTGGTCCTGATGTTTGGTCCTGGTTTAGGTCCTGGTTTTGGTCCTGATGTTTGGTCCTGGTTTTGGTCCTGATGTTGGATTTACATATTTGAGGTTTTATAATGAAAACTATAAACCGTGCCTCTGTCCCTGTGTTGGACTCTTGACAGTTTTAAATCTGAAAACAAGCGAACAGTTTGTGCGGGCCGCTGCTCCAGAGGGACTCGGTGTTGACACGGGTCCTTGGTCTTCTCTGGACCCCGGCTCGGAGCTCCACGCCTCGGGTCTTAGACTGAGATGGTTCTGTATCTGCTGAATTATTCACACAAACAGAAAACAGAGCTGCAGTGTCAGACAGGTGACCTCCTCTGGGGCGGTGAAGGGACATGTTGCTTTAAAGATCTGTTTAAATATGTACAACTCTTGTGTAATCTTGTGTATTAAAGGTTGTATGGAGGATTTTTTTTTTAAGTTTCAAATTGTCATTGAAAGTTTAAAATACCCTTACAGAGACGCAGCAGCCTTGTAATTATGATGACCAAAAAGAAAAAAAGAATGAAAATGTATCAACTGTGGACGTAGTGAGGCCAGAGAAACATCAGCCAATAGACAACAAGGCTGCCTCATTTTCTATTGGCTGTTAGGTCGTCAATCAAACTCCCTACGTTTCTAGTGTAACTGACTCGTCGGTGCGCGGGGATTACGTGGTTTATGCAGCGGTTCTTAGAGGATTTTTTAAACTGTCGCTTCCTCGCGGTTCGCACAGAGTTTGTCGCGACGGCGGACGAGAATCCACGACCAGTTCGCCGCAAAAGAAAATCCGTTTTTGAGGTCGCGGAAAGAAGAAGAGAAGGAGAAAAGGAGCAAAGACAAACTGAGGTGATTCTTGGAGATTCCTTCCAGCGATGACAAAGGGTTTAAAAACTGACGCGTCGGTCGTTAAATTATTTCTAGACAGGAAACTTCAACAGTAATTCTGAACTGGATGTAAACAAACGTGATTTCTTGCACAACATTTGAAAAAAAGTACTGTCACTGTATTTTCTCTATACCCTAAGATGCCTCAGCACAGATATAATGTTAATAGTGTTGTTGTTATTCAATAATGTTGTCGTCCTAAATTGCACTGATCGAGACCAAGACCAGTCTGAGACCACAGGGCCCCGAGACCAGGACAAAACCCAGACCTCTGAGGGTCGAGACCTTTTAAAGACGTTTAAAGATTGAGACCGAGACAAGACCAAGTCCATGGCCTATCGAGACCAAAGTCGAGACCATCTTTGTCATTTTCTACATTTATTTGTATTTTATGGTTATTTTGGCATGTTTATATCAATGTTTTTTGTTTTTTTTTAATAAATCTATCTGCATCCTTCTCGAGTAATGCTCATTTAGACTTAAAATAAGACAACATTTACCACAACACAACCATAATTAGTAGGTGTTTGTTGCTAATGGTGTCATCACAAATTGTGAATAATCAAGAAAAATCATCTGAACTCATTTAGACTTAAAATAAGACCCGCAAACTCTACTGTACCTTTTACAGTACAGGTTACATTATCTTACTGGTTTTGCAGTGGTATTTATTTATTTATTCTCTGTAAATCGAACACACATCCTGACAAACACATGTATTTAGCATTTTATTAGGCGAACTTCAGCCCGCAGTAGACCTGCTCTGTGCTGACTCTGTAGGTACATTTTGATTCGTTTTTGCTGCATGTTTTGTCTTGCCCTTCTAATCAGCGCGGGAGGAGACAGAGGTAGGATGTTTTTAAAAATCTAACCTGCCCTATGATACACACTGTTGTGAACAATCCACCCTGGAGCCGTGTGTGTTTGTGACGTGTGCAGTGTCCGCGGGCTCCAGGTGAGCGCACAGGCTGCAGAGAGACGCCCCGCACACTCCCACACACACGTACAAGTTTATTACGACAGCAGTGTCTGTAAGGCAAGGCAAGTTTATTTGTACAGCACAATTCGTACATAAAGTAATTCAAAGTGCTTTACAGAATAAGAAATACATTAAAATCATAATAAAAACAAATCAAAACATAAATAATCATGAAGATTAAAATTAAAAAAGAGAGACATAAATTGGAGAGAAGAGTGCGGAATGAAAACCTTTCAGTTATTTGCACAGTTAAACAGAAATGTTTTGAGTCTGGATTTAAACAGCGTCACAGAAGAGTCTGTCTCACATGTTCAGACTGTTCCAGGTTTTAGCTGCATGAACCTGAAACTCTGACTCCCCTTGTTTAGTCGTGACTCTGGGCACCAGCACTGAGGAGTAGGACGACTATAATGGTAAATGGTCACATTTTTCTATAGCGCTTTTCCACCTTCAAGGCACTCAAAGCACTTTACAACAAGGAACCACTCACCCATTCACACACCAGTGTACGCAGACACTGTGGGCAAGGTGGGTTAAGTGTCTTGCCCAAGGACACAACAGCAGCATTCATCTGTGGGAGCTGGAATCACACCAGCCAAACTGTGGGTCAGTGGATCTGACCGCTCAACCTGTGATGTTTATGTCGACAGCTTGGTTCAATAGCTTCTAAGGTAGATGACCTACCAACTCCAAACCAAACCAAGTCTGTAATCAAATTTGATCAGACCTCGAGTGATGCAGAAGTGTCAGACCTCGAGTCTGAGACGAGACCGAGTCCAAGGGCCTTCAAGACCGAGACGAGACCGAGTTCAAATGCACTGGAGTCCAAGACCAGACCAAGACCGTAAAATAAGACCAGCCTCAAGTACTACCACACTACGATTCAGGAAAGCTTCATTTCTGTCCTGTGAATGTGGCTTTTTTAGTATTGATACTTCCTCAAATGAGTATCTCGTTTCGATATCGATACTCACTTTAGTATCGGTTAGTATCTGCTTTTGGACGACCCTAATCTGTAGAATTTCTTCTTAGATGTGTCTTGCCTCAGATATATTGGATAAGTTTGTCTTGAGATCAAATTAAGTCTGGTGTGTACTGTCTTCATCTAATTACAAATCATTTTCAGGAAGTGCTCGTTAGCATGCCGTAGTTGTTGACTTCAGTGTCAGGGTAAAACTCACCTCTGGTCTCTGAAAGCTGTAAGAAGGTCTCAGAAACTCGCCTCGGTGAATAATTAGGACGCTCTGAATGCATAAGTTAAGCGAGGAATAACTTTGGACCACTGCAAACTGTTTTTCGCACTTTTTAAATCGGTAAAAATCAGGTACGGCTCCTTCAATACATCTGCTGCGATCACGCCATGTTTACTAAGTTGTACGCTTGACAGATTTCGTCTTGGAGTCCGTCTTGGAAACACTAACTTTCTCTGTGTTTTTGCATGGACAATTCCCACTGCTCAGAGCTCATTACCGACCAGCTGTCTGCCTAAAAAAAAAAAACTACAAAACTCGCAGAAAGAGTTGGAGAGAAAAGGAGAGATAGAATGAAACTACTTTAAATAATATAAAACCTCCCAGTGCCCTGAAACTGTCTCTAAACTGCTGAGCCAGGAGCTATTTCCGTACGGGTTTCTGCTTCGGCCGATCAAGAGCGCTCGCCGACTTCCCGTGTCCCTCCCCACGACGACGGCGGACGGGGCGATGACCGGCGTTTTGACCCAACGTTTGACCCACAAATCAGCGCGCGGGGTGTTAATTGGCGGCAGAGACGTCGACGCTCGGATCTAAGGGAAGGAAAAACAACGCGGCGTGTTTGAAAAGTGCTTACAAAAGAGGAGTTGTCAGTCGTCACGGAGATGTTCAGGGGTTTGAAACGGAGATAAATCCTGTTTGTTTGCAATGTTACAGAGAGAGCGATTAAAGAATGTGTGTGTCATTTGTTTATTTGTTTTTCAAAATAAAGCCAAAAAAATAAAAAATAAAAATTCTCCATTATTTGTCTCCAAAACCAAATTGAAAAAAAAAAAGAATAACTTTTTTTTTTTTTTAACAGTTTTCAATTTTGTGTTTAGGCCCAAACCAGGACTGAGACCAGGACCAGGACCAGGACTGAGACCGGGACCAGACCGGGACAAGATCAGGACTGAGACCGGGACTAAGACCGGGACTGAGACCAGGACTGAGACCAGAACTAGACCGGGACTGAGACCGGGATCAGACCGGGACAAGATCGGGACTGAGATCGGGACTGAGACCAGGACAAGATCGGGACTGAGACCGGGACTGAGACCAGAACTAGACCGGGACTGAGACCGGGACAAGACCGGGACTGAGACTGGGACCAGGCTGGGACAAGATCAGGACTGAGACCGGGACTGAGACCAGAACTAGACCGGGACTGAGACCAGAACTAGACCGGGACTGAGACCGGGATCAGACCGGGACAAGATCGGGACTGAGATTGGGACTGAGACCAGGACAAGATCGGGACTGAGACCAGGACTGAGACCAGAACTAGACCGGGACTGAGACCGGGACAAGACCGAGACTGAGACCGGGACCAGACCGGGACAAGATCGGGACTGAGACCGGGACTGAGACCGGGACTGAGACCGGGACTGAGACCGGGACTGAGACCAGAACTAGACCGGGACTGAGACCGAGACCAGGCTGGGACAAGATCGGGACTGAGACCGGGACCAGACTGGGACAAGATCGGGACTGAGACCGGGACTGAGACCAGAACCAGACCAGAAATGAGACCAGGACCAGACTGAGACTGAAACCAGGACTGATACTGGGACAGAGACCAGGACTGAGACCGGTTTCCTCCTGGTTTAGTCTTGTTTTAGTCCTGGCTCAGTCCAGCATCGCCGTTTAAATCACGTAAACAGGAAACGGCCGTTATCTGTTTTTTCCATTATTTATTTAAACACAAAATCGAAAACTGAAAAAAACAAATTGTTATCTGTTTTTTCATTTTGGAGACAAATAACAAAATTGTTGTTTTCTCGTTTCCTTCTTTTTGGTTTTATCTTAAAAAACGAATAAACAACGGATACACGGATTTTAAAGGAACACAGTGGAACTTCCTGGCGATGGCGTCTGATTGACATATACCCAAGGCTCCTGTGCACAGTGGGTTCGACTGCTCGTGGCTCGGGGACGTTGAGGTTCTTTCACATGCCAGACCTCTCAGAAGCGAGGTCAAGCGGGAGCCGGCCCACGGACTCTCAAACCTCCGGACTGCCAGCCGCGGGGCAGTCGTCCAGACACATCCCTTTAACTGGGGCACGGGGACCCGCTGTGTGAGCTCAGTTTGGGACGGTGGAAACTGAGGCGCGCTCGATTCCAAGTGATGCATTTCGAATAGTTGGTTTGGACCTGCTGTCTCTGCTGTGGACCAAAGTTTACGTTCACACCAGAGGGACCCAGCTCCAGAGTCTGGAATTTGGTGCTGAGTCAAACGGACCGAGACCACCTCTTTTCTGAAGTCTTGGCCCGCGTGAGTTACTGCGAATCCGAGTACGATTAATTAGGGATGTAACAATAACCGAAGTATCATGATATCGTATCGTCAAAGTTCTCACAATAATATCATGAACCATCACAATATATTGAATTAGAAGTGTCTTATGGTGCAATGACAGCTAAAAAAACACAGAGGGAACTACATAGACCATGATCCTTTGCTCCATTTCAGCGCAGACGACAAGAAGAAATAACAGTTCTAAGCACTTTTAAGTCTTAGTTCTTTGGATTAAAGGTTGTATGGAGGATTTGTTTTTAGTTTCAAATTGTCAGTGAAAGTTTAAAATACCATTACAGAGACGCAGCAGCCTTGTAATTATGACGACCAAAAAAAAAAAAGAATGAAAATCCATCAACTGTGGACGTAGTGAGGCCAGATAAACATCAGCCAATAGACAGCGAGGCTCCCTCTTTATCTATTGGCTGTCAGGTTGTCAGATTACGTGGAGGAGGAAGGTGGTGTCACGCATGCACAACATTTGAAAAAGGACTGTTGCTGTATTTCTTTTCCCTTACAAAATCCTCTATTCAACCTTTAAGTCTTGTCAAGGCATTTTAAGAAATAAAAGTCGCATCTAAACAGTTTTAACTGTTTAGCCTCCACAAAATATCACAATAAATATCATACCATGAGATGTATGTCGTGAAAATATTGTACCGAGAGATTTGGATATTGTTCCATCCCTAATCGTGAGCCTCCCCATAATAATATCATAATAAATATTGTACTGTGAGGTTCATACTGTGACGATATCGTATCGTGAGACTTACATATCGTTACACGTTAGAGCGTTAATTAAAATTAACATATGCTCTAAGATTAGAAACAGAGAAATATGAAAAGACATGGAAGGGTTGGCTGAGTTTTGTTAAAATTATACGTTTGGATTTTATTTGAGTGCTCATTTCCCCAATGTTCTGTTTGCTACCAAATTGAGTTTTCTTTTGTTTTTTTTTGTTTGTTTGTTTTTTCCCCCCTCTTTTCAATATAATAGTTAAAATCTGTATTTTATTTGGAAGATTAAGTTTAAGACAATGTTTGTTCCTTAAACAATATTTACATATGTGTAACTGTAATTATTGTCTTGGAAAATTAATAAACAAATAATTTTAAAAAAAGTTCTCCACCAATCATAGACCAGTGCTCCCACAGCAGGAATCAGGACAGCCAGCAAAATAATTTAAAGCACACAAAACAAATTAGAACTGAAGATCTGGCGCCGTTACCCAGAAATAGAGAACAGGAGGGTTTCAGTCACGTGATCACGATGCTGCGCGAATTTCAGGTGGAGGGCAGGAAGTGAAGACAAACACGACAAACGCGGCTCTGGAGAACACAGATGTGGAGAAGAGTTCTTATTGTAAGGATTTAGAGCCAGTAGCGAGGCAAAAGTACGAGCAGTTAGTCGACAAATATATTGGGACGTGACCCTGATCTTGATGAAAATGAGGGAATTTTCAACCGAAGTAAAAGATTTGCCGACAATCGAGGCAGAGGAGATCACGAACTATTTAGCTCTTCAGACATCGTTCTACACCAGACAACAGATGAAGACGTATAAAAGTTTGGAGGCATAGAACTTTTTTTGTCAGTGGATGGGTCCTCAACCTTGGTGCAAAACGCCTTAAATGATGATTATCGTTTGGTCTTCGCCGGGGTGAGTGTTTCTCTTATTTTATGTGTATCGACTGTTATGGGAAAAACTGCAGTGTATCGGCAGTAACCTCTATCTGAACTATTTAATGTCAACAAACGTCGTTAGCCGTTAGTCGTCAATGATTCGTTTATGTTTAGGTAAACCACAAAAAACTATTTATCTTTGTAACAAACCTTTGACGAAGTGTTCACTGCAGACACGAGCATTAGCGAATTCTGCTCCTCTCGACCGCAAACAGGTTTGTAATCCACTTTCTACGGCGTTTTTCTGTCGGCTTTTCCCATTTCTGACCTTTGTGGACGACTATATTCGTTACTCTAAAAAAATCGCTTTTCCGTCTCTCGGTTAGAACGATTGGCACAGCCGTAAACTACACAACACATCGGCGTTTTCCTCCAGTCAGTTCACTTCCTGCCCTCCGTCTGATTTCTCGCGCTGACAAACGTAGCCCCGTGACGTCACGTGAAACCCGGATGTTGTGCATCTACGAACGTGCCTGAGCTCAAACCGATCGAGCTCCAAAGAGAACGTCCCAGTGTTTGTTTTTACCGTTGAATCTCCGTGGAGACGCTCAGGTGGTGTGTACGATGGTTTAGAGCTCAGAATCACATTAAACATAGTGCAGACAAAAGCGCTTCTCGGTCTGAACCATCCGTCTGCGTCTGAGTCTCTGCTGGACTCCGGACAGTGCGCTCCCCCCAGGCCGCTCCCATTATGAAGATTTAGGACCGAGCTCGGGAACGACCTAACTCACAAGAAAACATCTCCCAATTACACGTACTCGGTAGATCTTTCTTTCTTACTCTCTCCGTGTCCCCCTCTTCTGCTTCTGCATATTTTAGACTTAATTCTAATTTCTGTTTTATTTCAGATATTTTTTAATCTTTTCTTCAAATTAAATCAGAGTGGTTTGTCGTTTTTGTATGGGAGCAGAGTGTTCTTTGGTGAAGGCCAGAATTCAGCAGAGGATTCGCCGTGTTCCAGACGGAGCAGCAGCCCCCGGGCTCCAGGCACCAGCAGAATCTATAAGTCCGGGTCAAGATTCAGTCCACCAAATATATTTTTAACTCACACCAAGTTAAGGGCCCGGTGTGTTTCCCACGTATCTGAGTGAAACCTGATCCTGAGTCCTGCCCCGGTACAGACATGTTATATAAGCAGCAGTACTGTCTGAATCTACTTATGAAGCTTTGTACTGACCCATACTCAGGAAGTGTGCGGTTAGATTGCTACTTATCGTTAGCACTACTGTGATAGTACATTATTTCATTTCATGTTATGTCCTTCAGATTACCTTCGGTTCCAATTATGAATCAGATGTTACGTCTCATTTACTGTAACTTGAGTAAAGTATTTTTCTGACTATAAGTGGCACTTTTTTGGGGGGGAGTTTCCTGTGACTCCGGTGAGATTTATAAATTAAAATGTTCAAACTGAGAGAGGTTCTAGTCTTGTGTGTCAGTATCTGCTGCTCCTGTTCCTCCTGCACCACTGTCACTTGTGTTGGGGAGTAACAGATTACAAGTACCGGAGTTACATAATCAGAGTACAGATCATGAGTAACTGTATTCAGTTACAGTTACTGTTTCAGTGAGTGGTAATTGGATTACAGTTACTTTGTTGAAATAAATGGATTACACCGAAGTATTTTTCCTGTTTTCACTTTTTTTTTTTTTTTTTCAGTAATTCCACTCATTGCCGGACTCTAAACCAGGTCTAAAACCAGGTCTAAACCCAGACCAGGTCTAAAACCAGGTCTAAACCCAGACCACCAGGTCTAAACCCCAGGTCTAAACCAGGTCTAAACCAAAAGGTCTAAAACCAGGTCTAAACCCCAGGTCTAAAACCAGGTCTAAACCCAGACCAGGTCTAAAACCAGGTCTAAACCCAGACCAGGTCTAAAACCAGGTCTAAACCCAGACCAGGTCTAAAACCAGGTCTAAACCCAGACCAGGTCTAAAACCAGGTCTAAACCCAGATCAGGTCTAAAACCAGGTCTAAACCCAGGTCTAAAACCAACCAGGTCTAAAACCAGGTCTAACCAGGTCTAAACCAGGTCTACCCAAATCAGGTCTCTAAAACCAGGTCTAAAACCAGGTCTAAACCCAGATCAGGTCTAAAACCAGGTCTAAACCCAGATCAAGTCTAAAACCAGGTCTAAAACCAGGTCTAAACTAGGTCTAAACTAGGACTAAACCAGGACTAAAGCAGAACTAAATCAGGGCCAAACCAGGACTAAACCAGGATAAAACAAGGACTAAAACCAGGTCTAAACCAGGACTAAATTATGTCTCAAACAGGACTTAACAGGACTAAACCAGGACTAAAACCAGGACTTAAATAGGTCTAAAACAGGATGTGTTTCCTCGTCTTCTATCAATAATATTTTTAATACGGTTCAGTAAAGACTCGGCCTTTTCATTTTCTTTTAACAGACAAAACTTCTTATGTTACAATTTCCTCGTCTTTGCTTCTCTACAGCAAATCAAGTAATCCAAAGTATTCAGATTACATTACTCACTTTAAGTAATTTAATGGATTACGTTACAAACTACATTTTGGGGTCTGTAATCTGTAGGGGAACACATTTTAAAAGTCACCTACTGCGCATGTCTCCTGCAGAAAGAGCCTCTGTTCTGTCTGTATCATGTCAGTCGATCGCACCTTTGCTTCTGCACCACTGAAAATTTAACATTTAAACAAACGTAAAGACGACCGAAACCATCCTGTCGGGATTCAGAAAGATCCGGTGTGGTGTAGGATTTATGGTATATTGACCCCCCCATGAAAATCTATATGTTATTAATGAAGAACTTGAATTCTATAGAAAAACCTTGAATCTTAAATTGTATGGGGATTTATTTTTTATTTTTTTGTTTCAAGTTGTCAATGATAGATTATAGAGATGCAGTAGCCTTGTATTATGATGACCAAAAAAGAGAATAAAAGTTCATCAACTCTGGACGTGGTGGGGCTAAACATTTGCCAATAGATAACGACACTGCCTCGTTATCTGTGAGCTGACAGGCTGTCAATCAAAACTCCCTACGTTTCTAGTGTAACTGACTTGCCTGCGCCGCCGGTACGTGGTTTACGTACGACTGTCACGCAGTCCACAGGCGCAAGACGCACAGACGCTGTCCAACTAACGCAACAGTTCTTAGTCTTTTTTTGACCTATATCTTCCTCGCAGTTCGCACAAAGTTTGTTGCAATGGCGACAAGAATCAGGAGCAGTTAGCCCCAAAAGAAAGTCTGTTTTTGAGGTCGCTGAAAGAAGAAGACAAGGGGAAAAGCAGCGAAGCCAAACTAAGGTGATTCTTGAAGATTCATTCCAGCGATGGCGCGACTGAAGCAGACAACAGGGTCTAAGACTGACACACTGGTCACAAATTACTCCTGGACAGGAAACTTCTGCTTATTATGAAAACGTACTTTATTTCCAAGAGCTAGACAAACGTTTTTCAGGACACGAAAGCGATATCCTATGTCTGAAAACGTAATTTTCAAGGCAAAGAAAGAGTCCGCTGCTGCTGCGTGTTGTAGCTAGTTCATTCGCACTGAATCTCTGGCAACCTTCTCTGCACCCCTTTTCCTGCTCCTGTCCCCGCTGCCCGATCCGCTCTTCCCCTGCTCCTCACTTCTCCGGGCACTGAATCTCCCCACCGCTCCCCTCTCCCTCTCCTCTCCTCTCTCCCTCTCCCTCTCCTCTCTCCCGCTCCTCTCTTCTCGTCCGCGAACGAAATGTCCGCAACCGCTTCCCCCCGCTCCTCACTTCTCCGTCTTGCCTAACCAACACTGTAGTTAGTTGTTTACAAGTCATTGCAGCACCGGCTGTAAACAAACCTGTTTCTGGCGTAAGGAGGAGGAGGGAGGAGGCGTTTCTACGTGAGCTGTGGGGAGGGGGGTGGTTTCACACATGCGCAACATTTGAAAAAGACAAACAGTCGCTGATTTCTCGTTCCTTGAAAATCCTCTATACAACCTTTAATACTATATCTGCAAATTAAAACACATACTGACATATTTAAAAGTGTTTTTTGAACAACTCAGATGCATTTTTTTATATCAATTATAACTTCTGAATGTTAAAAATGACTTAGTTGTTTAAACACATATTTGACTGAAAATGAGATAAGTCGTTATTGATGAGTTAGTTAATCAAAGTGATGCATAATGATTTGGAATCTTGTTAAAACAGACAGAGCTGATCAATTGAGTAGTTAAATAGGGGATATGAGAAGATTTTCTGAAGATCAATAGAGTGGTTAAATAGATGATAGGAGAAGATTTGGTAAATGGTTTCTGTAATCAATAACTTCACTTAAAATTACATGTGGATTTTCTGAACATAGCAAATTAAAAACCATCACAATGTAAAATACAATAGAAAAAGTGACAGGATTGCGATGTATATGCAGTTTTAACAATAAGTTTACACAAAATACCAAGTCATTATCCATCAAACATGAAAACCTTAAAATACCTTAAAAGAAAGTGAAAATGTAGCAATATATAATAAAAGTGAGGGAGTCAAAATCCTATGGGGGGGGGTCACTTTACTATAGTGATACGCAGTGTTGGGGAGTAACAGATTACATGTACCAGAGTTACGTAATCAGAGTACAAATTATGAGTAACTGTATTCAGTTACAGTTACTGTTTAAGTGAGTGGTAATTGGATTACAGTTACTTTGTTGAAATAAATGGATTACACAGAAGTATTTTCCTGTTTTCACATTTTGGGCTATTCCTTTTTTTTGTTTTTTGTTTTTTGTTTGGTAATTCCACTCATTGTCGGACACTAAACCAGGTCTAAACCAGATCTAAAACCAGGTCTAAACCCAGGTCCAAACCAGTTCTAAACCTGGTCTAAACCAGGACTAAAACCAGGACTAAAACCAGGTCCAAACCAGGTCTAAACCAAGTCCAAACCAGATCTAAAACCAAGTCTAAACTAAACCAGGTAAACCGAAACCAGGACTAAAACCAGGTCCAAACCAGGACTAAAACCAGGTCCAAACCAGATCTAAAACCAAGTCTAAACTAGGTCTAAACCAGGATTTAACAGGACTAAACCATGTTGTGCGGACGTGTCTCCTCTTCTTCTATCAATAATATTTTTAATTTGGTTCAGTAAAGTCTGTATTTTTTATTTTCTTTTATCAGACAAAACTTCTTATGTGAAGATTTCCTCGTCTTTGCTTCTCTACAGCAAATCAAGTAATCCAGAGTATTCAGATTACGTTACTCACTTTAAGTAATTTAATGGATTACGTTACAAACTACATTTTGCGGTGTGTAATCTGTCATTTGTAAAGGAACACATTTTAAAAGTCACCTTCCCAACACTGGTGGTATGTTGACTCTGCGGTCATTATACTTATTAAAATACAATCTCACACCTGAATAATTCTAACTGGAACTGATGCTGAGTTGAGAGGTCGCATCTTGTTTTTGAGGGGGTCCTAAATAACAAAAATACAAAAAAATAAAAAAAAGCATTTACAGAAAAGAAAGAAAAATCAAAAGACAAGCACAACACAAAGACAACATTCATACTATATAATACATGATTCTAAGATAGATTTTATCATCACCACACCTATATTTGTAAATTATTGAAGACCTGGATTAGTCCTGGTTTAGACCTGGTTTAGACCTGGTTTAGTCCTGTTTTAGACCTGTTTTAGTCCTGGTTTAGTCCTGTTTTAGTCCTGGTTTAGTCCTGGTTTAGTCCTTTTTTGGTCCTGGTTTAGTCCTGGTTTAGATCTTGTTTAATCCTGGTTTAGTCCTGGATTAGACCCTGGTTTTAACCTGGTTTAGTCCTGGTTTAGACTTGATTTTAGTCCTGGTTTAGACCTGGTTTTAGTTCTGGTTTAGACCCTGGTTTAGACCTGGTTTAGCCCTGGTTTAGTCCTTATTTTAGTCCTGGTTTAGTCCTGTTTTAGTCCTGGTTTAGTCCTTTTTTGGTCCTGGTTTAGACCTTGTTTAATCCTGGTTTAGTCCTGGATTAGACCTGGTTTTAGTTCTGGTTTAGACCCTGGTTTAGACCTGGTTTAGACCTGGTTTAGCCCTGGTTTAGTCCTGATTTTAGTCCTGGTTTAGTCCTGATTTTAGTCCTGGTTTAGTCCTGATTTTAGTCCTGGTTTAGACCTAGTTTTAGTTCTGGTTTAGACCTGGTTTAATCTTAGTTTAGTCCTAGTTTTAGACCTGGTTTAGTCCTGGTTTAGACCTGGTTTTAGTTCTGGTTTAGACCCTGGTTCTGGTTTAGTCCTGGTTTAGTCCTTATTTTAGTCCTGGTTTAGTCCTGTTTTAGTCCTGGTTTAGTCCTTTTTTGGTCCTGGTTTAGTCCTGGTTTAGACCTTGTTTAATCCTGGTTTAGTCCTGGATTAGACCCTGGTTTAAACCTGGTTTAGACCTGGTTTAGCCCTGGTTTAGCCCTGGTTTAGTCCTGATTTTAGTCCTGGTTTAGTCCTGATTTTAGTCCTGGTTTAGTCCTGATTTTAGTCCTGGTTTAGACCTAGTTTTAGTTCTGGTTTAGACCTGGTTTAATCTTGGTTTAGTCCTGGTTTTAGTCCTGGTTTAATCCTGATTTTAGTCCCGGTTTAGACCTGGTTTAGTCTTGATGTTGTTGATGAAGTGACTTTCGATTCAGCGTCAAAAACGAAAGTGAAAGTGACTTTTTTGACGATTCTAGCATTTTTAAAACAATAAAAAGTCGCCCCATAGAAGTAAAACCCTCTCTTTAAAGCCAGAATATCGACATCGGTATCGGAACAAAGAGCTGAATCGTTGCGTCTCCACCTCCTGAGTCCGAGTCTTTACGTGGAGTGTGTGGGTTTAGGCCGTGATTAGTTTCATTGGAGCGTTTGACCAGCTGTGCTCCAGACAAATAGTGTGTCTGCGAGTTCAAGCGCCGGAGCCGGACCATCGAGGATCTTATTTAAAGAATCGACTGCGTTCAAAGAGGATCCTGCAGCCACTTTAAAGTTTGGGCCATTTCAGACTTCACAAAGTGCTTCCATTGTCCAGTATTAGCCCCGCGCGCTCCTATTGACCGCTCACTAATGAAGCAGGTACGTTCTCCGGCTTCGACTTCTCGGGCTTTTGTGGAAGTTTTCTGTGGGGACCAGTCGCAAAGGTTTTAAATACAAAATGTGCAGGACTTTTCTTTCAGTCTCTACGTGTTCTGTTTGTCCGGGTGATTTTTTTTATTTATTTTTTTACTGCGGCCGCAAACTGTACGAACCGGAGAAATCGAGTGTTTATCGGGTTTATCGCGTTTAGTTCATTACTGGTGAGATCTATGGAAAGGAGAATGGAAGTTTTAAAGGCGTTTTATTTGTTCTTTATGTTTTTTTCTTTTTAGTTATGGTTTAGTTCTGGTTTAGACTTGATTTAGTTCTGGTTTAGTCCTGGTTTAGACCTGGTTTAGTCCTGGTTTAGTCCTGGTTTTTGTTCTGGTTTAGTACTGGTTTAGTCCTGGTTTAGACCTGGTTTAGTCCTGGTTTAGTTCTGGTTTACACCTGATTTTAGTTCTGGTTTAGACCTGGTTTAGACCTGGTTTAGTCCTGTTTAGTTCTGGTTACCTGTTTAGTCCTGGTTTAGACCTGTTTAGTCCTGGTTTTTGTTCTGGTTTAGTACTGGTTTTAGTCCTGGTTTAGACCTGGTTTAGTCCTGGTTTAGTTCTGGTTTAGACCTGATTTTAGTTCTGATTTAGACCTGGTTTAGACCCTGTTTTAGTCCTGGTTTAGTCCTGAATTTAGTTCTGGTTTAAACCTGTTTTAGTCCTGGTTTAGACCTGGTTTAGTCCTGATTTTAGTCCTGGTTTAGACCTGGTTTAGTCCTGGTTTAGACCTGGTTTAATGCTGGTTTAGGTCTGGTTTTAGTCCTAGTTTAGACTTGTTTCAGACCTGGTTTAGTGCTGGTTTAGTCCTGAATTTAGTTCTGGTTTAAACCTGTTTTAGTCCTGGTTTAGACCTGGTTTAGTCCTGATTTTAGTCCTGGTTTAGACCTGGTTTAGTCCTGGTTTAGACCTGGTTTAATGCTGGTTTAGGTCTGGTTTTAGTCCTAGTTTAGACTTGTTTCAGACCTGGTTTAGTGCTGGTTTAGACCTGTTTTAGTCCTGGTTTAGTCCTGAATTTAGTTCTGGTTTAAACGTGTTTTAGTCCTGGTTTAGTCCCTGGTTTAGACCTGGTTTAGACCTGATTTAGTCCTGGTTTAGTCCTGGTTTAGTCCTGGTTTAGACCTGGTTTAGACCTGGTTTAGTCCTGATTTTAGTCCTGGTTTAGACCTGTTTTAGTCCTGGTTTAGTTCTGGTTTAGTACTGGTTTAGTCCTGGTTTAGAGCCTGGGTAGAACTACAAACAAGTGCTTGGTCCCTTGGAAGGTCTTGCGAGTGTTCCCACGGTCATGGAAATCCTGGAAAAGTGAAAATGTCATTTTCCAGGCCTGAAAAAGTCATGGGTTTATTTTTTCAAATCTCTTTCAATCAAAGTTCTCATTCACTCACTCACTTCTATGATTATTTCTGAACATCTGCACTTTTTGTTTAAAAACGACGACAGTAAAAAGCACTGACAGGATTTTGAATGTTAAAAAACTATAAAAACCAAACCATCAGGTGAGTGGAAAAAGTTAACATTTCACATTTAGCCCCAAAAGTCTGATCAATTCTGCACATGTAGGTGTGATAAGGTCATGGAAAATTCACTTTAGATCATGAAAATGTGGAAAAGTTTTGAAAATTTGTCCGTGAAATAGAGCGGGAACCTTGTTTGTTGAAAATCAAACTCCTGAACAGGATCATGAACACTCGTATTGATCTCAATCTCAGTTTCAGACAATCGTAAAGCTTTTCTTTTTTATTTGTTTGTTTGTTTCCCAATGTGTTCTTTGTGCCACCATGGTTACAGCTGAACATTTCTCCATAGATGTACATGTAGAACACCCCCAGCTCACTGCAAAATACCAATAGTTGTCCCAGTTGTCCATAGTCCAATGAGGTTCGTTTGGTCTTCTCATAATTTACGTTATTAGATTCTCTTTTCAGACCGAGTTGTTCATTCCCTTTTTGTTTTTAACACAGGGGTGTCAAACTCATTTTGGTCCGGGGGCCGTATCCAACCTAGTTTGATCCCAAAGGGGCCGGATCAGAAAACTCATGTCATATAAACCCCAAAAATAACAATAAGTTCAAATATATGTGCAGAGAAACACAAATCTATTATTTTTTTAATTGATGAACTCTTTCTTTTACAAAATATTATAATATTATGAACAACCTGAAACTTTAAGAAAAATACAATTTCAACACAATGTTTTAACATGAACTTGTTTTACATTATCTTGTATAAATAGGAATAAGTCCATTTTTCTTGGAAAATCCTGTACTCGGCTCCACTTTTCTCATTTTTGACATTTTGTTGATGAGGGTGTCACAGTCAACAGTCAAAACGATCGTCCTTTAAGAGCGTTTGGAAAGAGACAAGTCTTCATTTGTGCTGCTCTGGTGGGAGGGGCCACGTACAGAGACGCTGGAGACGCTGCTGTGATAAACACCACAGAAAATTAACAATATTTTAATAAAAAATAGAATAAAAATATTTTTGTAGAAAATCAGCCGAGGGCCAGATTAAAGGTCTTGGAGGGCCGGATCTGGCCCCAGGGCCGCATGTTTGACACCTGTGTTTTAACACATGAACAATCCATCGCATCTTTATAAAACGTCTGATGTTGTGATGTTGCGTAATCGGAGTAGTTTTTTTTTCCCCCACAGTCCCAGTACTTTTGTTAATTAGGACGATGATGGTGTAGAGCGACGTCTCATTGACATGTTCTGACGACGAGCGCGAGCGGTTAACTGACAGATGCTGGTTTCCATAAACACGGCTCAGAAGTGCACGGAACATATTGTGTTTGTTTCTGCTTAAACGCCCACGCCGACTTCAGCGCCGCATTAGCCTCGTCATAAGCTAACAGCAGATGGCTAGCTGTCAATCAAACTCTCCAAAATGATCTACAATACACGCTCCGATCGTCGCTGAAGTTTTAATGGATATGTTTGACGTTATCTGTATTTAATGTCGTCTGCGGAGTTGCTGAGGGAAGGGGCGTTTCCTTCAGCACCGTCGCTCCTGATTGGCTGCTCTGACACTCGTGAATCCCTGTGTCGTTCGTTCATTAGTTTTTCATTATAAAACCAAAAATAAGGAAATGAAAAAACAACAATTTTCTTCATTATTTGTCTCCAAAACCAAAATGAAAAACAGATAATGATTCGTTTTTTTCAGTTTTCGATTTTGTGTTTAAATGAAGAATGGAAAAAACGGATCACGGCCGTTTCCCGTTTACGTGACATCCGCGACTGCGATGTCGGACTGAACCAGGACTGATCCAGGTTCGAGACCAGACTGGGACCAGAGCGGGACTGAGACCGGGACAGACCGGGGTAGACCGGCACCAGAGCGGGACCAGGGTGGACTCCGTGCTTTGACTCCGAGCCTCCGCGGGGTCTGAGCCTCAGCTTCGAACTCTGGCCCCGCCGTGGGCTCTGAGCCTCCGGTCTGGTCACGGTCTGGTCCTGGTCTTGTCTCGGTCTCAGGCCTGCTCTGGTCCCGCTCTGGTCCCGCTCTGGTCTTGGACCTGGATCAGTCCTGGATTCAGTCCGTACGCAGTGCAAAATTTCGGCATCACAGTCACAGAAGTCAGTTAAACCGGAAACGGCCGTTATCCGTTTTTTCCATTCTTCATTTAAAAACAAAATTGAAAACTGAAAAAACAAATCGTTATCTGTTTTCTTATTTTGGATTTGGAGACAAATAATGAAGAAAACTGTTGTTTTTTTGTTTTCTTATTTTTGGTTTTATATTGAAAAACGAATGAGCGAATGACACACGGATTGATAACGATTCGTTTTTTTCAGTTTTCGATTTTGTGTTTAAATGAAAAATGGAAAAAACAGATAACGGCCGTTTCCCGTTTACGTGACTTCCGTGACTGCGACGTCGGACTGAATCAGGCCTGATCCAGGTTCGGGACCAGACCAGGACCAGACCAGGACTGAGATCAGAACTCAGACTGGGACCTGAGCAGACTCCGAGCTTTGACTCCAAGCCTCCGCCTCGAGCTCCTTGTTCCACACCTGAATAATTTCAGCCCCAGAATTTCCAGTCTCTACTGAACTGAAGGTAAAAGGAGGTGTTAAGTTAAAAATTACAGCTTCGTGACATCACAAAGTCGAAGTGTTTTGAGCTTTGGAGACGCAGACAGACTACAACAAAGGATGAAACAAAACCCAACTCCAGGTCTGGTTTTGATGAGGTAACAACATTATAACATGTCTCAAAACTCACTAGAGTAAATTCTGTGTAATATAGAACCTTTCATGTCCACTTTTAACTCTGTGTTTGTTTAATTTTTGTTTCCTTTTTTATCAGACTATAAAATGTTTTATATTTATAGTCATCAACAGCAACAATATCCAGCGGTATTGGAGCTTTTGGTGATACCGGTATCAGAAAAACCCTAATTCCAAACATTGTAAACATACAGAGGATCATTTGGAAAGGGGAGAAACAGGAAGTGAACTAGAAAACTCAATATGCAGACAGTGGAATGTACACATCACTCTTAGAAGGTAGATAAAGTTGATTTTGCATGAGATGGGCCCTTTTTGATCTTCCTTAGTCCTGGCAATCATGACAACACTCTTTTTTGAATTATATTTGATATCATACTGCGTCCTGTACTCTGAACAGGTCCTGTACACCAGCACTATTTGGCGTCAGGACAAGTAAATCTAGAGTGACCATATTTCAGTTTGTGAAAACGCGGACACTTTACCGGTGGTGGGAGGTGGGGCCTGGACTTTGAGCTACAGTCGTCCCTTGATATATCGTGGTTCACCTTTCATGGTTTTCGCGGATTTTTTCTCTCTTAAGAGCGAGAACGCCGAGCAGTTTGTCCGCAAAGCGCGCTCGGTCATCTGCCGCTCTTAACTCCGTGAGGTGCGGAGCTGCGATCCTTTCTCCTGCTGGGTCAAAGTGACTGTTTCAGTTCTTGTTTAGTCCTGGTTTAGTCATGTGATAAGGTCATGGAAAATTCACTTTAGATCATGAAAATGTGGAAAAGTTTTGAAAATTTGTCCGTGAAATAGAGCGGGAACCTTATTTGTTGAAAATCAAACTCCTGAACAGGATCATGAACACTCGTATTGATCTCAATCTCAGTTTCAGACAATCGTAAAGCTTTTTTTTTGTTTGTTTGTTTGTTTCCCAATGTGTTCTTTGTGCCACCATGGTAACAGCTGAACATTTCTCCATAGATGTACATGTAGAACACCCCCAGCTCACTGCAAAATACCAATAGTTGTCCCAGTTGTCTCCCAGTTGTGAGAACGGCGAGCAGTTTGTCCGCAAAGCGCGCTCGGTCAATTGCCGCTCTTAACTCCGTGAGGTGCGGAGCTGAGCCGATCCTTTCTCCTGCGGTCACCTCCGAGCCCGTCCCAACAGTGAGTCCTGTTTCAGTTCTTGTTTAGTCCTGTTTTAGTCCTGGTTCAGTCCCGGTTTAGTCCTCCTCTTCAGTCCTGGAATCAGTCCTAGTTTAGTCCTGGATTAGTCCTTTTTTAGTCTTGGTTCAGTCCGTGTCGTATTCAGCGCAAAAGTTTGATATCATCTGGGGTTAATGGGCGGGTGCGGTCCTGTACTGCGCAGGTGCAGGACTCTGCGCTGTAGGGCTCCATTACGGAATAAATTAATCTTTGGTTCGTTACATAAAGAAGGAGGAAAATAACAAAAAGACGACAGAAGCAATAAGTTTTAAGAAGGATGTAAAGTGTATAAAGTTTGTGCTGAGGAGTTTTACAGCTTTAAAACAGATATAATAATTGTAAAATATAAAGTTGACTACTTCACGGATTTCACCTATCACAGGTTATTTATAGAACTTAACCCCCGCGATAAACGAGGGACACTGTACTCTCACCTCGCAACCTGTGCACATGGACTCCCACTTGTCCCGACCGGGATGAAAAACTGAGAATTTCTTGTACAAGTCATTGTTACATGTGCATTTGCGCTTCGGCATGTTGCAGACTGACCGACTGTTTGTGTCTCGCTCCTTCTGAGTCACAGACGCTACGAGAGACGCTCACTTTAATGGCCCCAATGAATGAAAACCCGGACATTTCCATCACTTAAAAATAAACAAAAAAACAGACGCCCAGAAAAATGGACGTTTGGTCTCCCTAAGTAAATCATCAGCCTACAACAGATGATTGACAAGCCTGTCCCCAACCATACATCCAGTCTTACAGTGTTGTAGTTTTCTAGACAAATCATCCAGGTACATGTTAAAAATAAAAGTACACAGGGCTGTAGCGGTAAAAAGAACACAGCTTCAAATGTGCACTTTGAAAACGAGGTGAGATTAGCGCTTCCTCATCTCGCCTCATCCACATAACACACACTTTACACTTGACACTTAACGCTTCACCCAGACGCGCAAACAGCTAAACCTCAGCAATAAACGCGCGAGGAGATGGGAGAACGAGACGGGCTCCGAGCACCCGAGGGTGGGGGGGCGCGAGGGGGTGCTTCTCGTGGCTTTGATGTGACGGCTAATGTCTTACCTCACAGCCGGAGCGTTTGTGTTTGTTTTGCTGATATCAGTGGAGTCATTTACGGAGGAGATGCGGCCGTGCGGGGAGTCCACTGGATCACAGCGGAGGTTTGTGCCATAAGATGTGAAGGAGATGAACATTATAAAGTGTTTTTCCATTTTTTTTTTGTTGTTATCTGATACCGATACTTGGCCTTGGTGTACACGCCGATACCGATACCAGTCCACATTTTTAAAGCCAATCTGCAAGAATAAAATACATTTGAGACCTGATAGTTAAATGTATAATCGTACTGACCGTAAGTAGTGCTGATTTAAAGGTTGTATAGAGGATTTTCCAAGGAAGGAGAAATCCAGCGACTGTTTGTCCTTTTTCAAATGTTGCGCATGCGTGAAACCCCCCCCCTCCCTACAGCTCCTACGTAGAAACACCTCCTCCTTTACGCCAGAAACAGGTTTGTTTACAGCCGGTGCTGCACATGACTTGTAAACAACTAACTACAGTGTTGGTTAGGCAAGACGGAGAAGTGAGGAGCGGGGGGAGGGGGGTGCGGACATTTCGTGCGCGGACGAGAAGTGAGGAGCAGGAGAAGAGGAGAGGAGAAGAGAGAGAGAGAGGAGAGGTGCACGGAGATTTCGTGCCCGGAGAAGTGAGGAGCAGGGGGAAGAGCGGATCGGGCAGCGGGGGAGAGGAGCAGGAAAGGGGTGCAGAGAAGGTTGCGCGGAGATTCAGTGCGAATGAACTAGCTACAACACGCAGCAGCAAGCGGACTCTTTCTTTGCATTGAAAATTACGTTTTCAGACATAGGATATCGCTTTCGTGTCCTGAAAAACGTTTGTCTAGCTCTTGGAAATAAAGTACGTTTTCATAATAAGCAGAAGTTTCCTGTCCAGGAGTAATTTGTGGACCAGTGCGTCAGTCTTTAGACCCTGCGTCTGCTTCAGTTGCGCCATCGCTGGAATGAATCTTCAAGAATCACCTTAGTTTGGCTTCGCTGCTTTTCCCCTTGTCTTCTTCTTTCAGCGACCTCAAAAACGGACTTTCTTTTGCGGCGAACTGCTCCTGGATTCTTGTCGCCATTGCAACAAACTTTGTGCGAACTGCGAGGAAGATATAGGTAAAAAAAAGCCGCTAAGAACTGTTGCGTTGGTGGAGTAAACAGCGTCTGTGCGTCTTGCGTCTGTGGACTGCGTGACAGTCGTACGTAAACCACGTACCGGCGGCGCAGGCAAGTCAGTTACGCTAGAAACGTAGGGAGTTTGATTGACAGCCTGTCAGCTCACAGATAACGAGGCAGTGTCGTTATCTATTGGCAAATGTTTAGCCCCACCACGTCCAGAGTTGATGAAATTTTATTCTCTTTTTTTTGGTCATCATAATTACAAGGCTACTGCATCTCTATAATCATTGACAATTTGAAACCAAAAAAAATCCTCCATACAACCTTTAAGCGTTTTTACTTTTCTACCTTTTCACTTTTTACCACAGAGTAGATAAAAACAACAGTGAGGCCTGTAAAAAGTCGCTCATCTTCTACGCGCACGGCGAATTATGCAGAGTAAACAAAGTCCAAATTAGTGCTGCTGTGGCTGTTGTCCGACTCTCCATAGTTTCAGTTATTTAGCATACATATCAAAGAGGTAACACGAATGTCTTTTTCTGTTATTATTAGCGTGTTTTAAGCATCTACAGAGCCTCCAGTCTGTGTTTAACCTCTGGGCCATAGAAATACAATAAACTAACTATAATAAAATTGTACCGTCATGTTGTTTTCAATGACCTGTGCTCATTGGTGCGTAGGCCCAAAAATAATTTTCTGTTCCGCATTTATTTCGTCAGTATGGGCGAGCTACTTCCACCAGTGTGACGTCTGTAGTGGGCACGCTGTGGAGCGTTTTGACCAATCAGAGTGAGAGCTGCTAGAGCGGAGCGAGCGTGGACTCAGAGAGGGGCTCGGCTAAGAGGTGGTCAGCCCTGTGTTCCCTCATTTCTAAGATTTTTCTCAAAACTCATTTTTATTTTTATACCACATTTAAAGGGATGATTCAGAGTCATTTCAGTGTCGGATCCTTTGCACCATGACCTCTACATTACATCTGTAGTCAACGGCTGCTGGGGAATAGGTTGGGTGTAATTGATCAAATTGGGAGAAATGGGGATAAAATATGATTGATGATAAAGGAAATAGGACCTAATTTTGAAAAAAAAAACAAAACAAAAACAAAAACTTAAGGCTGAGGGAACATAGGCACACTACTGTACACAAATAATGAAAACTATCTCATGAGATTTCTTTCCTCACATTTTTACATTTGTCTTGGATGAAAAAGGGGTTAACTTTGCTCTCGTCTTGAGAAGCTGGAATATCCAAAAAACACGGCTACAGTGACAGCAAATCTGTAAAATTAAATAAAGCAGATACTGTGAAGCAAAAATGATGCACTGAATCTTGTCTCGATTTTGTGGACAGAACTTAGCAATGTGGGAACATAGGCACGCTCCTTCTAAGTCTTACAAAGATCACTTTTAGACGCTTTGAGGATTTAGAAATTTAAAAAGCTTATGTTGTGAAAATAGAAAAAAATCCCTTCAAAATCTGACCTTTGTGAAAGTTGTCAGTGTCAGCCAAACATGGGCAGTTTGACTTCCCAAAAACTGCACTGTGCTAATATGGGAGAATTCTTTCTGGGCTGAAGCTCCCGGGAGCTGCAGTACCGGGAGCGGCCACTAGTCGGTGTTGAGAGGAACAGAGGGGGAAACGCCTTATCCAGTTTTTATTATAGATCCATGCTCTGGGCGTTCGCATCTAGCCAGACTGGCGCCACCTAATGCCTCTGCTCAATTTCATTTCTCTCCAGCGACTAGGTCAGGATTCAGAATACACTAAACCAGGGTGTCCAAACTTTTTTCATCAAGGGCCACATATCTAAACACAGACGAAGCAGAGGGCCGATTGAGGGCCTTAGACTGACGCTCAATACAGCGAATATTTGAAATTTGGGCATGTTTAACACGTTAGAATGAACCATCAGACTTTATTCATGCTAAACCACAAACTAAATATTAAATATGAGCTTTATCAAGGTAGATTTTCTAAAAACTTGCAATAAAAAGTTTTTTTTTTCATTGATGCAAGGTAATTTGGGCCAATTCACCTGGAAGTCAGAGGGCCAAGAAAAATTTGTCTGAGGGCCGCATTTGGCCCCCGGGCCATAGTTTGGACATGCCTGCACTTAATCGGTTCTCAAAAGCCCCGGAAGTGCGAGTTCGGGCACCAGCCAATCAGCGAAGAGACACACATTTTGTGTTGGCAACGATTCCCGAGATCGAGGATTTAAAGCTGAAACAAAGAGAATGTTTGGTGAATTTTATCAAGGGGAAAGACGTTATTGTCCTTCTTCCTACGGGATTTGGCGCATTACATACGTCACGACCAAATAGCAGCGATTGGTTAAATGAAAAAAGTGCCCA
The DNA here is from genome assembly GCF_026225935.1 of Boleophthalmus pectinirostris. Lineage (NCBI taxonomy): Eukaryota > Metazoa > Chordata > Actinopteri > Gobiiformes > Gobiidae > Boleophthalmus > Boleophthalmus pectinirostris. The sequence goes on along the minus strand of NW_026571353.1, from coordinate 36,264,553 downwards.
CCTACCGTCGAGTGAATTAATCCTAATGCTGCGAGGTCAGACGGTTTGTACAAAGTGAAACCGGCTGATGAATCAGACTAGTTAGCATCAGCATAAACTGCAGATTTCAACAGCGGCTGCTCATGTCTACAGATCCTCATTCAGTAAAATACGCAGCGGTATCGGAGCTTTTGCCGATACCAGTATCAGTATCGGAACAACCCTAATTCTAAACATTCTAAACATACAGAAGACCATTCACAGACACAAGGCAAAAGCAGAATCAGGAAGTGAACTGGAGAACTCAATATGCAGACAGTGTAATGCTCAAATCCCCATGGCTAAAATATTATACTTATCGATAAACAGTTTTAATACATATTTAAAGTTCAGCCGGTCTTAACTCAGTGGTGGTGTTGGTGCCTTGAGTCTGTGTTTTGAGTCAATGATTTCTCCAATTACACAGCATTTCTGTCAAAGCAGACACAAAACAAAAACTGTGCCAGAACCACTAACAATTTGAACATATTTTTTCGGCAAAAAGCAAGCAAACGGAATCAAATTTTTATCTTTTTCATGAATAAGTAAATAAGATGTTTGAAAAAAATATCCCAATTAGACTTAACGTTGACTCTAGGGCTGTAACTAACGTTTGGGTCCCACAGGAGGAGCTGGAGGAAGTGTCTGGGGTGAGGGAAGTCTGGGTCCCCGTTCAGACTGGTGCCCCAGGATAAAGCTAAAGAAAAATGGATCAGTCACATTATTATTTCTACTGAACCAATTTTTGAGTGCATTTTAACTCAATAACCTCAAGTTGTTTCTTCTTTTTGACATTTAAAATTTCTGTGTGTTGACGTCTGTTTGGTCCAGTGAACAATTATCATCAAAATACAGTGATTTTCAGTGTTGGGAGTAACGCGTTATAAAAGTAACGAATTACAGTAATGCATTACTTTTTGCTGTAACGCAGTAATGTAAGGCATTACAGGGGAAAAAATAGTAATATTTTACTCGGTACAAATGTGAGTAACGCGCGTTACAGTGTTTTTTTAACCTGGATTGAAGTGGTGGGTTTTTCTTCATACAAATTCGCTAAAATCACCTCGATATCAGCAGCGGTGAAACGCCGGAGATGCTCCTCATAGACCTTCAGGTAACCGCGGGCGAAAGGACTGACAAAGAACTCCACGCTGTTTAGACCTGGTTTAGACCTGGTTTAGTTAGACCTGGTTTAGACCTGGGTCAGTTCTGGTTTAGACCTGGTTTACACTCGTCCCTCCCTCTATCGCAGTTCACTTTTCGCGGTCTCGCAGATTTTATTTATTTTATTTTTTTTTGTGCAATTTTGCATGCCCTGTTTTTTTTTACATTGTATGAATGTGTATTGCGTTCCTCCCGCTGCGTCCTGATTGGCCAAGGGACTCCTGTCTCCTGTACAGTACAGAATGTGTTCAGCTGCCAAATTTAAATACATGTTCAGTCTCTAGCAGTGTGATTCTGAAGTGCTGTACGGTTGCAAGTTTTCTCCCCGACGAAACCCACAACGTCGACGAAACGTTCTGCACCGACAAAGGCTCCTGCGCTCGCACCCAAAAGACAGAGGAAGATGCAAACCATCACACAAAAAGTTGGACTTCTGGACACGCTGAAGGAAGGTAGAAGTTACGCGCTGTAACAGACTCTTGCACCGGCTCGGGTACCTGCAAATAGTTGCTGAAATCAGGGCCGCGAGCCCGAGCAGCAGCAGGGTCCATAAAGAGCGATCGGGTGACAGACAGCTCTTACCTCCGTGAGGTGCGGAGCAGAGCCGCTCCTTTCTCCTGCGGTCACCTTCGAGCCCGTCCTGACAGTGAGTCCTGTTTTAGTCCTAGTTCAGTTCTAGTTTAGTCCTAGTTCACTTCTGGTTTAGTCTTCTGGTTTAGTCCTGGTTCTGGTTTAGCTGGTTCAGCTCTGGTTTAGTCCTGGTTTAGACCTGGTTTAGTCCTGGTTCAGTCCATATACAGCGCAAAAGTTATTTTGGTGAGAGTAACTTAAAGTAATGCAATAGTAATGTAATGCCTTACATTTTAAATGCAGTAATATTGTAATGTAACGAATTACTTTGAAATGACAGTAATAGGTAATAAATAACGCATTACAGTTTCAAAGTAACTTGCCCAACAGTGGTGATTTTAATAGTGGACGATTGTTCCGATGAATCATTTCAGTCTCAGTGTTGACCAGACTCCACCAGAGAAACAGATCCACAGACGTGAGTGGAGCTTGTAGAGTAAATGGCAGAGCTTTGTGATGAAATAGAGGTGTAATTCTTATGAACCCCTCCTCCCCGACATGCACACACATGTACACACACACACACACACACACACACAAGCACATAAACACACACACAAAGACACACACTCACTGTAAACAAACCTGCTGTGTTCAGTGTGTGTGTGTGTGTACCTCCACAACCGAATTAGATCTGACACATTTTTTTCAGGATTGACTTTTTGTTCAATACATGACAAAGCGGGCGACTGGAGCTCAGTTGGTGTTGGTGAGTGTTTTGCCCACTGATTCAAAGGTTGCTGGTTTGAATCCCGCTCTCAGCATTTGCTTTTAGACCGTTGACGTTTAATAAGTGCTTCGCGACTGTTTCGCTGAATTTTTTTTTTGTGCTGCATGCATAAAGAGTGGTTTATAGGTGCGGAAACTTTTATCAGTAGTCCTAGTTCAGTTTACAGTTGGTTCTGGTTTAGTCCTGTTAGTCAGTCCTGTTAGTTTAGTCCTAGTTTAGTTTTCATTACGGTCAAAGTTCAGCTTTTTCATATTACAATGATTAAACTTAATTTAAAAAAATATAAGTAAGTAAAGTACAATTGTGCCCAACAGTGCATATCACTAAGGTTATTCTACAGAGTGAAGGGGTTTAGGCTGAAGTTTAACACTTGTTTTGCCGAACCGTATTAACATATAGAACAGGAAACAACACAAAATTGATCTTGTATGAGTGCAGGAAAGAAAATGTCTCTAAATCTTTTACTATACACATGCACAATACTGAACACAATCCAATATACATCAATGTTCATACACACACACACTGACACACTGATGTACATGTTAATATTTATACCTATTGGTTTATAAATACACTTGTTTTAATTGTTTTAGAGCCTTTTAAAGTTTCATCGAGAGTATTCCACTGATTAACACCTCAACACTTTTCAGGCCGGTCCTCCTCCTCTTGCCGGATTTTTTTTCTTACTGTGATAATATTAGTTTCGATTCGATTTTGATTCCTCAGCTGGGTCCACTTCATGGAAACTGTCTGAACTCGCAGCATTAGGATTCGTTCGCTCGACGATAGGAGGATACTTTTTTAATTTAACCAGTCGCTGCTGTTTGGTTGTGACATATGTAATCCCGCAGGAAGAAGGGGAATAACGTCTTTCCGCCTTGATAAAATCCACCAAACATTCTCTTTGTTCCGGCTTTAAATCCTCGATCTTGGGAATCGTTGCCAGCACAGAATGTCTGTCTTCGTCTACATCCATCTCGACGCTTTGTTTACTGTTGTGCTGTTCCAGAAAAGGGACACAGACAGACGCTTGAGTTTGACGTCATGACTTCACAGCTCTTCACTGATTGGCCGGTGTGTGTGGTCTACAATATATTTTTATTACATTTTCTATTAAAATATTGTTAACTTTCTGCATCGCTGAGCACAGCAGCATCTCCAGTGTCTCTGTACGTGGCCCCTCCCACCAGAGCAGCACAAATGAAGACTTGTCTCTTTCCAAAAATGCTCTTAAAGGACGATCGTTTTGACTGTTGACCGTGACACACCCACATCAGAAAAATTTAAAAAATGAGAAAAGTGGAGCCGAGCGCAGGATTTTCCAAGAAAAATTGACTTATTCCTATTTTCATACAAGTTCATGTTAAAACATTGTGTTGAAATTACATTTTTAAAGTTTCAGGTTGTTCATAATGTTATAATATTTTGTAAAAGAAAGAGTTCATCAATTTAAAAAAAAAAAAATCTGTAATTTGTGTTCCTTATTGTTATTTTTAGGGTATATATGCCATGAGTTTTTTGATGCGGCCCCTTTGGGATCAAAGTAGGTTGGATAAAATGAGTTTGACACCCCTGCAGTAGTGTATTCTGATTCCTGACCTAGTCGCTGGAGAGAAATGAAATTGAGCAGAGGCACTAGGTGGCTCCAACCTGGCTAAATATTTGTGCAGATAGAGGGTTAAATAATGAACTTCTATGACACATCATAGTAAATATGAAGTGAAGTGAAATACAGCGACAGTCCTTTTTCAAATGTTGTTCTTGCGTGACACCACCTTCCTCCTCCACTGCTCCCTCAGTAAAAAAAAAAACTCCTCCCGCCTCTTTACTTTAGAAATCCCATTTGTTTACAGCCAGTGCACGTTCAGAATTATGTTAAAGTGACCTGTCTAGAAATAATTTAGTGACTGACGCGTCAGTTTTTAGACATCTGCTTTTTATTCGTCTGCTTCAGTCGAGCCATCGCTGGAAGAAATCTCCAAGAATCACCTCAGTTTGTCTTCGCTCCTTTTCCTCTTCTCTTCTTCTTTCAGCGACCTCAAAAACCGACTTTCTCTTGCGGCGAACTGGTCGTGGATTCTCATCCGCCATCGCGACAAAGTTTGTGCGAACGGCGAAAAAAGCTACAGTTTGAAAAAGCCTCTAAGAACCGCTGCATAAACCACAGAATCCCTGCGCGCCGGTGACTCAGTAACACTAGAAACGTAGGGAGTTTGATTGACAACTTTGGTCATAATTCAAGGCTGCTGCGTCTCTGTAATGGTATTTTAAACTTTCAATGACAATCTGAAACAAAAAAAAAATCCTCCATACAACCTTTAAAGCAGACATGTAGTGCTTTTATCTGCTACATAGTTACAATCTATGACAGCCGTGGATGTTAGAATTTCCATGTTTTAAATCACAATATTCATCTAAAACGAGTTAATAAAAGTGCGTTAGAAAACTGTGGTGCCCAGTGGGAGCTGATGTTGCCGTAAACACGATTAGAACAAAGCGCCGCATGAGCTGGACGTCCGCTGGGGCTGAGCATCAGATGAGGTAAGAAGAGGCAGTGAAAGCAGAAGGAGATCGGCAAAATGGCATCTTGAAAAATAAAACTGCTCCAACGTTCACGAATCACTCCAAATACAAGGGTAAAGGAGAAGGGAATAAAACATGAGTAAAATCTCTGAAAAGTAAATTTTTGTAGAATAGATCTGTTCAGGTGTGACACTCTGTTACTGCAGCTCATGGTTTTAATAACATTGTACGTTTAGAATTCTATTTTGTGGACAATTTTGCTTGGTTTCAGCTAGGCCTGTAATGATAATCAATAAATCAATTAATCGTATGATAACTTTTAACGAGCTCGATAACTTTTCCGGCTGCGATAAATTCTATTTGCATGTTTGTTTGTTTTCCTCACTCTCTCTCTCGCTCTCAAAGAGGGTGAACGTTAGAAGGCGTCTGTCGCTCTCTGACTCCTCTCGTTTAAAAAGCGTAATGACGCTCGAACCAACGAGCGCTGTGTTTATCAGCACAGCGGATGCGCGCGTAGTCCGAGTACAGAAAGCGCCGCTGTCTGTGTGGTGAACATGAAGCGGCAACACAAGTGAGAAAACAGTTCATCACCGAGTGCCAAAACAAGTCACGATGCCGAATCAACACTGGTGAGCGGGACACGTCTCAACAACCACAGGCATCAAATACAGCGAGCGCAAACGAGAAAAAGAAATGTCTCAAACCCCAGGAGTCAATAAACCCAAACCCGAGTGACACAACTCGCCCCACCCCCGGGAGAGTCTGAAATCCACTGAAATCCCACAAAACACCGACATGATACCAGACAGGACAGTGACTCCCTGATAGTGAAATAACATCCTGTGTCGCGGGTTCATACGAACATTTAAATGACCAAAATGACGAGGCAACAGCAGCAGCCACAGACAGACGAGACACAATATACCAACGTAAGACAACGACTAAAATCACTTTTAAGGGCAATTTTGTTACAGAGACTTACGAATCCATTTTATTTATTGCTTTGGTTGTGTTTGGTTCAACAATGGTTTATTCAAGTGCATTTTTGTTAAAAAACAACGGACTCCGGGCACTCCAAAGAAGTAGAAAATGTAAAAAAATCACACAAGAAAAAATGTAGTTAAACGGCCTTTATTTGAATGGCCAAACCAACATGTTTCGACCTTAACTGGTTAAAACAGAGCATGGGCGTGGCCTTTAAAGGTTGTATAGAGGATTTTTTTAAGGGAAGAGAAATACAGCGACAGTTCTTTTACAAATATTGTGCATGCGTGACACCACCTTCATCCTCCACAGCTCCCTCAGTAGAAACACCTCCTCCCGCCTCTTTACTCTAAAAATCAGGGGTTTTTTTTACAGCCAGTGCGCGTTCAGAATTACTGTTGAAGTGACCTGTCTAGAAATAATTTAGCAACCGACGCGTCAGTTTTTAGACCCTTCGTCTGCTTCATTCGCGCAATCGCTGGAAGGAATCTCCAAGAATCACCTCGGTTTGTCTTCGCTCCTTTTCCCCTTCTCTTCTTCTTTCAGCGACCTCAAAAACCGACTTTCTTTTGCGGCAAACTGGTCGTGGATTCTCGTCCGCCATCGCAACAAACTTTGTGCGAAATGTGAGGAAGCGACAGTTTGAAAAAGCCTCTAAGAACCGCTGCATAAACCACGTGATCCCCGCATCCCGACGAGTCAATTACACTAGAAACGTAGGGAGTTTGATTGATGACCTGACAGCCAATAGATGAAGAGGCAGCCTCGTTTTCTATTGGCTGATGTTTATCTGGCTTCAACACGTCCACAGTTGATACATTTTCATTCTTTTTTTTTTTTGGTCATCATAATTACAAGGCTGCTGCGTCTCTGTAATGGTATTTTAAACTTTCATTGACAATTTGAAACAAAAAAAAAAATCCTCCATACAACCTTTAAGTAAAACACATCAACCAATAGTAGACTGGAGTTGATTGGAAGCAGATATGACAGTTGCACAAAACATTCATTCAAATTCATTCGTTCATCCACATGCATTTTTGTTAAGTCGTTGCTGTGAGCCAGACACATTAGACTAGTCCTATATGAACAAGTCTGTTTTATTTAGGCCTCTTGTTTTTGTTTTTCTTACAGTTCCTGCGTTAAATGTTCTTTAGAAAGTAAAGTTTATTGATCTTTGAAAGGGTGTATTTGCATTTTTATTCCATGGTCATTATAACAGTTGAAATTGGTCTCAAAATGTCAATATTATCGTTTATCGCAATAAATTCCTTGGTCAATTCATCGTCCAGCAAAATCTGTTCTGGTTACAGGTCTAGTTTCAGTGTTATTGTTTATCGTGTGTTACTTGAGGAAAGTCTCGCTCTTCACAGTTTGTTATCGCGACACAAAAGCTCCAGAGCCGTGTTCCCCAAACGGTAACGCTAACGAGCTAACGTCCGCTATAATGAGTGATAAAGAGAATGTGCAGAGGTCACGGCCGCGCGGTGAAATATGGAGCTATAGGCTTTATGTCCGAGAACAGATGGAAAACGATGATGTGACGATGAGGAGGGAGGAAGAGCAGGTTTATACACAGAGCACAAAGGGTTGAACCGAAATGAAACTGACTGAACTCGATCCAGATTTAAAGAGCGCTGTCACAAAACTTAAAGAGCCAGTATCTTATTTTTACTGTCTGAAAAACATGACAACAGAACATTTTAAACAGTTTGCAGTGGTCTAAACTTATTCCTCACTTAGTTTATGCTAAGACTACGAGCATGCAAACACGAACTTCCTGATTACTGGACAATAAAACTCTTTATAATTAGAAGCGGACAGGACACAGTGGATTTATTTTGACCTCAAGAGCTTCTTATACAGTAAATCTGTACGAGGTCAAGACACAAACCTGCACATTTAGGCTGAGTTCTTCTCTCAAACTGAAAACACTGTTACCATATTTTTCAAAGTGTAAGTCGCACCAGCCAAAAAAATTTGTAAAGATGAACTTTTTGGGGGAAATGTATTTTATAAAATCAGAGACCAGGAACCAACATTTCATCTCTAAAGTCAAGTTCTAGTAAAAACAATAGAAGAGAGAACAACAGACTGTTAACGTCACATATGAACAGTTCTTCAGATAAACTATAACATAAACAACAGAACAGAACAAGTTTAACAAACTCTCCATCTCACTCCAAATCACTAAATCCATTCAATTCTTCATTCCTCAGTGTCACTTCTGAGCAACTCTGCGACTTCCGGAGGTAAACGGAGCGCCGCTTCCTCTTCTGTGTCGCTGTCGTCCAGTTAGAATTATTCAAAGAGTTAGAAATATTCATTGTGTCCTTAGGCAAGACACTTTGCCTAGTATGAAAGTGGTGTGTGCGTGCGTGATGCTGGTGGACGGAGGGACTGATGGCGCCGATTGGCATGGCAGCTGCGATTCCGTCAGTCTTCCCCAGGGCAGCTGTGGCTACAATAGTAGTTTAGCATCACCGGGTGTGGAGAGAAAAGAATAATGAATCTATAATGCTCTGTAAAGCGTCTTTGTGACATATGTCTGTGAAAAGCGCAATATAAATAAAGATGTACTTACTTATTCCGACCTTTCTGAATCCCGACAGGATGGTTTTGGTGTCACTGAAGTCCAGGCTTTGTCGATTCATCCAAAGACTTCAGGAAAGTTTCCTGGTGCATCCTCCCAGTGTCACAAGTTTCTCACTCACTCCAAATTTTCTTTCTGCTGCTCGATTATCGTTTTCGACTGCAGATTTCACTACTAATCAGCAAAGTATGATTTTCTTTTTGAGGGCAATTGTGTTCAGTCTTCTCAGTCGTTTTTATAAGTTTGTTTAATTTCTAAAATTTTCAGTGGTGCAGAAGTAATGGTGCGATGGACTGACATGATACAGACAGGACAGAGGCTCTTTCTGCAGGAGACATGCGCAGTAGAGTGAAGTGACAGTGGTACAGGAGGAACAGGAGCAGCAGATACTGACACACAAGACTAGAACCTCTCGTGGGAAAACTTTAATATATAAGTCACAGGAAACACCCAAACCATGAAAAAAAGTGCGAAAATACGATAACTTAAAAACCACCGCTTCATGACAACCCAACTCCAGGTTTGTTTTTGAGGAGGTAACAACATTATAACTTGGCTTAATAATAATAACAATCTTTAATTAAAGCTCACGAGAGTCAATCATGCGTCATGTGTGACCTTTAAAATGTCACTAACTCTTTATTTTTCAAAGCAAAAGCCTGAAAATTGAACAGAAATCAACTGCACAAGGCCGGAATGAACCAGTATTTTAAACTAACAATCAGCTGGGAAAAAAAAAAAAAAAAAAAAGAATAAATCTCGGCTGCAATCTGGCGAAATTACAATCACATTTTACACACAATCTCTCAGTATTCCTCATCAGAACTGCCAGAGTCGTATTTTTCAATTAAATGCTTTGGGAACTCTGCTTTTTAGTGTCTTTTTAGAGCTGCAGTAACTTAATATAGTCCCAATTTCCCAGAAGCGGAGCATAAATATGTATGTAACACCGGTAACGCCGCTAACTCCGCTAACGCCGTATAAGCAGTCATTTAGCCTGACATGATGAATCTCTCTGGTACGGCCCTCGCCCGCCTTAACAAATCGTCCCGGAGTTTGGAGTTAGTTAGGAGAAACAAGAGGGGGGAATTGAATTGGCGTGACACCAGCGGGGGAATCTAATAAGTGAGACACCAGTGGGGCTTGTTTAATGATTTCTGCGCGCGCCGGTTTCAATTAGGGCGCCGGCTGCTCTCTGCTGGGGCTGCTTTCACTTTGAGTCTATACCGGGGCTCTAATCTATTTGGTCGTGTTGCGTTCGGGGCCCCGGTGTAAAGGTGGTTAAGACAGACCGCAGGTGGTCCCGGGCGAGCGCGGAGAGGAGATGGAGTCACTTACATCGTATTGTTTTAGAAAAAGTACAGGCTAAACTGGTGGAAGTCTGTACGAGGGACTATATTATGGTGTTTGTTATAAAAGTTCATCACAGACGGACCTGGAGTTTTGTTTTGTTTCTTTCACGCTCATTTAAAGGTTGTATGGAGGATTTTTTTTGTTTCAAACTGTCAGTCAAAGATTAAAATACCATTACAGAGATGCAGCAGCTTTGTAATTATGATGACCAAAAAAAAAAAAAAGAATGAAAATGTTGAGGCCAGATAAACATCAGCCAATAGAAAACGAGGCTCCCTCATTTTCTATTGGCTGTTAGGTTGTCAATCAAACTCCCTAGTATAACTGATTCGTCGGAGTGCGGGGATTATGTGGTGCAGCGGTTCTTAGAGGCTTTTTCGAACTGTCGCTTCCTCGCATTTCGCACAAAAATTTGTCGTGACGGTGGACGAGAATCTACGACCGGTTCACCGCAAAAGGAGCAAAGCCAAACTGAGGTGATTCTTGGAGATCTCGTCCAGTGATGGCGCGACCGAAGCAGACGAAGGATCTAAAAACTGACGCGTCGGTCGCTGAATTACTTCTAGACAGGAAACTTCAACGGTAATTCTGAATGTGCACAAGGACTGTCGCTGTATTTCTCTTCCCTTAAAAAAATCCTCTATACAACCTTTAACACACAAACCCTGCAGATTTATAACCAGGCTGGCGCCACCTAGTGCCTCCACTCAATTTCATTTCTCTCCAGACTAGGTCAGGAATCGGAATACAATAGATGGTTCGCAAAAACCTCGGAAGTGCGAGTCCGGGCATCGGCCATACATTCTGTGTTGGCAACGATTCCCGAGATCCAGGATTTAAAGCTGGAATAAAGATAATGTTTGGTGAATTTTATCAAAGGGAAAGACGTTATTGTTGTTCTTCCTACGGGATTTGGGAAAAGCTTAATATACCAGTTAACCGTTAACGGCACATTACATCACGACTAAATAACAGCGATTGGTTAAATTAAAAAAGTACTCGCTTCCCGACGAGCAAACGAATCCTAATGCTGGGAGGTCAGACAGTTTCCACAAAGTGAAACCAGCTGATGAATCAGGCTAGCATATTTAGGCCTTGTTTTAGAACGTCCCACACTTTCACTAGAATCATTTGCATCATTTCAGCTCTGGAATCGCCAATCTCTACTGAAGTGAATGTAAAATGGTTACATTCATGTCTAATTGTCAGAGTAGCGGCATAAAAAAACATTGTTTTTCAAGCGTTTTCAAGCCTCCAACTACTTTGACTTTTTTTTCTCATTGTCAAAGTAATGGCACTTTACTATTTTTCAAACATTATGCATTTCTGACATGAATACCGTATTTTTTGGACTATAAGGCACACTTAAAATCCTTGAATTTTCTCAAAAATCTACTGTGCGCCTTATAATCTGGTGCACGTTATGTACTAATTCTGGTTGTGCTTGCCGACCTCGAACCGATGTTATGTGGTACACGGTGCTTAAAAATCTATCAAAATGTTTTAGTACGACTTTGGTAAAATATGACGCTTGATGGATTGTCGGAGCATTACAACTGACAGTCAGGAGCCTCATGGAGTGAGTCGTGTTCTTTAGTCTATCTGAAGTTGACCACATCAGGGCACAAGGAGCGAGACGATTTTTTCAGTACTTAGTTTATGCAAATGAGCCATGTGGTTTTAAGTTTCGTTTCTGTAAAATGTAAACAAATGTGCGCAAAGCTGCATTAAACACATTATTACTCAATGTATATTTGAGTCGTCCTTGTAGGAAAAAAAAACAAACAAACTTAAATGATCCATCCACATTCACATTCATAATCCACATTCACCAAGACAGAGAGGCAACGCCGGGCGAATTACACCACAATCTGCCAATGGATCATGGACGCCTGAGCTAAAGGATCAGTCTCAAGTGTCGTCTGTTTGTTTCACTTAATAATCCAGTGCAATTTATGTATGAAAATAGCCGAGAAAATTCAACATTATTGATATTGTGCCTTATAGTCTGAAAAATACGGTAAAATTAATGTGATAGCCTGTTATACTTTATGCTATGATAAAGACAGTCTTTTGCATTTGTGTATTTTGCTTGATGTGTGATCTGTCTGTTTATTTGTTTCATGTGGACTGGGCACCAACTAAATGGTCCATGACAGTAAATAAGTAAACTAACTTCAACTGTGTTTTTGTAGGATCAGAATCAGTATTGAGTTTCTGGTCTGTTCCTTATTATCGTAACCAGATTTGACATTGTCGTGTCGTCTCGTCCACTGTAACTGTTCTGTAAAGTGTGTATAATAATAATAATGATAATAATCCTTCCTCTCCATTACCGCGCGTTAATAATACTAGATTAACTGTTCATTCTGTACACCCGTGTCTCTCGTCGTCTCCACTGCCCGGTAGAGACTCACATCAGTTCTGCCCCATTTGTTTGGCTGGTCTCCCCTCTCCACCCCTCTCCTCTACCCCACTTCTCTCCATCACCCCCCTCACCCCCGCGCCGCTCTGTCACTTCACGTCTCCGTCTCCGTCTCGCTCTCGTCCCCCGAACGCGAGCCGTGTCCTGGAGGAGCGCGGCGCTGGCTGGTGGCGAGGGGCTGGTGGCTGCAGGGGAGGAGGGGCGGAGGAGAAAGTGTCCGCAGTCCTGGTGGATTCACGGAAAGAAAAAAAAAGTGTCTTGTTCTTCTTTTCGTTTAAGTTCCAATACTGTAAACGAGAACCGTCGCTAACATTGTTCCGCGGAGAAAGTGGAGCTGTTCGATTATGTAAAAAAATCATTATCGCGATTATTTTGGTCAGTATTGAAGTCATGATTATTCAGTCCTAGTTTAGTCCTGATCCAGCCCTGATTTAGTCCTGCTTTAGTCCTTGTTTAGTCCTGGTTTAGTCCTTGTTTAGTCCTTGTTTAGTCCTGGTTTAATCCTTGTTTAGTTCTGGTTTAGTCCTGGTTTAGTTCTGGTTTAGTCCTGGTTTAGTTCTGGTTTAGTCCCTTTTAGTCCTTGTTTAGTCCTGTTTAGTCCTGGTTTAATCCTTGTTTAGTTCTGGTTTAGTCCTGGTTTTAGTTTCTGGTTTTAGTCCTGGTTTAGTCCTGGTTTAGTCCTGTTTAGTCCTTGTTTAGTCCTGGTTTAGTCCTGGTTTAATCCTTGTTTAGTTCTGGTTTAGTCCTGGTTTAGTTTTTGTTTAGTCCTGGTTTAGTCCCTTTTAGTCCTTGTTTAGTCCTTGTTTAGTCCTGGTTTAGTCCTTGTTTAGTCCTGGTTTAGTCCTTGTTTAGTCCTTTAGTCCTGGTGTAGTCCTTGTTTAGTCCTTGTGTAGTCCTGGTTTAGTCCCTTTTAGTCCTTGTTTAGTTTAGTCTGGTTTAGTCCTTGTTTAGTCCTTTGTTTAGTCCTGGTTTAGTCCTTGTTTAGTCCTTGTTTAGTCCTGGTTTAGTCCTGGTTTAGTCCTTGTTTAGTCCTGTTTAGTCCTGGTTTAGTCCTGGTTTAGTTTAGTCCTTGTTTAGTCCTGGTTTAGTCCCTGGTTTAGTCCTGGTTTTAGTCCTTGTTTAGTTAGTTCTGGTTTAGTCCTGGTTTAGTCCTTGTTGTAGTCCTTGTTTAGTCCTTGTTTAGTCCTTGTTTAGTCCTGGTTTAGTCCTGGTTTAGTCCTTTAGTTTTAGTCCTGGTTTAGTCCTGGTTTAGTCCTTCCTGGTTTAGTCCTGTTTAGTTTTAGTTTAGTCCTGGTTTAGTCAGTCCTGGTTTAGTCCTGGTTTAGTCCTGGTTTAGTCCCTTTTAGTCCTGGTTTAGTCCTTCTTTAGTCCCTTTTAGTCCTAGTTTAGTTCTGGTTTAGTCCCTTTTTAGTCTTTGTTTAGTCCTGATTTAGTCCTGGTTTTGTCCTGGTTTAGTCCTTGTGTAGTCCTGATTTAGTCCTTGTTTAGTCCTGGTTTAGTTCTGGTTTAGTCCTTGTTTAGTCCTGGTTTAGTCCACATAAATATAAATACACAACAAACTGAGGTGTCAAATAATCTCACGCGAACATCCAGATTCTTTAAATTTGTCCAAAAAAAAATAAAAAATAAAAATAAAACAGTGTATTTTTGTGCCTCCAGGGGGCGTTAGGTGGAGGTTAAAGTGGCGCTGTTGTTCCCTTTGCCTCCGGTGACGGCGACGGCCACGCTGACGTTCAGGGAGTGTGTCAGAGCGCGATAAAAGTGCTGACGCTGCCGGCTCTGCTCTCTCCTCTCTCTCCTCTCTCTTCTCTCTCTTCTTTCTCTCTTTTTCCTCCTCGTTCTTTCTCTCTCGTTGGTTGTGAGGCATGAATGACTTTACGCCGGAGTTTAGAGTCAGAACATCACAAAAGCAGCGATAAAATGTTGTCAAAAGCGTTCGCTCCTTTTCCCCACTCTATTACCTCTCTCACTCTTTTTTTTTTTCTCTCTTTCTCTCCCTTTTTCTCCCTCAGAACATAAACATAAACAGCTATAAATGTTGCTTTTTCTCTCTCTCGCTCTTCTTCTTTTGCCCCCGTCGGCCTGAATCTCTCTTCTTTTTTTGTCATTTTTTGGGGGCGACTTTTGAAGGTTGAAAAGGGGTTTTAGTTTATTTTTTTAAAAAAAGGGGGTTTGTGGACAGAATTGGTTTGTTTCTGATGATAAAAAAATTTGAAACTTTGATCCTGGTCCAGTCTGGGTCAAGTCTGAGTTCAGTCCTGGTTTAGTCCTGGTTTAGTCCTGGTTTAGTCCTGGTTTAGTCCTCGTTCAGTTCTGGTTTAGTCCTGGTTTAGTCCTCGTTCAGTTCTGGTTCAGTCCTCATTTAGTTCTGGTTTAGTCCTTGTTTGGTCCTGGTTTGGTCCTGGTTTAGTCCTGGTTTAGTCCTGGTTTGGTCCTGGTTTAGTCCTGGTTTAGTCCTGGTTCAGTTCTGGTTCAGTCCTGGTTTAGTCCTGGTTTAATTCTTGTTCAGTCCTGGTTTAGTCCTGGTTTAGTCCTCGTTCAGTTCTGGTCAAGTCCTAGTTCAGTTCTGGTTCAGTCCTCATTTAGTTCTGGTTTAGTCCTTGTTTGGTCCTGGTTTGGTCCTGGTTTAGTCCTGGTTTGGTCCTGGTTTAGTCCTCGTTCAGTTCTGGTTCAATCCTGGTTCAGTCCTGGTTTAGTTCTTGTTCAGTCCCGGTTTAGTCCTGGTTTAGTCCTCATTCAGTTCTGGTTTAGTCCTTGTTCAGTCCCGGTTTAGTCCTGGTTCTGTCCTGGTTCAATCCTCATTTAGTCCTGGTTCAGTCCTCATTTAGTCCTGGTTTAGTCCTGGTTCAGTCCTCATTTAGTCCTTGTTTAGTCCTGGTTCAGTCCTGGTCTGGCCCTTGTCTGATCCTCACATTCTCAGATCTGAACCCGGAGACTTTTCTGGTGCTCAGGGTTTTTCCTCGGCAGCTGTCGTCGTTTAGTCTGAATTATAATTTGCAAAACTGAAAAACCTTCTGGGACATGTTGGTATTTCGTGCGTCTCCTGGTTCTTGTTGTAAAAACTCGTGTGTGATTGGTTCATCTGGAAACATCTGCGGCTCTCAGAATCTCACAATCGGCTTTAAAACATCGAAATGGTCAAAAAAAAAACAAAAAAAAGTTCTATTTTAAAACGATCAATTATTAATCATCATCAGTTATTACATTTTCTGGGTTATGTCCAATAGAAAACTGAAATTATTATTATCTGGGTCTTAATTTGTGAATTTTAAGTATTTTTTTAAGTATCTTCGTCCGTAGAAAGTTCCTTTAAGGTTGTATTCACGTTTGGGTGTATATAGACGTGGTTTGGTCCTGGTTTAGTTCTGGTTTAGTCTTGGTTTAGTCCTCATGTAGACTTGGTTTAATCTTCACTTAGTCCTGATTTGGTTTAGTCGTGGTTTAGTCCTGTTATAGTCCTGGTTCAGTCTTTGTTTAGCCCTGGTTTGGTCCATGGTTAGTCCTGGTTCAGTCCTGGTTTTGTCCTTGTTTTTTGTCCTGGTTTAGTCTTGGTTTAGTCCTGATTTTGTCCTGGTTTATTCCTGGTTTAACTCCGTTTAGTCCTGGTTTAATCCTGGTTTAGCCCTGGTTTTGGTTTAGTCCAGTCTTGGTTTAATCCTGGTTTAGTCCTGGCTTAATCCTGGTGGTTCAGTCTTGGTTTAATCCTGGTTTAGTCCTGGTTTAGTCCTGATTTGGTCCTGCTTTAGTCCTGAGGTAGTCCTCGTCTAGCCCCGGTTTAGACCCGGTTTAGCCCTGGTTTAGTTCTGGAATAGTCCCTGTTTCGTCTTGATTTGGTCCTGGTTCAGTACTAGTTTAGTCCTGGTTTGGTCTTGTTTCAGTCCTGGTTTAATCCTTGTTCAGTCCTGGTTTGGTCCTGGTGTAGTCCTGGTTTAGCCTGGTGTAACCTCAGTTTAGTCCTGGTTTAGTCTTGATTTAGTCTTAGTTTAGTCCCAATTTAGTCCTGGTTCAGCCCTGATTTATTCCTGGTTTAGTCCTGATTTGGTCCTGGTTTCATTCTTGTTTTGTCCTGGATTAGTTCTGGATGAGTCCTGATTTGGCCCTGGTTTAGTCCTGGTTTGGTCCTGATTTAGTCCTTGTGTGGGCCTAGTTTAGACCTGGTTTAGTCCTGGTTTCATCCTGGTTCAGCTCTGGTTTAACCTTGGTTCGGTCCTAATTTAGTCCTGGTTTGGTTCTGGTTTAGTCCTAGTTTAGCCTGATGCAGTCCCTGTTTCGTCCTAGTTTCATCCTGGTTTGGTCCTGGTTTGGTCCTGGTTTAGTCCTAGTTTAGTCCTGGTTTAGTTCTCATGTAGTCCCGTAATAAACCAGACCTGTACCTGAGTTTCGATACCTTTGACGACTTTTCCCCGAGCTGCCGTCAGTCTTTCCGACGCTAAATTTAAACGCGCTGAAGAATTGTCATTTTCGTGTTTCGTGAAAATTCCATGTCACCCAAACTCTAAACTCTATTTTTCCCGCCAGCGAGAATTATGGGAAAGTGACGACGACGTGCCCAAAATGTGACAAATCCTGACATATTTTCCCATTTCCCCTTTAATTATTCCCGTTTTATATTTTGTAGCGGCCTGGTACTTCGGCGCACGGTGGGACTTTTCTGCTGGAGTGTTCGCCGAGCGCTGAAATGCCTGAAATGTTCCACAGTGTGACATTAAACAGCTCTACATTATATTTATTCAATTACAGGTGGTTTTATAGCTCAAAAAAATTGGCATCATGGTTTAGTCCTGGTTTAGTTCTGTGGTAGTCCCTGTTTTGTTCTGGTTTAGTCCCGATGTAGTCCTGTTACAGTCCTGGTTTAGACCTGGTGTAGTCCTTGTTTAGTCCTGGTTTATTCCTGTTACAGTCCTGTTATAATCCTCATTTAGTCCTGGTTTGGTCCTGGTTTAGTCCTGGTGTAGTTCTTGTTTAGTCCTGGTTTAGTCCTGTTACTTTCCTGTTATAATCCTCGTTTAGTCCTGGTTTGGTCCTGGTTTAGTCCTGGTTTAGTTCTGTGGTAGTCCCTGTTTTGTTCTGGTTTAGTCCCGATGTAGTCCTGTTACAGTCCTCTTATAGTCCTGGCTTAGTCCTGGTTCAGTCCTGGTTTGGTCCTGGTTTAGACCTGGTGTAGTCCTGGTGTAGTCCTTGTTTAGTCCTAGTTTTATTCCTGTTACAGTCCTGTTATAATCCTCGTTTAGTCCTGGTTTGGTCCTTGTTTAGTCCTGGTTTAGTCCTGGCCCAACCCTCATTTAGTCCTGGTTTGGTCCTGGTTTATTCCTGGTTTAGTCCTGGTTTGGTCCTGGTTTATTCCTGGTTTAGTCCCTGGTTTGGTCCTTGTTTAGTCCTGGTTTAGTCCTCGTTTAGCCCTGGTTCAGTCCTTATTTGGTCCTGGTTTAGTCCTGGCCTAGTCCTAGTTTAGTCCTGGTTTGGTCCTGGTTCAGTCAAGTTATAGTCCTGTTATAATCCTCATTTAGTCCTGGTTTAGTCCTGTTACAGTCCTGTTATATCCTCGTTTGGCCCTGGTTCAGTCCTTATTTGGGTCCTGGTTTAGTCCTGGCCCAACCCTCATTTAGTCCTGGTTTGGTCCTGGTTTATTCCTGGTTTAGTCCTGGTTTGGTCCTGGTTCAGTCAAGTTATAGTCCTGGTGTAGTTCTTGTTTAGTCCTGGTTTATTCCTGTTACAGTCCTGTTATAATCCTCGTTTAGTCCTGGTTTGGTCCTGGTTTAGTCTTCGTTTAGCCCTGGTTCAGTCCTTATTTGGTCCTGGTTTAGTCCTGGCCAAGTCCTAGTTTAATCCTGGTTTGGTCCTGGTTCAGTGCTGTTATGGCCCTGGTTTAGTCTTGGTTTGGTCCTGGTTCAGTCAAGTTATAGTCCTGGTGTAGTCCTTGTTTAGTCCCGTTACAGTCCTGTTATAATCCTCGTTATCATAATTCCAAGGCTGCTGCGTCTCTGTAACGGTATTTTAAACTTTTACTGACAATTAGAAACTAAAAAAAAAAAATCCTCTATACAACCTTTAAGAGCTGTTCGTGCAAAACAAGACACACATGTACAGCACCTTGAACTCTTTTTGGTAATTTTACTAAAGTTTTTGAGTATTTAAACTTTTTATAGCAAAAAAACATGAACATTTCCAGATGTGGTTAAAGCTCCTGTGGCAGTAAATTATTTTCGTGTTGATTTTTGGAGCGTCCTGGAGCCCAGTGAAGCACTTAAAGACTAAGTGACCTGATGCAGAAGACGTGAGGAGATCAAACGCTTTTTACCTGCGATAAACAGCTGACAGTAAAAACAGACGCAGAGATAGAGACCAGGAAGTGCTCCGTCTGCCTCCTGGTCTGTGCCGTTTCACTTAAAGAGGAAGCTCCATAAACCAGAGCCATTAGCCTCCATTAGAGCAGAGTCTCTCCGCTCAGAGACAAGAAGACGAGGAGGAGGAGAGGCTCAGGTCAGACCTGAAGCTCTCGGACAAACTCTGTGGAGCCGGGGGGATGTTGGATCAGTTTATAAATAAATACATTTTGTGATTATTTTTACAAAAGTGAAACATTAAATTGTGAAATTTACTTCAACTTAAGAAACATTTTTGGGTCTTGCTCTTAGACGACAAAGTAAAACACAAACCAGAGTCAAAACACAAACCAGAGTCCTTTAACATTCCACCCATTACCCGCCCGTGCCAGTGATAAATCGGGGTCAGCCCATGAATCCGATGGTCCAGTAGTCCAGGACTAAACCAGGACTAAACCAGGGTGAACCAGGACTACCAGGACCAGGACTGAACCAGGACTAAACCAGGACTAAACCAGGACTGAACCAGGACTAAACCAGGACTAAACCAGGACTAAACCAGGACTAAACAGGACTAAACCAGGACTAAACCAGGACTAAACCAGGACTAAACCAGGACTAAACCAGGACTAAACCGGGACTGAACCTGTGTCATGTTATTAGCAGATTATAAATATATACACACGCAACTGCGGAGCTGATCACCAGGACTACACCAGGACTGAAACAGGACTGAAACAGGACTAAACTAGGACTGGACCAGGACTACACCAGGACACAGGACTACACCAGGACTGAAACAGGACTGAAACAGGACTAAACTAGGACTGGACCAGGACTACACCAGGACTGGATTAGGACTACACCAGGACTGGATCAGGACTACACCAGGACAACACCAGTCCTGGACCAGGACTGGATTAGGACTACACCAGGACAGGACTACACCAGGACTACAGCCAGGACTGGACCAGGACTACAGCAGGACTGGACCAGGACTACACCAGGACTGGATTAGGACTACACCAGGACTACACCAGGACTGGACCAGGACTACACCAGGACAACACCAGGACTGGACCAGGACTACACCAGGACTGGACCAGGACAGCACCAGGACTGGACCAGGACTGGACCAGGACTGGACCAGGACAACACCAGGACTGAATTAGGACTACACCAGGACAACACCAGGACTGAATTAGGACTACACCAGGACTGGACCAGGACTACACCAGGACTACACCAGGACTACACCAGGACTATACACCAGGACTACACCAGGACTACACCAGGACTATACCAGGACAACACCAGGACTATACCAGGACTACACCAGGACTACAGCAGGACTGGAACAGGACTACACCAGAATTACACTGGAACTACACCGGGACTGGATCTGGACTGAACCAGGAGCGCAGCCACCGAGCCGATCACCTAAAACCTAAATCCACTAAAGTTTCTCTCAGCCTGGTCTGTCATTGTTCCGGGAAAAGACCGGGAAATGTCAGTTGTTTCCAGGGCAACGGACGTCCTGGAAGAATGTCAGATATTTTTTCTCATTTTTCTCCCGTTTGTTGTTCATTTTGTTCGCTTGACACGCCCTCATACCCACACATATATTTCCAGAACTTTAAAGGCCACCCATTTCAGCAGCTTTTCAGCACATACCGACCTGGTGCAGGACTCAAACTCACAAACTCAGTGTTATAATTCATGAATCTGCCCAGAGTTAAACATTTGAACTTCTTTTTTAAATTTGAAGAGAGTTGTACAAAATGTAAACTATTCTGTAGCGTTGTTCCAGAGGTCCACCCCTTTCAGCAAATGTACAAAATGTCAAAATTTGTTCTGATTTTCTTCTCTACAAACACAGTCGTACCTCTGAGCTCTTATTGTCCGTTTCGGATTTTAAACACATTCTGTAACGATTTGGACAAGAGATTGTTTTTGGGGTTGTTCTTGCCCCAAAACCACCAACCTCCAACGCTCCATCCGTCAGGAACATGACACCGAGACAAGAGGAGGAGAAGCTGTGCTCATCCGTCTGAGCTCTGCCCCGAGACCTGTGCTCCGCTCGTTTGGTACAATCACCTCACAAATGTTTTCTGAAGAGGATCCTGTTTAGAGAAGAATGGGGACAGTCAAGGATTTATTTCATTTGGCGTGGATGATATGGTTCCAGGGATCCAGAATAGACACTTCTTTGATATTTTACAAGGTCTGGTCCCAAAATCTCGTGCCGCAAGGTCTCGCATGACAAATTTCCCACAAGTCTGCTCTCGAGAGATTTTTTTTTTTCCAACTGTTCACGTGATCGGACATGTCTAGATTCCCTCAGTCGTCCAGGTAGGATCCATGGCGTGGCATTTTGCGATTTATTTTCCAATTTTGACCTCACAGCTTTTTCATTTATTTCATTTCCTATTTTTGTTTCCATTCTAGTCTTGCTTTTTGGAACTATAAAAATGTGTAGCTCACCAACATGTCACCCTTTTTTGTCCGATCGAAATGGCAAAGGAGAAATTCAATTTGTCGACTGGACAAACGTTTATTCAGGTCGAAAACGTTCAGTTCTGGTCAGACGCTGGAGGACACTTCCTTATATCTGTCTGCAGGGAGGAGCTAACTACACTGAAACTACTCTGAAACTAACACACACACACTTGTTTACAGTTTCTGAGAACAATTTGCGTAGCCAGGTCAGGGCCAGAGGTGTAAAAACGTAGCCTGATTCATCAGTCGGTTTCACTTCATGGAAACCGTCTGACCTCGCAGCATTAGGATTAATTCGCTTGACGGTAGGCAGGTACTTTTTTTCATTTAACCAATCACTGCTATTTGGTTGTGACGTATGTAATGCTCCAAATCCCGTAGGAAGAAGGACAATAACGTCTTTCCTCTTGATAAAATTCACCAAACATTCTCTTTGTTCCGGCTTTAAATCCTCGATCTTGGGAACTGTTGCCAAAACAGAATGTATGACTCTTCGGTGACTGGCTGGTGCTCGAACTCGCATTTCCGGGGGTTCTTGTAAACCGTCTAGTGTCTTAATGGACTCTCTAATTTCACTTTCCCTACATCGATGAGACTCTGAGCCTGACGTGTAGGTTGGATGAATGTGACCTGACCTTTCAGACTGAAGTCGCATGTTAAAAGATCAGATACGTATCGGTTTTAGGAGCACATATCCAAGTGTCCTGGGTCATATTTGAAAAAAATCTGATCTGTGTCGTTCAGACTGTCAATAAAAGATCAGATACAGGAGCAAAGCGGCAAAAAAAAAAAAAAAAAATCAGATTTGGGTCACTTCAGGCTGCAGTCTGAACGTCGCCTTATGCATATCCCAACCAAAAAGCTACATAGTGCCCCTTTAAGATGCACGAAGAGTCTGCCACCTGCTTGTCTCCATGGAGATGTTATCACTTTGCCTGGAAAGTTCCACAGTACGACATTCAGCAAATCAATCTTGCATTTATTCCAGTTTCCGTACAGGCGTGTTTACTGGGAAAATACCTTAATATATAAACCATTCTATGGGTCACCAAATCACAGATCTGACCTGTTACTTGACTGGCGGCGTAGCCTGCTTGTCTCCATGGAGATACAGTTAATGTCATATTGCAGAACATTTCAAGAAAAGCAATAAAAACACCGTGGAGACAAGCAGGTGGCAGAAAGGAGACATACAGTGCAACACAAGTTAGTTTAGTCCTAGTTTAGACACTTTAGTCCAGCTTTAGTCCAAATTTAGACCTGGTTTAGGCCTCGTTAAGACCTGCTCTAGTCCTGTTGTGGTCCCGGTTTAGTTCTGGTGGTACTTGAAAAAAACAGCCATTTCCCATTTTCGTGACGTAAACTGCGAGGCCGGACTGAACCAGGACTGAACCAGGACCAAACAAGGTCCGGAACCAGACCGGGACTGAGACCAATACTTAGACTGGGACCAGCACCAGGACTGAGATCGGGAACAGGACCAGGACTGAAAACGGTTTAGTCCTGGTTCAGTCCTGCTTCAATTCAGCATCGCAGTTTAAGTCACTGAAACGAACCGTTACCCGTTTTTTAATTTTGGTTTTGGGGACAAATAATGAAGAAAATAGTTGTTTTTTTTGGTTTTCTTATTTTTGATTTTATATTGAAAAACGAATCAACGAATGATACACAGATTTTTTTACCATCACAGGCAGTGGCCCGTCAAAAGCTTGGATACTCCTCTTTCATTGTCTTTTTAAAATTTATAATAATTTATAATAATTTACAAATCTACAATAACATCACCATGGAGACAAGCAGGTGGCAGAAAAGACAGATACAGTCCAAAGCAAGTTAGTTTAGCCCTAGTTTAAAAACTTTAGTCCAGGTTTAGTTCTAGTTTAGACCTGGTTTAGGCCTTGTCAGGACCTGCTCTAGTCCCGGTTTAGTTCTGGCGGTACTTTGAACTTCTCATGACTTTCTTCACTCGGGTAAACGCGGTGAATTGCAGACTTGGTTGACCGGAGTGTTCTCCATGAAAGTTTAATAAGACGGTACAAGTGTATTTCACAAAGTTTCGTTTCACAAAGAGTCGTCTAAAATATTGAACCTGCTCCAAGAATCGCTCAAGAAATTAAATATTCATCTGAAGTTCGTTAGCCTTGTTGTTTTTTTCTTAATTAGACCGTCCTTTAAGGTTGCTGACGTGAACCCATCTCCAGATCTGAGCCCGAAACCCAAAGTTGCCAGATTTGCAGTTTTCCAGCAGAAAAAAATGTAGCAGTGAAAAGTTGTAGTTTTCTTGGGTCGTCTTTAAAACATGACTATAATTTTTGTTTTATGTCTCTCAGATCTTTTTCCCCAAAGTTTATTTTATACCTTAATCTCGTCTTAATCTCCGAAACAATTGCAGCGTCCCTTCCTCGATGACTTTCTCTTCAAACGCTCATCTCGCTTCGCTCTTTTGTTCTTTCTGCAGAAATCCCCCATGTTTTTTTTTTTGTCTCCTATGAAACTTTTTTCCCTCGTAGCGGACGTTTGTTTTGATATGGAGACGATGGGTGTCCCTGACTGGCTAATCTATAGAGATAGGACGAGAAACAAGTTCACACCAGACGAGATTGGGTCCAGAAAAACAAGAGAAGCAGCTTCCTAAACTAAACTTATAGACGCTGGGGAAGATCAGAGCGAGTCCTGTGGTCGAGGAGGTTGTTGTACAGAGATACGCTGAGATCCAGAGTGTGTTTTGGACATTTATTAACCCACAAACACCAATCACAGAGTAGAAAAGACGATGGAAAACTAAAGATAAGTGTGGATACGGGGTCGCCTCTCCACAGATCTGACCTGTAACTTGCATACTGTGAAACATTCCAGACAAATCAATAAACTAAACTGCGATGCCGGACTGCACCAGGACTACAACAAGACTAAACTAGGTCTAAACCAGGACTAAACCAGTCTCAGCCCTGGTCTCAGTCCCGGTCTGGTCCTGGTCTCAGTTCTGATCACCCAGTGCTCTACATGGGCACACCTCCGAGTCTGTCCCAACACTCCTGGGTCAGTCCTGGTTTGGACCTGGTTTAGACCTGGTTTAGACCTGGTTTAGACCTGGTTTAGTCCTGGTTCAGTCCTGGTTTAGACCTGGTTTAGTCCTGGTTCAGTCCTGGTTTAGACCTGGTTTAGTCCTGGTTCAGTCCTGGTTTAGACCTGGTTCAGTCCTGGTTCTGTCCTGATTTAGACCTGGTTTAGTCCTGGTTTAGACCTGGTTTAGTCCTGGTTCAGTCCTGGTTTAGACCTGGTTCAGTCCTGGTTCTGTCCTGATTTAGACCTGGTTCAGTCCTGGTTCAGTCCTGGTTCAGTTCTGGTTTAGTCCTGGTTCTGTCATAGTTTAGTCCTGGTTTAGTCCTGGTTCAGTCCTGGTTCAGTCCTGGTTCAGTCCTGGTTCAGTCCTGGTTCAGTCTTGGTTCAGTCCTGGTTTAGTCCTGGTTTAGTCCTGGTTTAGTCCTGGTTCAGACCTGGTTCAGTCCTGGTTTATTCCTGGTTCAGTCCTGGTTCAGTCCTTGTTCAGTCCTGGTTTAGTCCTGGTCCAGTCCTGGTTCAGTCCTGGTTCAGTCCTGGTTCAAGTCCTGGTTCAATCTTGGTAAACGAGCCATTATCCTTTTTTTTTTTCAAAATTGAAAACTGAAAAAACGAATCATTATCCGTTTTTGCATTTTGGTTTTGGAGACAAATAATGAAGAGAATAGTTTTTTTTTTATCTTCTTACTTTTATTTTTTTGGTTTTATATTGAAAAACAAATGAACAAATGACACGCGGAACCTTCGGATCCGTGGACAAACGTCGAAAAGTTTGGATCGGGTCGTAAAGACCGAAGGAAGTAAAGATAAAAGTGCATTGTGGGTGTGTTTCTAGATGTATGGCTAAAACTAAACTACACTGTAATGAAGCAGCGTTTTAGTGAGCTGTATAACGATGTAAACACTCGCCTTGATGTAGCTCCGCGCGCCCAGGTCCCACCCCCCGCCTCAGAATGAATGGGAGTAATAAGAATCCCGCCGACCGCACTTTAAAACCCGACTCCGCTGCGTTCACTCATCAGGTCTGTTCTAAGAAAACCCAGAGCACAGCCGGAGCCGCTGACGAACGACCAAATTAAAATGTTTGTGACTAACTCGGGCCCGGTGAGCGGCGCAGAGCGAGCGGCGGAGGGGATGGAGCAAGTTTGGGAAAGTTTCTAAATCAGCGGGAGTTAGTTCGTCGGTTTGTCCGCCACTCAGGAAGGAGGTGCTGGGTTCGATTCCCAGACCAGATGTGCAGGCTTGGTTGCGTTTTGCGTTTTGTACAATCCGTGTATCATTCGTTCGTTCGTTTTTCAATATGAAACCAAAAATAAGAAACCGAATAAACAACTATTTTCGATAACGATTAGTTTTTTTCAGTTTTCGGTTTTGTGTTTCAAGGAAAAATGGAAAAAAAAAGGATAATGATCGTTTCCTGTTTTGTGACTTAAACTGAAATGCTGGATTGAACCAGGACTGAACCAGGACTAAAACAGGTCTGGGACCAGACTGGGACCAGCACCAGGACGAAGATCAGGAATAGGACCAGGACTGAGACCAGGACAAGCCCAGGACCGAAAACAGTTTAGACCTGGTCCAGTCCTGGTTCAGTCCTGGTCCAGTCCTGGTTCAGTCCTGGTTCAATCCTGGTTCAGTCCTGGTTCAGTCCTGGTTCAGTCCTGGTTCAGTCCTGGTTTAGTCCTGGTCCAGTCCTGGTCCAGTCCTGGTTCAGTCCTGGTCCAGTCCTGGTCCAGTCCTGGTTCAGTCCTGGTCCTGGTCAGTCCTGGTCTTCAGTCCTGGTCCTTCAGTCCTGGTCCAGTCCTGGTCCAGTCCTGGTTCAGTCCTGGTTTAGTCCTGTCCAGTCCTGGTCCAGTCCTGGTCCAGTCCCAGTCCAGTCCTGGTCCAGTCCTGGTCCAGTCCTGGGTCCTGGTCCAGTCCTGGTCAGTCCTGGTCCAGTCCTGGTTCAGTCCTGGTTTAGTCCTGGTCCAGTCCAGTCCTGGTTCCAGTCCTGGTCCAGTCCTGTCCAGTCCTGGTTCAGTCCTGGTCCTGGTCAGTCCTGGTCAGTCCTGGTCCAGTCCTGGTCCAGTCCTGGTCAGTCCTGGTCCTGGTCAGTCCTGGTTTAGTCCTGGTCCAGTCCTGGATCAATCCTGGTTCAGTCCTGGTTTAGTCCTGGTCCAGTCCAGTCCTGGTCCAGTCCTGGTCCAGTCCTGGGCAGTCCTGGTCCAGTCCTGGATCAATCCTGGTTCAGTCCTGGTTTAGTCCTGGTCCAGTCCTGGTCCAGTCCTGGTCCTGGTTCAGTCCTGGTCCAGTCCTGGTCAGTCCTGGTCCAGTCCTGGTCCAGTCCTGGTTTAGTCCTGGTCAGTCCTGGTTCAATTCAGCATCGCAGTTTAAGTCACAGAAATGGGAAACGGTTGTCATCCATTTTTTCCCATTTTTCATTTAAACACAAAATCAAAAACTGAAAAAAATGAATCTTTATCCGTTTTTTTTAAAATTTTGGTTTTGGGACAAATAATTAAGAAAATAATAGTTTTCTTATTTTTGGTTTTATATTGAAAAACAAAAGGACCAATGACGGGCAGTGGCCAGTCATAAGTTTGGATTCTCCTCTTTGATTGTCTTTCTTTTTTTCTTTCTTTTTTTTTTCTTCCCTCTTCATTCACTCAGTCTCAGACCTGGGTCACTGTGCAGCTCCAGGGCCACATACGTTAAGCCTGATTCATCGGCCGGTTTCACTTCCTGTAAACTGTCTGGTCTCGCAGCGTTAGCATTCGTTCGCTGCTATTTGGTTGTGATGTTTGTAATGTGCCAAATCCTGTAGGAAGAAGAACCATAACGTCTTTCCCCTTGATAAAATATCGTCTCAGTGTTGCGCACATGGATCTGTGTCTGCGGATGTAAACAAGAGCACGTGACTCTGGGGTGTGTTCAGGGACAGTAATGACACACACAGACAAATGACTCCGCAAATTAAATACTGAGCCACATATTTGGACATTTATCTGTCTGTAAATTGGATTAAATGAACATAATGTAGACCAGGGGTGTCAAACTCATTTTGGTCCAGGGGTCGTATCCAACCTACTTTGATCCTAAAGGGGCCGGATCAGAAAACTCATGTCATATAAACCCCAAAAATAACAATAAGTTCAAATATTTGTGCAGAGAAACACAAATCTGTTACAGAAATCTTTTTTGAGGAACTCTTTCTTTTACAAAATATTATAATATTATGAACAACCTGAAACTTAAGAAATTAAGAAAAATGCAATTTCAACACAAAGTTTTAACATGAACTTGTCTGTAAACTAGGAATAAGTCCATTTTTCTTGGAAAATCCTGCACTCGGCTCCACTTTTCTCATGTTGGACATTTTTCTGATGAGGGTGTCACGGTCAACAGTCAAAACGATCGTCCTTTAAGAGCGTTTGGAAAGAGACAAGTCTTCATTTGTGCTGCTCTGGTGGGAGGGGCCACGTACAGAGACGCTGGAGACGCTGCTGTGATAAAATATTGGCAATTTTCTGTGGTGTTTAATAGAAAATATAATAAAAATATTTTAGTAGAAAATCAGTCGAGGGCCAGATTAAAGGTCTTGGAGGGCCGGATCTGGCCCCCGGGCCGTATGTTTGACACCCTGATGTAGAGAGTCTAAGCTTTATAACGAGGTATAACTTGCCCACGTGAAATATCGGCCCGTATCAGCGAGCATATCGGGCCGATAGCCGATATATGCCATGAGTTTTCTGATCCGGCCCATTTGGGATCAAAGTAGGTCGGATACGGCCCCCGGACCAAAATGAGTCTGACACCTCTGGTCCAGACGGTTCGAGACATGAGTGGAAGTTACGAGGTTTTAAAAGTAGAACATTTTCAGGATTGTGTTGGAGATATTTTCATGAGCTCTACTTGTACTTGTCCCACGCTGAGAGATCTGGGATTTTTATTGTCACTGTCCCTTTGGAAACTTAATCCGTGTATCATTTGTTCATTCGTTTTTCAATATAAAACCAAAAATAAGAAAACAAAAAAAACAACAGTTTTCTTCGTTATTTGTCTCCAAAACCAAAATGAAAAAACGGATAATGATTCGTTTTTTCAGTTTTCGATTTTGTGTTTAAATGAAGAATGGAAAAAACGGATAACGGCCGTTTCCCGTTTACGTGACTTCAGTGACTGCGATGCCGGACTTTTGCACCGGGTACGGACTGAACCGGGACTGATCCAGGTCCAAGACCAGACCGAGACCAGAGCGGGACTGAGACCGGGACCAGAGCGGGACTGAGACCGGGACCAGACCGAGACCAGACCGGGACCAGAGCAGGACTGAGACCGGGACAGAGCGGCTCTGGTCCTCTGCGCTCAAGAACCGCGGCTGGTTCCGAGGTGCAAAGCCTCCGACTGACGCATTCACACCAACGAAAATGAATCGAACTAAGAGCTTTTGGTTCAAATGGACCAGGTCTGGGACCAGAGCGGGACCAAAAGCGCTACTGAGACTGGGACCAGACCGGGACCAGAGCGGGCCTGAGACCGAGACCGAGACAAGACCAGGACCAGACCGGGACCAGACCGGAGGCTCAGAGCCCACGGCAGGACCGGAGCTCGAAGCTGAGGCTCGGACCCCGTGGAGGCTCGGAGTCAAAGCTCGGAGTCCGCCCTGGTCCCGGTCTGGTCCGGTCTGGTCCTGGTCTCAGTCCTGCTCTGGTCTCGGTCTGGTCTCGGACCTGGATCAGTCCCGGTTCAGTCCGTACCCGGTGCAAAAGTTCAGCATCGTAGTCACAGAAGTCACGTAAACGGGAAACGGTCGTTATCCGTTTTTTCCATTCTTCATTTAAACACAAAATCGAAAACTGAAAAAACGAATCATTATCCATTTTTTTCATTTTGGTTTTGGAGACAAATAACGAAGAAAACTGTTCTTTTTTCGTTTTCTTATTTTTGGTTTTATATTGAAAAACGAATGAACGAATGATTGCACGGATTAAACTTCCCTTCTGCGTTCAGACCGTCTTAGTTACTCACAGGGAGGAGTTTATAGGAGCTTTTCACAACTCTGACTGAACCCAGAGTGGAGTTTTGCAGTGACGCTAAAGCTGAGAACATGTTTTCCCACACAGTCCTCCTTCTCTCCCTCTGCAGTCAACACTAATTAATGCCATATTGTGTGTTTGTGAGCCAACTGTTATCATTTCATTTTTTTTCTCTCTTTCTTTTAATAATGCTCCAGTGTTTTTGTGGGCCAGGGCTGCACGCCGCTCTGTTTCCCGCTCTGAAAACACAGAAAGTCTGCTCGATGTGACTCAGAGAAACTTCATTTAGAGCAGATCTTGAGGACAGTTCCTGACTCTTTACCTGGAGTCGTTAGAATCATCACATCTGGTATTTCCAAAAGCTCCTCTTGATCGGTGAGCACAGCATTGTTTGTTTTGATTCGGGGCAGCGTTTTTTTAGTTCAGATTGTTTTTTCTCCGTCTGTTCTTCTCCCATCGAAATTCAGTTCGAGTGCCGAGGTACCGAGCTCACATCGCGTGGAATGGGTCAAATTATTCGTCTTTCTCTGTTGTTGTGATGCTAAAAGAGTTAAAATTCAACTAGAAAATGTGAATTATATGAAGGTGATTGTCCGTCGAGCTGTCGTGTCCTTATTTTTTTTTTAGTTTAATCATTTTACTTTCTTTATTTGTGCGTAAATTGTCACTGTGTTCGAGTTTTTCGTCTTGCTTCTGTTTTAAAACTCAGCGCTACTTCCTTTGTTTGCATAAACTGCCACTTAATCAGTGTTGGGGAGTAACAGATTACATGTACCAGAGTAATCAGAGTACAAATTATGAGTAACTGTATTCAGTTACAGTTACTGTTTCAGTGAGTGGTAATTGGATTACAGTTACTTTGTTGAAATAAATGGATTACACAGCGGGATTTTCCTGTTTTCACATTTTGGGCTAAACCAGGACTAAAACCAGGACTAAACCAGGACTAAAACCAGGACTAAACCAGGACTAAAACCAGGACTAAACCAGGTCTAAAACCAGGACTAAACCAAGACTAAAACCAGGACTAAACCAGGACTAAAACCAGGACTAAACCAGGTCTAAAACCAGGACTAAATCAGGTCTAAAACCAGGACTAAAACCAGGACTAAACCAGGACTAAAACCAGGACTAAACCAGGACTAAAACCAGGACTAAAACCAGGACTAAAACCAGGACTAAACCAGGACTAAAACCAGGACTAAAACCAGGACTAAATCAGGTCTAAAACCAGGACTAAACCAGGACTAAAACCAGGACTAAACCAGGTCTAAAACCAGGACTAAAACCAGAACTAAACCAGGACTAAAACCAGGACTAAACCAGGACTAAAACCAGGACTAAACCAGGTCTAAAACCAGGACTAAATCAGGTCTAAACCAGGACTAAACCAGGTCTAAACCAGGACTAAATCAGGTCTAAAACCAGGACTAAACAGGACTAAACCAGGACTAAAAACAGGACTAAAACCAGGACTAAAACCAGGACTAAAACCAGGACTAAACCAGGACTAAACCAGGACTAAAACCAGGACTAAACCAGGTCTAAAACCAGGACTAAAACCAGAACTAAACCAGGACTAAAACCAGGACTAAACCAGGAAAAACCAGGACTAAAACTAAACAGGACTAAACCAGGTCTAAAACCAGGACTAAACCAGGAGGACTAAACCAGGACTAAAACCAGGACTAAACCAGGACTAAACCAGGACTAAAAACCAGGACTAAACCAGGACTAAACCAGGTCTAAAACCAGGACTAAACCAGGACTAAAACCAGGACTAAACCAGGTCTAAAACCAGGACTAAAACCAACTAAACAGGACTAAAACCAGGACTAAAACCAGGACTAAAAACCAGGACTAAACCAGGTCTAAAACCAGGACTAAATCAGGACTAAAAACCAGGACTAAACCAGGACTAAAAACAGGACTAAACCAGGACTAAAAACAGGACTAAACCAGGACTAAAAACAGGACTAAATCAGGTCTAAAACCAGGACTAAACCAGGACTAAAAACAGGACTAAATCTGGTCTAAAACCAGGACTAAACCAGGACTAAAAACAGGACTAAACCAGGTCTAAAAGCAGGACTAATGCAGGACTAAACTAGGACTAAACCAGGTCTAAAAACAGGACTAAACCAGGACTAAAAACAGGACTAAACCAGGACTAAAACCAGGACTAAATCAGGTCTAAAACCAGGACTAAACCAGGACTAAAACCAGGACTAAACCAGGACTAAAAACAGGACTAAACCAGGTCTAAAACCAGGACTAAAGCAGGACTAAACTAGGACTAAAACCGGGTCTAAAAGCAGGACTAAAGCAGGACTAAACTAGGACTAAAACCAGGTCTAAAACCAGGTCTAAAGCAGGACTAAACTAGGACTAAAACCGGGTCTAAAAGCAGGACTAAAGCAGGACTAAACTAGGACTAAAACCGGGTCTAAAAGCAGGACTAAAGCAGGACTAAACTAGGACTAAAACTGGGTCTAAAACCAGGTCTAAAGCAGGACTAAACCAGGACTAAACCAGGTCTAAAACCAGGACTAAACCAGGTCTAAAACCAGGACTAAACCAGGACTAAAAACAGGACTAAACCAGGACTAAAAACAGGACTAAACCAGGACTAAAAACAGGACTAAACCAGGTCTAAAACCAGGACTAAACCAGGTCTAAAACCAGGACTAAACCAGGTCTAAAACCAGGACTAAACCAGGACTAAAAACAGGACTAAACCAGGACTAAAAACAGGACTAATGCAGGACTAAACTAGGACTAAACCAGGTCTAAAAACAGGACTAAACCAGGACTAAAAACCAGGACTAAACCAGGTCTAAAACCAGGACTAAATCAGGTCTAAAAACCAGGACTAAACCAGGACTAAAAACAGGACTAAACCAGGACTAAAAACAGGACTAAACCAGGTCTAAAAGCAGGACTAAAGCAGGACTAAACTAGGACTAAAACCAGGTCTAAAACCAGGTCTAAAGCAGGACTAAACTAGGACTAAAACCAGGTCTAAAACCAGGTCTAAAGCAGGACTAAACTAGGACTAAAACCGGGTCTAAAAGCAGGACTAAAGCAGGACTAAACCAGGACTAAAACCAGGTCTAAAGCAGGACTAAAACTAGGACTAAAACCAGGTCTAAAACCAGGTCTAAAGCAGGACTAAACAATATGACACTAACAGTAGGTGAACATGATTTCAGGCAGCAGTGTCTCATATAAAAATCATTTCTCTATCAAGAATATTTTTAATATGATTAAGTAAAGACTGGGCTTTTTATTTTCTTTTATCAGATAAAACAAAACATCTTCTGATTAGATCCTCGTCTTTGCTTTTCTACAGTAAACAATTGTCTGTTCATGGAGACTTGGGCTCAACAGACAATTTGAAGAGAACAAACAAGAATGTTCAGGATGTGGTTGGTACATTCATGTCGTTTTAAAAAGCACGACAATATCTAGTAATCCAAAGTATTCAGATTACGTTACTCACTTTAAGTAATTTAATGGATTACGTTACAAACTACATTTTGGTGTGTGTAATCTGTAATCTGTAGGGGATTACATTTTAAAAGTCACCTTCCCAACACTGCACTTAACTGATGTAAAACTGTGATAAGTAAGAACTAGGAAAAGCCGTGTTAGAACATTTTTGCCTCATCACAAACAAACCTGGAGTTGTGTTCTGTTTCATTCACACGTTTGACTAACCCTTTATTATTACTCTGTTGTGTTGTAGTCAAGACCCGCTAATCAGGACCAAAACTAGTCCGAGACCACAGAGACGAGACCAAGACTTTAAGGCGATGTTTATATGATGACGCAAAAGTGGCGTCGCGTCTTCACTTTTTATTCCGCGTTTAGACGAGCATTTTCAGGAGGAAGTCTGCGTGCATACGGTGACGCAAAAGTGTGTGGAATTCGATTAGATATGCATGCCAGGTTTCTGTGTACTGTATGTGTGTGACGTAAACGTGTACGTGACGTGAGCAGATCTGACCAGAGTTTTGCGTCTTGGGCAGCGTAGACGGAAACGCTACGGCGGAGTGTGTTCAACTTTTCCACTCTGGAGGTTGGTTTCAGATTTGTGCGTTTTTAAGCCCCAAAAACACCGTCACCGTCTAAATGAAAGGCACTTCAGATCAAATATTTTGTCGGTCTCGTGTAAACAGACCCTTCAAGACCGAGACAAGACCGAGACTTTTAAAGACCGAGACAAGATCAGTTTCAAGTACTACGACACTATTGGTCTGTCTAAACTCCAAAGCTCAAAATGCTTTTAGTTCAGTAGAGATTGGCCAGTCCAGGGTTGAAATCATCAAACTGATTATAGTGAAGGTGTATGGAGTTTAAAAACTTTTTTTTTTTTATTAATTACACACAACTGGGTGCATAAATGTGATACAACAAACATGGCTGTGTGTTGTCAGCAGTTACATGTTGGAATGAGGGAACACAAACATACACAACAATACATAACATAAACAACAACATAAAAAAAAAAAAAAAAGCTTTTAGGAAGAGAAAAATATGATGGCAAGGAGAGTAGACTTTTCCTCACACATTTAGGAACCCACTTTTTGAGCTTTACGTCCATTCATATATTTCAGAGATTTTATATTTAATTTGAGTTCATTTTTAAAACAAGTAAAGTTAGGGGGACACTTCTGAATTCTGGAGTTTAAAAACACAGTACTTTCTGTATTACCACATGACATCACAATTTGGCAGAGTGTTTTCAGTTTGAGAGAAGAACTCAGCCTAAATCTGCAGGGTTTGTGCGTTAACCCCTCTAGCCCCACAATATCGTATATGATACCTGAGAATATGTTTTGTATAACCACGCATAACTTTCCAACCATAAACGATAGAAACTTACTTTTTTTTTCCCTTGAAAAGCTGAGACAAGCAGCTTTCCGAGCATATTTCCCTCGTTATCCTATGTCACATGCTGCATGATGACGTAGGGAAAATGTGTGTCGAATAGGAACTTTGTTTTCTACCAAACCCTTCATCCATTTTGCCAAAGAGTGTAGTGCAGGGGTGTCAAACTCATTTTGGTCCGGGGGCCGTATCCAACCGACTTTGATCCCAAAAGGGCTGGATCAGAAAACTCATGTCATATAAACCCCTAAAATAACAATAAGTTCAAATATTTATGCAGAGAAACGCAAATCTATTACAGAAATCTTTTATAATTGCTGAACTCTTTCTTATTATAATATTATGAACAACCTGCAACTTTAAGAAAAATTCTATTTCAACACAATGTTTTAACATGAACTTGTTTGCAAATAGGAATAAGTCAGTTTTTCTTGGAAAATTCTGCATTCGGCTCCACTTTTCTCATTTTGGACATTTTGCTTCATTTTTCTAAACGATCGTCCTTTAAGAGCGTTTGGAAAGAGACAAGTCTTCTTTTGTGCTGCTCTGGTGGGAGGGGCCACGTACAGAGACGCTGGAGACGCTGCTGTGATAAACACCGCAGAAAATTAACAATATTTTTATAGAAAATATTATTAAAATATTTTAGAAGAAAATCACCCAAGGGCCACATTAAAGGTCTTGGAGGGCCGGATCTGGCCCCCGGGCCGCATGTTTGACACCTGTGGTGTAGTGAGTCAAGATGGTCGATGCTCTGAGTGTCTGTGTTTGTAACAATTGAAAAAGTTCGCTTTAAGTGCAGATATTTCCCAAATAAATGGCAAATTACGCATCTTACTCAGCGTAATTGTGCATCTCTTGCTATTTTTATTTGAAAAGTTTATTTCAGGCCAAATGTACAAATCCAAATGTAATAAACCCCATGGAAATGCAGGAAGTGATGTGGCTCTGTGCCCTGGACCTGACACCAGCTGTTTCCACGACTGGCACTGGGAAAGTCATGGGGCCATTATCATTTTTTGTTTTACTTTGAGACAATAAGTATATTTTTAGTTTGTTTACAGACTTGATATTTTGCACTTTTGTAGCTAAGGCCCTAAATTAAGCTTTTTTTATGTCCAAAAAGTTGTTCATACATGTTTGCGTTGTGTTTTGTATGAAAGAATGTGAATTTTATTTTTATTTTTCATTTGTATTTCTTGTCCTTTAGCTTTTATTACAGCCACATGACACAACTACAGCAGCCGATTGTGAAATAACGAGTTGTTCTGAAAAAAAGGATGTTTAACTCTTCATTGGGGGGTAAAATGGGGGAGTTTTAAATGCAAAATTAAGAAAAAAATCCAGGCGAGGACAAATGTAGTAAAATTTACCTTTAGGTCTTGAAGGGTTAAACGTGTAAATGAAACAAAACACAACTCCAGGTCTGTTTGTGATGAGGAAACTATTATAACAGATCAGAAAAGAGGTTAAAATGAGCTCTTTAAAGCACCAGACTGAAGCTTGACACGGATCTTGCACGAGCGACGCGGATCGTGCGGTGACAGTAAGTGCTTTTCAGAACACAAGTCGAGGCGGAGGGACGTCTAATGGAGCGCTAATTCGCCGACAAACACCGCACGTAACACTAATACTACAAAAGTGGGGACAGAAGAGGCAAATTCGAGCAATTTCGATGCACTTTGAGAATCAATGTGAAACCTTCTGGTCTTTTTGACTTCGAGCGGAAAACGAAATGTGTTTTTGAGCAGAAGAAAGCGTCGTCTGCTCCCCCATCGCCGCCTCCATTCACGACGGCGGAGCGGGACTGTACGGGATTGATTTTTATTTCCGCGGTTGTTTGTCAAATGTTTTTTCCTGTTTGAGTCGTCCCTGAAATCCCCCCGAATCGGTCCACATTGTGCGCGCTCCTTTCAGCCGCTCTGCTCCTTTGCGTCGTCTTAAATAATGGAGAGAGATGGGTCCTTTTTCTGAGCGGAGCTTTTAGCGCCGGGCTGAAGACAGGAGGCACCGGGCAGGACTTATTTCTATTTTTTTTACGGTTTTTAGAAGTTTGCGTTTTATAAATTGAAACGTATTTCTCTTCTGTAAACATGTTTTGGAAATAAGAAAAGAGATGGCCCAGTGATTCATGCGCAAAAACAGAACACTGACAACATTTATTGACATTTAGAAAGTAAAATAACATAAAAAATACATAAAAATACTACTAAAAATACAAATAATACTAATAATCTTACTTTTATGGCACAGTTTTGAATGGGCAAACTTCTTGTAGTACAATTAAAATCTAAATCTGCTCTTTCTTGCTCAAATTAACTTTAAGACTGTTGTCACTTATGATACAGTAACAATAATAAATACTTGAATTTTTATATTTATATTTAGTTTTTTATTTGTCTTTTTGCAAACATAACCTTCATAGCATTAGTTAAAGGTCCAACACTATGCAAAGTGGACTTTTGTGAGCTTTAATTCAAGTTATAATGTTGTTACATCCTCAAAAACAAACCTGGAGTTGTGTTTTGTTTCATTCACATGTTTGAGTAAAGCTTTATATAATATTGTATAAGTCGCACAGGGCAAAAAATGTGTAATGAAGAAGAAAAAACATATATAAGTTGCATTTTTGGGGGGAAATTTATTTAATAAAATCAGAGACCAGGAACCGAATCCGTGTATCATTAGTTCATTCGTTTTTCAATATAAAACCAAAAATAAGAAAACAAACAAACAAAAAAAATACAGTTTTCTTCATTATTTGTCTCCAAAACCAACATGAAAAAACAGATAATGATTTGTTTTTTCAGTTTTCGATTTTGTGTTGAAATGAAGAATGGAAAAAACTGATAACGACCGTTTCCTGTTTATGTGACTTCCATGACTACGATGCCGGACTTTTGCACTGCATACGGACTGAACCAGGACTGATCCAGGTCCAGGGACCAGACCGGGACCAGACCAAGACTGAGACTGGGACCAGACCGGAGGCTCAGAGCCCACGTCAAGGCCGGAGCTCAAAGCTGAGGCTCAGAGTCAAAGCTTGGAGTCCATTTTTCATTTAAAAACAAAATCAAAAACTGAAAAAATGAATCATTATCTATTTTTTCATTTTGGTTTTAAGATAAGATAAGATATGCCTTTATTAGTCCCACAGTGGGGAAATTCCAGTGTTGCAACGCACAATTTCAGAACAGCAGGAAAAGGTAACACAGATAATAAATAATAGCTTAAAATAATTTAAAAATAGACTTAAAAATAATTGCACATGGTTATGATTGACTGGTACATGTTCAGTGTTAACAGTGTTTGTTGTAAAGTCTGACAGCAGCAGGAAGGAAAGACCTGCGAAACCTCCTTCACACAGCGAGGGTGAATGAGTCTGTCACTGAAGCTGCTCCAGAGCAGACAGAGCCTCCTGCAGGGGGTCAGACTCATGGCCCAGCATAGAGACGACCTTAGTCAGGACCTTCCTGTCCCCCACCTCCTGCACTGAGTCCAGGTTTTGGAGACAAATAATGAAGAAAACTGTTGTTTTTTCGTTTTCTTTTTCTTTTTGGTTTTATATTGAAAAATGAATGAATGAATGTTACATAGATTGAACCGACATTTCATCTCCAAAGTCAAGTTCTAGTAAAAACAATAGAAGAGAGAACAACAGACTGTTAACGTCACATATGAACAGTTCTTCAGATAAACTATAACATAAACAACAGAACAAGTTTAACAAACTCTCCATCTCACTCCAAATCACTAAATCCATTCAATTCTTCATCCTCGGTGTCACTTCTGAACAACTCCACAACCTCCAGAGGTAAACAGAGCGACGCTTCCTCTTCTGTGTCGCTGTCGTCAGACTCAGCATCAGTTCCAGTTAGAATTATTCAGGTCTTTCTGAATCCCGACAGGATGGTTTTGGTGTCAGTGAAGTCCAGACTTTGTCCATCCAGTGACTTCCAGGAAACTTGGATGGTGCACCAAACTCGCTCACTTCAAACTTTCTTTCTGGTGCTCGATTATCGTTTTCGGCTGCCGATTTCGCTACTTGCCGTTTGTAATCTGCAAAATCTGATTTTTTCGGGGGGGCATTTGTGTTCAGTCTTCTCAGTCGTCTTTATAAGTTTATTTAAATGTAAAATTTTAATGATAGACTGACATGATACAGACAGGACAGAGGCTCTTTCTGCAGGAGACATGCGCAGTAGAGTGAAGTGACAGTGGTACAGGAGGAACAGGAGCAGCAGATACAGTGTAAACAGTTTAATATTTAAGTCGCACCGGAGTATAAGTCGCAGGAAACATCAAAACCTTGAGAAAAGTGCGACTTCTAGAGCGACAGTGTTTTCAGTTTGAGCGAAGAACTCAGGCTAAATCCGCAGGTTTGTGCGTTAAACATGAAAATGAAACAAAACACAACTCCAGGTCTGTTTGTGACAAGGAAACAACATTATAACACACTGTAGATCAGAAAATAGCGTAACATGAGTGATATAAGTCCACTCTGTACTGTCGGCATCTAATTATAAACCGCGTTATAGTCCAAAAATCGGAAGTGTTTAGGATTATCGTGACGGCAAAACTCCGTTCTGTTTACTGAAAGTTGTGAAAAGCTCTTATAAACTCATCGTGGTGGATATGTACGATGCTCTGAATGTGTAAAGTAAGTGAGGAAGAACTTTGGACAACTGCAAACTGTTTTAAATGAAATTGTTTTGTTGTTTTCCCCGTTTTAAAGACGTAAAAATCCGATCGAGCGCCTTAAAACCGCATTAATCTTTCTTTCGTAAATGCACGGAAGACGAGAGTTGCGTCATCGATCGCCTCTGTCCTCCCGTCCACGCACGCAGACATATTTTCATATTTCTCCGCTCCTTCATCAGCCTGACACCGGGTCCTGTCTTTTGATTGACAGGTGAGACAGCCAATTAGAGGCGAGCGAGGGGTAAAGTTTAAAAACATCGAGAGCGAGACAGACGCGGCGTTGCGATGCTCGTCCTGGTCGATGCATAAAACATGAGCAACACAAGTGGGTTTGATTTGGATTCTGTTGTGAGCGCGGAGGAAGTGTCAGGTGAAACATGTGCCGGCAGGAGCGGACAGGGGCGGACAGGGGCGATGGAGAGAGAGGAGCAGACGGGAGCGAGAGGACAGGGGTGGACGATAACCGAGTCAGAGGAGCAGACAAGAGGAGCTGGGGGATGACAGGGGCAGACAGGGGCGAGGAGGAGTGAGCTGACAGGAGCAGACAGGAGCGGCGTAGGGACAGGAGCAGACAGGGTCGAGAGGACAGGAGCCGAGCCAGCGGAGCCGTTAGGAGCAGACAGGAGCGACGTAGAGACAGGAGCAGATAGAGGCCGACAGGAGCAGACAGGGACGAGAAGACAGGGGTGGATGCCATAGGAGCAGTTAGGAGGAGACAGGAGCAGACAGGAGCAGCGTAGAGACAGGAGCAGACAGGGGCCGACAGGAGCAGACAGGAGACAGGGGCCAACAGGAGCGGCGTAGAGACAGAGAGATAGGAGCCGACAGGTGCGGTGTAGAGACAGGAGCAGATAGGGCCTGACAGGAGCAGAGTAGAGACAGGAGCAGACAGGGCTGACAGGAGCAGCGTAGAGACAGGAGCAGATAGGAGCCGACAGGTGCGGTGTAGAGACAGGAGCAGATAGGAGCCGACAGGAGCAGCGTAGAGACAGGAGCAGATAGGAGCCGACAGGTGCGGTGTAGAGACAGGAGCAGATAGGAGCCGACAGGTGCGGCGTAGAGACAGAGCAGATAGGAGCCGACAGGGTGCGGTGTAGAGACAGGAGCAGATAGGAGCCGACAGGTGCGGTGTAGAGACAGGAGCAGATAGGAGCCGACAGGTGCGGTGTAGAGACAGGAGCAGATAGGAGCCGACAGGTGCGGTGTAGAGACAGGAGCAGATAGAGCCGACAGGTGCGGTGTAGAGACAGGAGCAGATAGGAGCCGGCAGGTGCGGTGTAGAGACAGGAGCAGATAGGACGGCAGGTGCGGTGTAGAGACAGAGCAGATAGGAGTCGGCAGGTGC
Source organism: Boleophthalmus pectinirostris (assembly GCF_026225935.1). Classification (NCBI taxonomy): domain Eukaryota; kingdom Metazoa; phylum Chordata; class Actinopteri; order Gobiiformes; family Gobiidae; genus Boleophthalmus; species Boleophthalmus pectinirostris. Next base: position 36,224,294 of record NW_026571353.1, on the reverse strand, counting down.
GGTGTAGAGACAGGAGCAGATAGGAGCCGACAGGTGCGGTGTAGAGACAGGAGCAGATAGGAGCCGACAGGTGCGGTGTAGAGACAGGAGCAGATAGGAGCCGACAGGTGCGGTGTAGAGACAGGAGCAGATAGGAGCCGACAGGTGCGGTGTAGAGACAGGAGAAGATAGGAGCCGACAGGTGCGGTGTAGAGACAGGAGCAGATAGGAGCCGACAGGAGCGGCGTAGAGACAGGAGCAGATAGGAGCCGACAGGTGCGGTGTAGAGACAGGAGCAGATAGGAGCCGACAGGTGCGGCGTAGAGACAGGAGCAGATAGGAGCCGACAGGTGCGGTGTAGAGACAGGAGCAGATAGGAGCCGACAGGTGCGATGTAGAGACAGGAGCAGAGAGGAGCCGACAGGTGCGGTGTAGAGACAGGAGCAGATAGGAAGCCGACAGGTGCGGTGTAGAGACAGGAGCAGATAGGAGCCGACAGGTGCGGGTGTAGAGACAGGAGCAGATAGGAGCCGACAGGTGCGGTGTAGAGACAGGAGAGAGATAGGAGCCGACAGGTGCGGTGTAGAGACAGGAGCAGATAGGAGCCGACAGGTGCGGTGTAGAGACAGAGCAGATAGGAGCCGACAGGTGCGGTGTAGAGACAGGAGAAGATAGGAGCCGACAGGTGCGGTGTAGAGAGACAGGAGCAGACAGAGGCCGACAGGTGCGGTGTAGAGACAGGAGCAGATAGGAGCCGACAGGTGCGGTGTAGAGACAGGAGCAGATAGGAGCCGACAGGTGCGTAGAGACAGGAGCAGATAGGAGTCGGCAGGTGCGGTGTAGAGACAGGAGAAGATAGGGCCTGACAGGAGCAGAGTAGCGACAGGAGCAGACAGGGGCCAACAGGGCAGCGTAAAGACAGGAGCAGACAGGGACGAGAAGACGGGCAAGAAGGCGGGGTGGACAGGCGCTGGGCGAGACGAGCAGACGAAGAGGAGACAGGGGCAGACAGGAGCGAGCAGGAGTGAGTTGACAGGAGCAGACAGGGGCAGACAGGAGCGACATAGAGACAGGAGCAGTTAGGGGCAAACAGGGGGCGAGAAGACAGGGGCGGACAGGAGCCGAGCCAGAGGAGCAGACAGGAGCAGACAGGGGCAGACTGGGGTAGACAGGAGCGACATAGAGACAGGAGCAGACAGGGGTCGACAGGAGCAGACAGGGGCAGACTGAAGGAGACAGGAGCGAGCAGGAGTAAAGCTGACAGGGGCAAGAAGACGGGACAGGCCAGAAGCTGAGCCAGAGGAACAGTTAAGAGGAGACAGGGGCAGACAGGAGCCAACTGGGCAGACAGGAGCAGACAGGAGCAGACAGGGCAGACAGGACAGGACCAGACAGGAACAGACAGGGACAGACAGGAGCAATGCAAAAAGAATAGCAACATTTTCTCGGTAGATAATGGGGATCGAAATAAAAACAAACAAAACAAACAGGAGCTGACAGGAGCAGACAGGAGCAGAGACACAGGACAGGTGTCAAAATGGCGGCGCGTCAGGGTGAAGGAGGGTTTTTTTGTTTTTTGTTTTTTGTTTTTTTGGTAAAATGTGGAGTTAAATCGTGACTCTGTTGGAGCTCATGTTCCACGTCTGACAGGCCACAGAGCACAGGCCACGAAAACAAGAAACAAGTCTGACATTTACAGAATCAATGGATCTGAGAGAAAGAGAAAGAGAGAAAGAGAGGAGAGGAGAAGGGGAGGAAAGGGGGTGAAAGAGGAGAGGAAAGAGGGAGGAAATGGGGTGGAGGGGTGACAGAAACAGGGAGGAAAAGGGGTTAAAGAGCAGATGAAAAGAGGAGGAAAGGGGGAAGAGGATGGGAGGAAAAAAGAAGGAAAGGGGGAGGAAACAGGGAGGAAAGAGGGCAGAAGAGGGGAGGAAAGGGGGAGGAGAGGATAGGAGGAAAGGGGCGGTAAACGGAGGAGGATGGGAGGAAAAAAGGAGGGAAGGAGGAAGAGAAAGGGACGAAAGGGGAAGGAAAAAGGGAGGAGGACGGGAGGATGGAAGGAAGGGAGGGGAGGGAAGAGAGGGTAGAGGAGGAGGAGAAGGAAGGTGGAGAAAAAGGGATTTTTTTTTCATGTTCTTTCCAAATGGATTAAAAAAAACAAAAATGGAACATACTAAAATTTGCATTATTTTTTTAATTTAAATTTTTTTTTTTTTATTCGAATTTTCTTCCCAACTTTGAGCAACACAATTAATTGAAAATCACTACATTTTAATCCTTTAACTGTTCTAAAAAATCTCTGCCAAATACTTCTTGCCCTTGCATCTGTATTTTTACTTAAGTACCAACACTGGGTACTTCCTCCCACGCTGCTGACTATAACGCAGTACTGCAGTAAAGTGAATATATGTACTTCATTACATCATGAGGCGACAGTGGCTCAGTTGGTTGAGTATCCGTCCACTAATCCAAAGGTTAGTGGTTTGATTCCTGACATTTGTACACTTGCAGGAGCCGTCGTCTGTCCCCTGTCCCTTGTCCCCTGTGTCTCTGTGTCTTCGTGTCCTCGTGTCTTCGTGTCCTCGTGTCCTCGTGTCCGTGTCTCGTGTCTTCGTGTCCTCGTGTCCTTGTGTCCTCGTGTCCTCGTGTCCTCGTGTCTTCGTGTCTTCGTGTCTTCGTGTCCTCGTGTCTTCGTGTCTTCGTGTCCTCGTGTCCTCGTGTCTTCGTGTCTTCGTGTCTTCGTGTCCTTCGTGTCCTCGTGTCCTCGTGTCTTCGTGTCTTCGTGTCTTCGTGTCCTCGTGTCTTCGTGTCCTCGTGTCCTCGTGTCCTCGTGTCTTCGTGTCCTTCGTGTCCTCGTGTCTTTGTGTCCTCGTGTCTTTGTGTCCTCGTGTCTTGTGTGTCCTCGTGTCCTTGTGTCCTCGTGTCTTCGTGTCTTCGTGTCCTCGTGTCTTCGTGTCTTCGTGTCTTCGTGTCCTCGTGTCTTCGTGTCTTCGTGTCTTCGTGTGTCTTCGTGTCTTCGTGTCTTTGTTCGTGTCCTCGTGTCTTCGTGTCCTCGTGTCCTCGTGTCTTTGTGTCCTCGTATCTTCGTGTCCTCCTGTCCTTGTGTCCTCGTGTCTTCGTGTCTTCGTGTCTTCGTGTCCTCGTGTCCTCGTGTCCTCGTGTCTTCAGTGTCCTCGTGTCCTCGTGTCTTCGTGTCTCTCTCCGCTCGCTCCACTTCGTCTGTGATCTAATCACTGTCAAACATCAGCTGTCGTGTCCCGTCATGTTGGACGCTCCGACAAATCCTCAGGCCCAGAGACGACGGAGAAGAGACAGAACATCTCCAACTCTGAGACACGAGACTGAGGGACACGAGGGACAAGTTGTAGGGAGTATTATCTGTTACGTAAGGGCGAGTTGTACAGTCGTAGGGAGTATTATCTCTTACATTAGGGTGAGTTGTACAGTTGTAGGGAGTATTATCCTTTATATAAGTGTGAGTTGTACATATGTAGGGAGCATCATCTGTTACATAAGGGTGAGTTATACAGTTGTAGGGAGTATTATCCTTTACATAAGAGTGAGTTGTACAGTTGTAGGGAGTATTATCCTTTACATAAGAGTGAGTTGTACAGTTGTAGGGAGTATTATCTGTGATATATGAGATATGAAGCGAACAAGGAGGTAGGAAGTGAACTAGGAGGTAGAAAGCGAGCGAGGAGGTAGGAAGTGAGTGGGAAATATGAAGTGAACAAGGAGGTAGGAAGCGAGTGATGAGATATGAAACGAGCGAGGAGGAAGGAAGCGGGCGAGGAGGTAGGAATTAAGTGAGGAGATATGAAGCAAACAAGGAGATAGGAAGCAAGCGAGGATGCAGGAAGCAAGTGAGCAAGGAGAAAGGAAGTGATCAGTGAAGTAGGAAGTGAGCGAGGAGGTAGGAAGTGAGTGAACAAGGAGTTAGGAAGCGAGTGACTAGACACTGGGAAGTGAACAAGGAGGTAAGAAGCGTCTGAGTATAAGAAGGTAGAAAAGGAAGTGAGTGAGGAGTTAAGGAAGTGAGCGAGGAGGTAGGAGACGAACGAGGACGTAGGAGTAGGGAACTAACTGAAAAATGAAAAATGACTTGAATTAGAAAAAATGAAACCAAATTTTAAACTAATTTTTTAATGGATTTGAAATTACATTTTGAAAGAACAGAAGGAGCCGTGATGAAAAGGTTGAAGAGACATTATACATTTATTCACTTATTAGACCAAGATTTTTGGATTTGTTCCCATGAATTTTTAAATTTTAATAAAAACAGTCAGTCGGTATTTTTTTCTTCTTGGACTGGACGACTTTTTGTAGAAATATTGGACTCGCCGGAGTATTAACGTGAAATTTTAAACAAGTATACGGGACATTCGTGAGCGCTGTTGTTGTGTCCTTTCTAACTCGTTTCCTATCCTACCCCCTCGCTTCCTTTCCTATTCCCTCGGCTGTCGCTAACGCAGCAGTGAATGGAGCACTTAGGACGGGACAAGCACACACTGGGGATTAACACACAGGCTAAAGTGGATCTGAGCCCGAGGAGGCCAGCGAGGACGTAGGAAAGGAGAGAGGAGGTAGGAAGTGAGGCGACAAGGAGGATTGAAGTGAGGCAAGGGAGTAAGGAAGCGAGAGAGGAGGTAGGAAGAGAGGCAACAAGGAGGATTGAAGTGATGCAAGGATGTAAGGAAGCGAGTGAGGAGGTAGGAAGTGAGAGAGGAGGTAGGAAGTGAGGTGACGAGGAGGGCTGAAGTGAGGCAAGGGAATAAGGAAGCGATTGAGGTAGGAAGCGAGTGAGGAGGTAGGAAGGGGTTGTGACGAGGAGAATTTAAGTGAGGCAAAGGAGTAAGGAAGCAAGAGAGGAGGTATGAAGGGAGTGAGGAGGTAGGAAGTGAGGTGACAAGGAGGACTGAAGTGAGGCAAGGAATGAAGGAAGCGAGTGAGGAGATAGGAAGGGAGTGAGGAGGTAGGAAGCGAGTGAACAAGGTAGGGAAACGAGCAAGGAGGTGGAAGTGAGGCGATGAGGAGGATTGAAGTGAGGCAAGGAATGAAGGAAGCAAGAGAGGAGGTAGGAAGAGATTGAGGAGGTAGGAAGTGAGGCGACAAGGAGGACTGAAGTGTAGCAGGGAAGCAAGGAAGCGGGTGAGGAGGTAGGGAGTGAGGGAGGAGGTAGGAAGCTGGGAGGTAAGTAGGAAGTGAGGAAGGAGGAAGGAAGCGAGCAAGAATGTAGGAAGCGAGTGATGTGATATGAAGTGAATAAGGAGGTAGGAAGCTAGGAGGTAGATAGGAAGTGAGCGAGGAGGTAGGAATGGAGTTAGGAAGGTGGAAGCGAGGCGACAAGGAGGACTGAAGTGAGGCAAGGAATGAAGGAAGCGAGTGAGGAGATAGGAAGGGAGTGAGGAGGTAGGAAGCGAGTGAACAAGGTAGGGAAACGAGCAAGGAGATAGGAAGCGTGTTGGTAGGAAGAGAGTGAGCAATGAGGTAGGAAGCGAGCAAGGAGGTAGGAAATGAGTGATGAGATATGAAGGCAACAAGGAGGTAGGAATTAAGTGAGGAAGTAGAGTAGTAAGCAAGGAGACATGAGGCGGTAGGAAGAGAGCGAGGAGATTAACCAACCAAAATGGAGGAGGTAGGAAGTGAATGAGGAGGTAGGAAACGAACCAGGAGATAGGAAGCGAATGAGAAAGTAGGAAGCGAGGAAGTACGGAGCAATGAGGCAGGAAGTGAGCAAGGGGGTAGGAGACAATGCGAGGAGATATGAAACAAATAAGGAGACGGGAAGTGAGCAAGGAGGTAGGAAGCGAGCGATGAAGGTAGGAAAACGAGCAAGGAGATAGGAAGCGTGGAGGTAGGAAATGAGTGAGCAATGACAAAGGAAGCGAGCAAGGAGGTAGGAAGTGAGTGACGAGATATGAAGTGAACAAGGAGGTAGGAAGCCAGCGAGGGGAGTAACACACAAAATGGATTACAGAAGAAATTGCGGAAGGAGGCAGGAAGTGAATGAGGAGGTAGGAAGTGAGCTAGGAAGCAAACGAGGGGTTAGGAAGCGAACCAGGAGATAGGAAGCGGATGAGAAAGTAGGAAGCGAGGAAGTACGGAACAATGAGCTAGGAAATGAGCAAGACATTAGGAGGCAATACGAGGACCTACAAAACAAATAAGGAGACGTGAAGTGAGCAAGGAGGTAGGGAGGAAGCGAGGAGAAGGCCAGGAAACAAGGCCAGGAGTAGGACGCAAACAAGGAGGTTAGAAGCGAGGAGGAAGGAGGCGAGCGAGGAGGTACCACTGTGGAACTAACTCTGGAAGATAGGAAGCGAACGAGGACGTAGGAATCGAGCGAGGAAGCAGCGGGCGCCTAAATAGGATAATGGATGGGGGCCCGGAGAGGTTCGCTATCACCTGGCTGCAGTGCATTTTGGGTAATTGAGTTTCACGGACGTGCTTGTGCTCGTGTCGGCGCCGATCGACGAAGACCCAGATAAAAACGACGACTTCGACACGAGCTTTGACAACTCTGTGTGTTTCCATAGCGACGGACGCAAGGCAGAGTGTGTGTGTGTGGGGGGGGTGTCCGTAAAGCCGCACTGTGTGACTTTTCTGCTTGTCGTCATGGAGATTTTTTTTTGGTTTGCTTGGGATGCGTGTGCGTATCTTATTTGATTTTATTGCTCCAAAACGCGGTGAAAAGCACGTGGATTCTGTCTGTGCTTGAGCTCGCCCCTCCGCAGACCAGACCTGTAATCTGGCCTCCACGGAGACGAGCAGGCGACGAACCCCAAAGAGAAAAGTTACGTAGTTCTTCTTTAAATCGCAAAAGTCATTAACCTCACAGCAGGAAGGTTCAATGTTTGATTCTCTCTTTTTTTTTTTTTTTTTTTTCATGGAAACCAGGCATTTTTAAGGTGCACTGTGGAACTTTCCTGGTGGTGGTCTGGTTCTCGTCTCCGTGGAGATGGCCTGGCATGGAATGTTCCACAGTATGACATTAAACAGCTCTACTTAAGGCTGCGCAGTTAATTGAATTTTGATCGCGATTTCGATTTGTGTGTCAAACGATCTCCAAACTCATATCATGGAGTTGAAATGATTAAAGCTTAACAAGGCTTATTTTGGGATATTTTTTACATAAATAAGTAAATTTATTTTTGTTTTTGAATATAGAGATTGTAGAACAGCTGGATATATAATTTATTTTGGATGCATTTATGTTTTTTTGGCTTTATTTTATGTTCAAAGTGTATTTTATTCATGTTATGTTTTATACATTGCAAAACTGCTCTAAGATTCATATTTGTAGCTTTTATTTATTTTCAATTTGAAAGTTTTGCATAAATTATTAATAACAAAGTCTTTAATGTGATGATACAGTATCGATATTGTGGGCGGCTGTATCGATATATCGCCAAGAGTATTCGCCTACATTATTTTGTTACAGAGCTAAAGTTTTGTTGTTTGTTTGTTTATGCGACACATTTGACATTTTCACTGTTTTGATGATTAAAATGTTTGTGTTTCATGTGAACTTTGCACAAACTGCTTTAACAAAAACTTTTAGTATCACAGTCATTTAGCCTTTATTTTTTATTGAACCGTATCGAATTGATTTGAAATATATTGTATCGAATCGAAAGTGCACTGTATCGAGATCTGTATCGTATCGTATCGGTGACTTCTCCTCAGAACATGAATGCACGTTTTAAGGTGTTTTTTTTTTTGACGAATAAACATCCGGACTCGACTTAATGCTAAAGACTTGTAGGTAGACCTGTAACGAGAACAGATTTTGCTGGACGATTAATTGACCAAGAACTTATTGCAATAAACGATAATATTGATATTTTGAGACCAATTTCAACGAATATAATGACCATGGAATAAAAAATGCAAACACATCCTTTCAAAGATAAATAAACTTTTGACATAGGAACTGTAAGACAAACAAAAACAACAGACCTAAATAAAACAGACTTGTTCACATAAGACTAGTCTAATGTGTCTGACTCACAGCAACAACTTAACAAAAATGCACTTGAATAAACCTGTACTGAACCAAATACAACCAAAGCAATAAATAAACTGGATTCTTAAAGGTTGTATAGAGGATTTTTTAAGGGAAGTGAAATACAGCGACAGTCCTTTTTCAAATGTTGTGCATGCGTGACACCACCTTCCTCCTCCACAGCTCCACAAGTAGAAACATCTCCTCCCGCCTCTTTACTCTAGAAATCACGTTTGTTTACATCCAGTACATGGTCAGAGTTACTGTTGAAGTGACTGTCTAGAAATAATTTTGCAACCGACGCATCAGTTTTTAGACCCTTCGTCTGCTTCTTTTGCGCAATCGCTGGAAGGAATCTCCAAGAATCACCTCAGTTTGGCTTCGCTCCTTTTCCCCTTCTCTTCTTCTTTCAGCGACCCTCAAAAATGGACTTTCTTTTGCGGCGAACTGGTCGTGGATTCTCGTCCGCCGTCGCAACAAACTTTGTGCGAAATGCGAGGAAGCGACAGTTTGAAAAAGCCTCTAAAACCCGCTGCATAAACCACGTAATCCCCACGAGCCGCGAGTCACTTACATTAGAAACGTAGGGAGTTTGATCGACAACCTAACAGCCAATAGAAAATGAGGGAGCCTCGTTTTCTATTGGCTGATGTTTATCTGGCCTCACTACATCCACAGTTGATAGATTTTCTTTCTTTTTTTTTTTTTTTGGTCATCATAATTAAAAGGCTGCTGCATCTCTGTAATGGTATTTTAAACTTTCATTGACAATTTGAAACAAAAACAAAAAATCCTTCATACAACCTTTAAGTCTCTGTAACAAAATTGCCCTTAAAAGTGATTTTAGTCGTCGTCTTACGTTGGTATATAGTGGTCACTCTCTCTGTGGCTGCTGCTGTGAGTTTCGTCATTTTGGTCATTTAAATATTCGTAATCTCACCTAAAAATTGCAGAGAAAAGCCTCAACTTGAGCTATTTTCATTTGAATTCACATACATACATTATTCATACATTATTTTCATACTATCATTAACGTTTTTATAAAAGTATCATTATTATTACTACTACTAATCTGCATAAATAAACTCAACTTTACAACATATAAACATCACCAGTCTAGAGCCACATCAGCCCGTTTGACATTATAATGTGTTTAATGCAGCTTTGTGCAAGTCTCACAGAAACAAAACTTAAAACCGCATGACTCATTTGCATAAACTAAGCGGAGAAAAAAAAAAAAAAACGCTCTTGTGCTCTGATGTGGTTCAGCTTCTGTTGGATTAAAGGACACGACTCAGTGGAATATAGATGTTGTTTCTGTGACAGAGGGATGTTGATGCTGAAGGTGAGTCTGTTCTGTGTCTGTGTCACGATGTTTTCAGAGATCAGACATGTGCAGGTTTATCGCAGATGCGGCGAGAACGGGAATGAAAATTAGGCTACAATTCTCTGCGGGAGCGAGACTGTGTCCCAACAACACGTAAAAACAGATTTTATAATAAGGCAACTCGCATGCAGAAACAGTAAATTTAGAGATTAAAAATTAGATTAACGCTAAATATGACTGTAATTAATTCATCGCAATTAACGCGACAATTTGACACCCCTAATTCGTATTAACCATCGACACAGGATGTTGTTTCTCTATGAGGGAGTCTCTGTCCTGTCTGGTATCATGTCGGTGTTTTGTGGGATTTCAGTGGATTTTGGGCTCTTCCCGGGGGCGGGGCTTGTTCTGTCGCTCGGGGTTGGTTTTATATCGGCTGTTGGGGTTTGAGACATTTCTTCTTGTCGTTTGCGTTTCGCTGCATTTGACGCACGTGGTTGTTGAGACGTGTCCCGCTCACCAGTGTTGATTCGGCATCGTGACTTGTTTTGGCACTCGGCGATGAACTGTTTTGTCACTCTTTGTCACTTTTGTTGTGGCTTCGTGTTCATGTTTCTGCGCCGCGATAGAAACCTTCTAACATTCAGTCTCTTTGAGATCGCGAGAGATCGAGGAAAACAAACAAGCTGCAAATAGAATTTATCGCAGCCGGAAAAGTTATCAAGCTCGTTAAAAGTTATCGTACGATTAATTGATTTATTGATTATCCTTATCCAGGTCTACTTGTAGGTTACTTTAATGCCATACTGTGGAACATTCCAGGAAAAGTCATAGCATCTCCATGGAAACAAACAGGTGGCAGACTCTTCACCAGAAAAGTCACACATTGTCCTTTTAAATCAAACGACGTCTCCAGTAAAGTGTGAATGAAACTTTTTACACAAACTGTTTTATTCTTTTTTAAAATGTTACACTTTCTTTTTCACAATCTGTTTTTCCTCACGTCTGTCACTCACACGACTGTTTTAAACATCTGCCTCAGCTCCCATGATCCTCCTCTGTCAAACTTCCCCCACTTAAAGAAAACGAGTTGAGCTGAAGCGGTTTTGCCGGCTGCTCTTGACCCCGGGGGCTTCTGGGTATTGTAGTCCACAGACTCCGCAGCAAACGCTGGCGGACATGCACTTCTCTAATGGCCGTAATAACAGCTCTCCTCCGTAATGACTGTAATCCAGATAAACGCTCCATTAGCACGAGCGCTGCGAGTCATGTGACCGGACTCAGCCAATCAGACGACAGCAGCGGGGCTCAGGGGACAACGGGACGACTCAAGTTTGAACGAGAACTGAAATACTTCTGATCATAGAGGCACTGAGAGGAAATTATTTTGCTAATGTTTCAATCAAATCTGCAAAGTGTTAATTATTTTTACGGAATTAAACATAATTGTCCTTCCTTTCCGGTTTTTAGACAATTGCAGGATAGGGACAAATTGGTAACAGATATCCATTTGTGAAAATATAAAAAATATGCCTCTATATTTGTGTGATTTAATGTGGTCATTTCAACTTTCTGTGTCTAAAATTCAACCACAGAACAGGAAAACGTCTGTCTTAACTTGAGATGGTCCAACCAGAGTGGTTGGTCTCTCAAAAACTGACAGTGTTGGGAGAAACGTGTTATAAAAGTAACGAATTAAAGTAATAAACATTGTAGGAAAAGGCAGATTTTAGTTGTAATATGATGAGATTTATACGGAAGCCCTAAGCGGCAATAAAAAATAAATAAAATTTTTTAAAAAAGGCATGTCATTTTTAGCTTATGAAAAAAAAAAAGTTATATTAGTTTAAATGGCATTTAATAATAATAATAATAATAATAATAATAATAATAATAATAATAATAATAATTTTAGGTTTTAGCTGTTTGTGCAAAAAAGAAAAAAAAAAAAGAAAAAAGAGACAAACACATTTTTATTTGAGTTGTTGGTGCAAAAAAAAGGCAAGAATTTTATATATATATATATATATATATATATATATATATATATTTTTTTTTTTTGCACCTCATTTTTTTATTTTTTTATTTTTTTTATCTCCTTTTTTGAGTGATGGAAAAAAATAAATAAAAAAATTCTAAAATGAAACACTCCAGAGTTTAAGTGTTTTCCCAGTATATTAGTTTAAATGCAAAAAAAAAAAAAAAAAAACACCAATTAAAAAAAAAAAATTACAAGAAAGATATGTTTATGAGTTGTTGGTGAAAGAAAAGGCAAGTACTTATTTATTTTGTATTTATTTATTTTTGCAAAAAACTGCAAAAAAATAAATAAATAAATAAAAAGAAAGAAAATAAAAATAAAATTGAGCCCAAATGGCATGCTTTTTTTTTTTTTTTTTTGCCACTCAGGGCTTCCATAATGTGACCTGCAGATGGTTGAATAAGTCACTTCTTCCTAATTATCACTTCACTCTGTTATTTATTTGTTACAGCTCGGGCTTTTTAGATTCTACTGTTTATTTTTAAATAGTTTTCGGGATGATCCTGCTTCACCTTTATCACTGGCGTAAAGTCGTGTAATCGAAGCGACACGACCCGCACGTCTTTAAAAATCCAAACTTACGACTTTATTAGCGGGGAAATAATGAAACGGGGAGTTAAAAGTATTTGGAAACTCTCGTGAATAATTAACAACAGAGGAGCTTTAAGTTTGTGATAATTAAAGAGACAAATCAAACCCGGAGGAGGAAGAGGAGGAGGTGAGCGGGACAGGTGCTGTAATCCTCCACTCTCCTCCCCCTTCACAGCTGCATTTGACCCGGACCTGACCCAAACCTGATACCCCGGTCCAGTCCTGTTGGTCAGTATGAGAAGAGGAAGGGAGGGGAAAAAGGAGAGAGAGAAGGAAAGAGAGAAAGAGGAATAGACTCACTATACTGTCCCGCTGTACGACTCAGATCAGTTTCTCCTCTCATTTCCATAGTTTAGTGCTTGTTTTTTTCCGCAGATGTGAGTGGAGCTGCTCAGCGGGAGTTTGTTTTCTGTTTTTTTTTTTTTTTTATGCAGAAAAAGCACTTTGGTTTTAATGAGCAGTTAGCAGTTTATACAGCGCCTGGAATGTTCTGGAAGAAAAGTGAACGTGCGGGAAGAAGGTCTGGGTTATACTGGGTTTGGGGCCTGGAGAAACACAAAGAAAACTCTGCAGGGGAATTATCACAAATAAATCACAGGGAAATATATTCAGCTTATATAAGGTTTTGCTGAGAGGTGCTTTTAAATAATGACCAAAATGTACGTTCAGAAGTGGGTAGTACTCAGTTACATTTACATTGAGAAACTTTTTGAAGAATTTGTACTTTCAGGGTACTTTTCTAGCAGAACAGCTTTATATTCCTACTTGATTTTTTAATTGAAATAACAATACTCTCTCTTCTTGATTAAAAGTTTTGGTTACTCCCCCTTCAGAGCGCTTCCACAACACAATCAGCACTAATGAAACTACTGCACATCGCATCAGGTTTGTGAAGTTGTAGTTTAGTTTTTTATCATGTTTTTGTGCATTTATTGGACTCAATCTTATTGTTAACAGTAAAGTTTAATTAAATAAGTTGGCAAAGGAGAAATTCAATTTGTCAACTGGACATTTTATTTTCTCAAATAAGTTTAGTTGACAAATTTAATTATTTCTTCTTTGCCATGGATTCTAGCTGGATAACTGAGGGATTTTACACATGTTTAAATAAGGCCTGTGAGAGTTACTCAAACATGCATGGGTGATGCATGGATTTAAAACTCTTCAGGCGTGTTTTTGAATGCCCGATGATAAAAATCTAAAAAAACAAAAAGGAATATATATATATATATATATATATATATATATATATATATATATATATATATATATATATATATATATATATATATATATATATATATATACTAGGGTGGTCCCAATTTTTTTTTTTTTTATATATACATTTTTTTCCTCCATTCTCTCAATTAGAACCCTGCATTTGGTTCCATATCTGGCCAAAATATTTGGGTCCAAATTTTATACAAATTAATTAATATTTAGAGTTTGCTGTAGGGCCTATACTATAACATAGTGAAACAAATAAATAAGGCACATTTGAATGATTTGTCATTTTATTCTGGAAACACAAACTTCCACAAAAGTTGCTTAGAAAGTCCATAAAGCCACACCTTCTTGTAAAAAAATTATCCCAGAAGCTCTGAAGCTCAGCAGGGCCTGGTTAGTGTTTGAATGGGAAACACTGGGAAAATCAGGTGCCACAGGGAGGCGCCAGTGGGAATAACTGTCGTTGTGTCCTTAGGCAAGACACTTCACCCACATTGCCTAGTATGAAAGTGGTCTGTGTGCGTGTAAGTGATAGTGGTGGTCGGAGGGACCGATGACGCCGATTGGCATGGCAGCCACGTTTCTGTCAGTCTGCCCCAGGGCAGCTGTGGCTACAATAGTAAACCATCACCAGGTATAGAGTGAATGAATAATGCTGAATAATGCTCTGTAAAGTGTCTTTGTGACAAAAAAGTCTGTGAAAAGTGCTATATAAATAAAGATTTACTTATAAAAGTTGCTTATAAAGTCCAGCTCCACTGTGTCTTTGTTGGCATCACTAAAGACGGGCCTGTGCTCTTTGACACCTGCAGTCGATCCTGTTTCTGATCTTCATTCTTTGTTCGGATAGTTAAAATCTTGAATAAGCTTCACCTCCTTTCAGCAACATCATTGACGACTTTCCTGGAATGCACAGGTTTGGCAGTTTCTAAAAGTATCTGCATCATCAGCCCAGTCATGATCAAAAGCTCTGAAGAAACATCGTGCTGGTGGAGACAAAATCCCTGATCTGCTTCCCCTCATAATCTGCTTGATTAAGGGCGTCACGTCACTTTGGTGGAACCTCTGAACCTTCCTTTTCATAATATTGTGAACCATCAGCTTCTTCTGTTCTTCTGTCACACTGGAGTCGAAGAATTCCAGGCCAAACATTTCTTCACTCAAGTACCAAAGATGTTAAGGCACTTTCTTCACAACTGAATTTTCAAACTGTGACAGCTTCTCCAAAATTTCACATTTTTCTTCCAAATTTCCTCCTAAATCATCTTTTGGACACTCAAACCTAATGCAGGGTTCTAATCGAGGTTATCTGAAACTTGATTTTTGTTTTTAAGAGGCTTTGATGGACCACCCTAGTGAAGAAAAAAAAAAAAAAAAAGTGGTTGAGTTTTGAATGCACTTTCTGAGCTTGGGTGCAGTAGTCAGCTTCCTCATCTCCCTCCTCCTCCTTCACTTCTCCCCCTCTAGCTCCTTCTCTCCTTTTCCACTTCATCTCCCTCCTCCTCTCCTCTTCTTCTTCTTCTTCAGTGTGATGGAGCAGAGGCACTGAGCTGATAATGGGAAAGACTAAATAAAACATCTCTGCAGACGCCCCAATCTTGCTCCTCTTCGATTTTTCAGAAACAAAACCCCATTTTCGCCAAAACTCTGCAAAATCTCACACTGGTGGAATTCTCTGCAGACAACACGAGCTCTCTGCGTGACGGAAAATTATACACGTCTTCAGTGTCTTAGAATCTGACGGTCGACGGTTTGAATCCAGCTCAGGTCACATCATTTTGCAAGACACTTCATCTTCCTATAGCCAGTAGAAGTATAAATAAGTGTAAGGTTATAATCTCAAGTTTTAGGGTTCGAATGCTGCTCTGGTCACGTCATATTATTGTTTTGGCATCAAGTTTTAAGTCCGATCTGTGGAGAGGCGCTCGCAGTAAGAATGCATGGTTTTTCGGGGTAATAAAAAAGCCTGCCACTTAAAGGTGAACTGCGGAACTTTCCGGGTGGAGTGTCCGCAACCGTGGGGATGTTTGTTGTTGCTTTGCCTGGAATTTTTCACAGTATAATATTTAAGTTATTTATTTCTACGGAGACAAGCACAACTTACAGGTCTGATTTGTGGAGAGGTGGGCCCACTTACAGTAGAATGCAGATTTTACAAGGTATTATTGCAGAAAAAAAAATAGACAAAAAGAGAGAGAGAAAACAACTGCCTCAAGTGGAGGAGTTCAAGTATCTCGGGGTCTTGTTCAGGAGTGACGGGAGGATGGAGCGTGAGATTGACAGGTGGATCGGTGCAGCTTCGGCGGCGATGCGGTCGCTGTATCGGACCGTTGTGGTGAAGAGGGAGCTGAGCTGAAAGGCAAAGCTCTCGATTTACCGTCAATCTACGTTCCTTCCCCCACCTGTGGTCATGAGCTCTGGGTAATGACCGAAAGGACGAGATCGCAGATACAAGCGGTCAAAATGAGTTTCCTCCGCAGGGTGGCTGGGCGCTCCCTTAGAGATAGTGTGAGGAGCTCAGAGTAGAGTCGCTGCTCCTCCACATCGAGAGGAGCAGCTGAAGGGAGGACATCTTTTCTGGATGCCTCCTCCGCGTAAGAGGTGTTCCGGGCATGTTCCACTGGGAGGAGGCGCAGGGGAAGACCCAGGACACGCTGAAGGGACTATGTCTCTGGGCTGGCCTGGGAACACCCTGGGGTTCGCCCAGAGGAGCTGGAGGACGTGTCCGGGGTGAAGGAAGTCTGGGAGTCTCTGCTTAGACTGCTGTCCCCATGACCCGGCCCCGGATAAGCAGAAGAAAATGGATGGATGGGAAAAAACACCCACCTGTAATTAAATAATATGCAAGTTTAAAGCCTTATTTATTTATTTATTCATTGATTTATTTATTTATTTATTATTATTTATTTTGCACGTATAACATAACAATAAAAAAAAGACACTAGATAAAAAGTAGGTGCCGGAAGAGGTAAAAACCCAAACGGTCTTATATTAAAGCCTCCACCTGACGAATACATAAAAAATTGTACATTATCGCTGTGTGCCATACTGCGGAACATTCCAGGGAAAACAATCTCCCTGCGTATCTCCACGGACACAGGCAGGTGCTGGACTTGTTCCAGAAAAGTTACGCAGTGCCTCTTTGAATAAACGCCAGATAAGTCTAATACAATAAGATAAAAGTCTAGTCATTACGTTTGTGATCTGATGCAATGTTTTGATGTGAAATCCTGCGTGCGCTTCTGGCAGTTTGTGTGATTGTTTTAAGTGCGGTTTAATCTCATTTCCTGGTTTGGATGAGCAGATCGTGAGGCAGACTCGGTGAAGGTTATTATTACGCTGGTGTTATAGACTCGGATGTGACGGGAGCTCAGAAGAGTCTGTCTGTACAATACGACACGATTGTTTTTAAATGAGGAAAATATGACTTCTGGGTTTGAATCTGATGACAATTTACTTTAGGAGACGGAAACAAATGAGTGTGGTTCAGTGTGGAGTTAAATGAAAGGATAAATGTCGGAGCAGGTTGGAAAGTGAAAGGAGATATCTGAATTAGGGGGGCTGAGGGGGCTGAGGGTTTTGCTGTTGCGGCGGAGATGTTGCCAAGGAAGGGAGAAAGTGTGTTTTATGTTCTAGGGATTAACTATTATATAAAGGTGCATTGTTTAACTTTTCTGGTGGAGGGTTGGTCAGATGCTTTTCTTACGGAAGCCGAGAGGGGTCACAGCAAACGCAAACGCCGCAAAAAAAATACAAATGCGACAACACGACAAAAAAAGCCACAACAAACCAAAAAAAGCCACATCGGAAATGACCACAGGACTCTATTTTAATGCAAACGGCGCCATAACACAAACGCAAATGCTGCAACAAATTAAAAAGCCACAATGGAAGTGACTCTATATTCCAACGGACCGATCAAGCGGCAAGTGAAGAAGAAGAACTACAACGTGAAACGAATAATGATAAAACAATAAATTACTTTTTTCACGTTTACTGTGGTTTCCAACTTCTCCGAACAGTGAACACTTTTAACGTTATAGTTTCTGGAAGAACGACGACAGTGGTTTAATTTGGCAGCCAAGTTTTCACTCAACAATATCATGAGGAGAACTAACAAACTGTTGTGTACACTTAGCATAACAAGACCCCACACCCTGTACAGGTCAATAGGCCCAACTAACTAACAGTAACTGTAAACAAGTAGGTGTGTTAGTTTCAGTCAGTTAGCTCCTCCCTGCAGATTTAAGGAAGTGTCCACCAGCATCTGACCAGAACTGAAGAAGCAGCTTGGACGAGCTGCGAAAAGTCTTCAGCCAAACTAACTTTTGTCCAGTCGACAAACTGAATTTTCTCCTCATGGATTCTACCTGGACGACTGAGGGATTCTTCACATGTCCTTTGTAAAGCACAAACGTACTTTGCACTTCTGGCAGACCGTTTGCGTGTAGCCTGTTCTTGCACAGTCTGCATCGTCCACGTTTATCAGCATGGATGGGAAAAAAGGCTCCTGAGTAAAAAAAATATGGATGTGGAGTAAGTTGGTAATTGGCATTTAACTGTTGCAAATCTGCAGCGCCTGCCTGGAGAAAGACTTTTAGTGTCACAGCCATGATTTTTTATTGAACCATACTGAATCTATTTGAAATATATGATATCGAGTCAAATCGAAAGCTCACTGTGTCGAGATATGTATTGTATCGTGGCCTATGCATCGTATCAGTAACTTCTTAACAATACCCAGCCCTAATTAGGAAGTGCACGTTGTTTGAGATTGACGTGGGTTTTTTCATGGCCATTGCTGATACTGTTTATTTAGAATCCAGAGAAATGGATGGTCACTTCTAGGTCGAGGTGTAAGGCCGATTTTGATCATTTTCCGCATACTAAAGGCCGTCACACACTACAGGAGAATTTGCCCGATTTTTGCTCAGATTTTTTTCTCCCTGAATTCCGGGAGGCGTGACCCGACTTTGTGTCTTCGTGCGCGATTTTGAAGCCACTGTACCTGGCGTGTGCGGTGTCAGTGTCAGATCGTAAACACCAAACATCAACAACGCTACGGCAACAGCCAAAAATCTGGCGAAATTCGGCATCAGTATATTCGGGTTCACAAAGATCTCCCCTTGGCTTTGTGGTAAAGGCAAAGTCTTTATTGTCAGTGTCGTAATCAGACATGTTGTCGCTAACATTCCGAGCAGTAAACAAAGTGAACCAGCGCAGTGATACGAACGGAAAGAAAATAGTGCCAAGCGATTATGAGGTCTGACTTTTTAGGCGACGATGGTTTTGTGATGCAAATGTATCACTCTTTTGAACACATATTGTTTTGAGAAGAAAAACGCTTTATTATACAGTCCCCAGTCAACTTGCCGGACTACTTTCGTCAGCACCGAAAACGGCCAGTCAAAAATCCCGAACTATCCCTTTAAGGCGTTGTTTAAAAGTAAAAAGGCAAGAGTAGTTCCTCACGTGTCTGTTTACATTCACACAGCGTACGGATCGAGGTGAAGCTCTGTCAAAACAAAAGAAGCTACACGAATGAGTGACAAAACACATTCACTCTAAAAAAAAAAAATTGCAATGGACATACAGTGATGTTTGAAATGTTTTTTTTTTTTTGTTGAGGCGTCACACATCTCATCCAAGCATTTAAGTGAGCGATTTCAATGCAAAAGAATAAGTTTTCTGAATATTCATGTTATAAAAATGTAATCAAATGTATATCTGATGACAGTGACTAATTACTTGTTTTCTTTCTTTTTTGTCTCCTCTCTTGCTGTGGCCTCACTGACAATTCTTCCCCACTTCCTCCTTAAAGGTAAGAAACTGTTATTTTAATGCCATTTTTGTTGTGCCTTGACTAAAAATAATGACTTGGCCTGATATTTTCCTATAATTTTCAACCACAAACTCTCAAAATAGAAATACTTCTTTTTTTGTTTGTTTGTTTTGCACTCAGTCGTAAATGTGAATACTTGTCCCTGGATCATTTTGGCGTTTCTCTCTACTTTGATATCGTGTTTTTACCTTGTGGTACTTCGCAGAGGTGGGTAGTACTTGTGTAATATGTGGGTAGTAACTTTAAAATAAACTTTTCAGACACCATACTTTTACTCCGGGTTCCCACAGTCATGGAAATCCTGGAAATATCATGGATGAATGTCATTTTTTTGTCATTAAAACAAAAGGCGCAGATGTTCGGAAATAATCATAATAGTCTAATGAGAACTTAACAGAAGGATGTAGTTGCGTGAAAGAGAAACTAAAATCCCATGACTTTTCCAAAACTTCCATTGAATGTACAGATTTCCATGGCTTTTCCTGGATTTCCATGACCGTGGGAACCTTGTAAACTAAAGTTAAAAGGAGCCGTTAACTTGAAAACTACCACTTCATGACCATTTTTAGCTTTCAAAACATAGACAGACTAATAATAAAAAGTTACTGAAACATCTGAACAAAAAAAAAACACAATCCCAGGCTTGTTTTTGAGGAGTTAACAACATTTTAACACGACTTAAAGCTCACAAGAGTAAATTTGCGTAATTTAGGACCTTTAAACCAAGCACTTTCAAGTCGATCTGATCCTTACCTTCTCATATGTCTGATCTATATTCTCTTTGCACTTGTTTTCGTTTCCATTTTCACGTCGCGCTCAGTTATCCCTTAATACCATCCTTCGAAATGACCTCTTAAAACAAAGGCATCGACTGCTTCCCGATCCAAGAAAACAAAAAGCAATCGGCACCGTCCTTCTTAAAAGCCTATTTTTTTCTGAACGCGAGGAGAGACGCCGCCGATAAACCCAACATTACATTTGTGTCGTCTGCAATTTTCCCCAAAGTAATTGCTACTTTTAGCTCCAACAAAGACACATGTACACTTAAAACGGCACCAGTGGAGTTCCCTAATAATTTTCTTCCGGAAGGTGTGGATTAACTGTCAGTGGAGAGCTCTGAATTGGACTCGCGCTTCTTGGGACAATAGCTCCTCTGACATATTTTTTTGAGTTGTTGTGAAATACGCGGCGAATTTTAAGCAGGACTTATTGAAAGCGGGCGCGTTAAAATGAAAATTCGGCGTCGGAATTAAATTTGGATGGCTGTAAGACGATTTTACGCACGCTAACGCCGCTTTGGGGAGGTTTTCAGAGATCGGGCTGTTCCCCGGAGAGAGGAGCAGTGAAGTGGCACAGACTAATTTGGTTTTACAAGAGAATTTCCATAGCTTTTCGAAGCGTTGCAAATGACTGTTGGAGCGGAGGAGTGAGTGGTCAAAGGAGAGGGCGCGCGGTGCAGTAAGGCTGAAGCCAAGGCAATAGTTGTAAGAGGAGAGAACAGGTTTTCAATTGGTTTTCTTGAACAATTACAACAGCTATCAGAGGTGGAGAGGAGGAGGCAACTGCAGGGCTTCTACTCTGCTCCGTAAACACTCTTCTGTTCCTCTACATTTGAAATAAAGCGGATTTCTAAGACTATTCAAAGACTTTGTACCTGATTTTCACTGTCTTAAAAACCTGAAAAACAGAACTACCGTATTTTTCGGATTATAAGGGGCAATATCAACAATGTTGAATTCTCTCGTTTATTTTCATACATAAGGTGAACTGGATTATAAGGAGCATTAAGCGAAACAAACGGACGACACTTGAGACTGATCCTTAGCCCAGGCGTCCACGATTCATTGGCAGATCGTGACGTAATTCGCCCAGCGTTGCCTCCCTGTTTTGGTGAATGTGGATTATTAATGTGAATGTGAATGTGAATGTGGGTGGATCAATTAAGTTTTTTTTTTTTTTTCCTATGAGGTCAACTCAAATGTACACTGAATAATAATGTGTTTAATGCAGCTTTGTGCACATTTGTTTACATTTTACAGAAACAAAACTTAAAATCACATGACTCATTTGCATAAACTATAAGCACTGAAAAAAACAGCTCGCTCCTTGTGCCCTGATGTGGTCAACTTCTGTCTGACTTACTCCTCGAGGCTCCTGACAACAGTAACCGTAATGCTCCAACAATCCATCAAGCGGTGCGACTTTGTAATTTGGCAAAGTCGTACTAAAACATTCTGACAGATTTTTGAGCGCTGTGTACCACATAAAATCGGTTCGAGGTCAATTAAGCACAACCAGAATTAATAAATAAGGCGCACTGTTGATTTTTTTTTTGAAAAAATTTAAGGATTTTAAGTGCGACTTATAGTCCGAAAAATACGGTACTTTATTTTAAACACTTTGCAGTGGTTCAAAGTTCTTCCTCACTTACCTTATGCATCCATAGCATCCAAATTATTCACTGTGATGAGTTTATAAGCACTTTTTACAACTTTCACCGACCAGAGCAGAGTGTGCCCTCACAGTAAAGCCAACAACAACTAGCATTCTAACAGTGGACTTCTCCAATAACAGATTTATGGGACTGCCTACACAAACTTGTCATATTAATCTAGGTTGACCAGATGTTCCTATTTACCCGGGACAGTCCCAGTTTTGAGCCCTGTGTCCCCCTGTCCCAGCAGATTTATGCAAAACCAGTGATTTGTCCCAGTTTTATATGAGAAATGTAGCCTGACTCATCAGCTGGTTTCACTTGTGGAAACCGTGTGACCTCGCAGCATTAGGATTCGTTCGCTTGACGGTAGGTGGGTACTTTTTTATTTAACCAATCACTGCTGTTTGGTCGTGACGTATGTAATGCGACGGAATGCTCAGTGGTGTCCAAGTAATTACCGGCACAACAGCAAACAAAGCAGAGAGTGAACATGTCTGTCAACGATTATTGTCGTTTCTGTGAGATGAACTTGCAAATTAAAGGTACAATAAAAAATGCAATGTTTGTATTTGACAAAGGAAGTCCAAAGTCCAAACCGTCTAGTGCAGTGGTCACCAACCTGTAGATCGCGATCAACAGCTGGATCTTTGCCATGTCCCCGGTAGATCTCCAGCTTAATTTGACAATTTGTGATACTAAATGTGCATTGAAAGTGAGTGCTTACTTTGGTTTAACTTATCTGCGTGAGGTGGCTTTTTCACAAATGAAAATCATCAAATCCAAGCACAGAAACAGTCCGACTGATAGGCACCTCACAGATTGTCTCAGTTTAGCTGTCTGCAACTATAAACCAAACTTCAAAACATTATCCAAGGAAATTCAGACTCAGCCATCACCCTGAATTTGATAATAATAGAACTGCTCTCATTAACCCTTCGATATACTGTTAATGCTGTTTAGTGGTCAAATTTGCACTATTTTGGTTGCTTTCACTGCATTTGGTTTGCATTTTGTTTGTATTGCAGTTGCACTTTTTTTTTTCTTGCAGAGAGTGTTTTTGTCCCCATTCTGTAATGAGTGTTCCTTTAGTAAGAATGCAAAAATAAAGCTGTCTGGAACTATAAACATGATCACGTTTGTTGTTATTTACGTTCATGTTGGTAGATCTTGCTCTTTCCTCAGACCAAACATGTAGATCTTGGTCTAGTGTATTCTGATTCCTGACCTAGTCGCTGGAGAGAAATGAAAATGAGCAGGAGCACTAGGTAGAAATGTCCCTGGTGTCCCTATTTTTGACCAATCTGATCCCCGCCAACAGTAAAGAGCGGCATAAATTGTGTTTTGTTTAGGTAAAATACAGAAAAGCTGCCTCAAAACGACCAAAACACAAAGAAAATGTGACTATACTGACTCACATTAGTGCCGAGTGCAGAGCGATATTCCTTAATTATGCGCTCATTTCACAATTTTATGATTACCAACCACCACAAACCAGGAATGTCCCAGTTTTTTATTTTGAATATCAGTTTTTGTCACATTATATTACTCTTATGGTTAAAGTCGTTTCAGCTGACAGCGCTCACGTCTTTGGGGCTGAATAATGGCTCCACTTTCTAAAACGATTGTGAAAAAAATCATTTAACTTTTTGTTTATTCATACAGACAGAGAAGACGTTTAACTTTGTAATTACTGGGCCTATTCACGTGAAACAAAAACAGGCGCAGAGATGTGAACCATAAACCGGGTCAACAAATCTGCAATCAAATCTGACAGTTACACAGCAAATTTCACCGGAGAATTTTCAACTATTTCCACCTCAGGTTAAACTTTGGGGATTGATGTGACGAGAACACAACCTGCTGATATTTTGCAGTGATATCACGATGGGGTTGCTCTGCATGTATGTCTATGGTGCAAAATATTTAAGACTAGGGCCCGACGGATATGGATTATTTTGCGGCTGATATGAAACCAATAAAATGGGAGTTGGACGTGCCAATAACCAATATAAAATCCGATATATTTAGTGACGTAAAAATTCTGTATAAATCTTCAATTGATTATAAAACTTAGGTCTGGCTCTACTGGATTTTAAATTAGGTTTGTTTCGGCTACATTTATTGTTATTCTGCCTCTTTGCGGTCATATTTTAAGACAGTAGGTCGGCTTAATGACATTTTTGCATCACATTCTAGCTAGAAAAGAAAGTAAATAATCTATCATTACCAGCCTTTAGCAGTAAATGCGTGCGCGCCGTGGTAATATATGTGTAAATGCAGATCATTCACCTCTATTCACAGCTCATTTACATATCAATGCAGGTCCAGTAACGCGTACAGCCACTGTAGTCACTTTACACTAGGCCAGGGGTGGGCAAACTACAGCCTGGGGGCCCGCAGAACTGGAATAAATCACAATAATAAACCTTGTTGATGTTTTATTTTTCCTGCATTTCCGGCGTTTATGTTCTCTAGCCATGATTCCCATCTTTTTTTTCGATAATTCCCTTGTTTGAGCTCCTGATGAGTCATTTCCAGAGGAACAGTGAAGAAACGAATCATTTTATCCCGTTCAGAGCGTCTAGAACAACCAAATACACAACAAAACCTGTCCATGTTTCTTCAATGCTACTGAAATCAATGACATAGGGGCAATACATATAAGACGAATACAAAGCCAATCTTTACCCTACAAAAAAAGGCAATAAGAGCATCACATTATCAACTTATAACGAACCAACCAATGCATTATTTATAAACCTTCAAACGCTGAAATTTTACGATTTAGTCGACCTTTACACTCTTAAAATCATGTTCAAAGTAAACAACAATCTCCTGTCGAAATCGTTACAGAACATGTTCAAAATCCGAAAGAGCCGATATGAGCTCAGAGGCACGACCATGTTTATTAAAAAGAAAATCAGAACAAACATTATGAAATTTTGTAAATCTGTTAAAGGGGCGGAGCTCTGGAACAACTGTACAGAAAACCTAAAACTGTGCACCACTTTCTTTCACTTCATAAAGAAGTTTAAATGTTTAACTCTGGACAGAAACATGAAATATGAGACTTAGTTTGTGCTGTAGAACTTTGTTGTTCTGTTACTGATTAGCTTGTTTCTTCCTGCTGTATTTATGAAGATGAACTGATGTCAAGATGAAGCTCTGACAAAGGAATAAAGGGTAAAGGCATAATAAGCTTAAGCTTCAGCCTGCACCTTTTCGGTCTGTATATGTTAAATATGACTGTTTATGAATTAATGTCAAAATATACCTGTGACCGAAATAAATAAATAAATAAATGAAATGAACATAGCCCGGTGTCATGGCGGCGTAGTTACCGTTGCCATGGGGGACACGTGATGGTACAAAGCCTCTGTAAGTGTAATTCAGAAATCCTTTGGCGAGGTACTTGTAGGGGGGTTGGAGAGCTACCGGTATATCGGCAAGATTTAAGCCGAGAGCGTGAAAACTCAAGAAAAATCACAAAATTAATTTAAACAGCGTATTTTCAGGCGTCTGTGATCAGTCTGAGCATTCATGGTTCTGTTTAGGAGTTTGATTTCCAACAAAAAAGTGAGAGTGACTGACTGAAAAACTGTAAAAACTGTGACTGTAATTTTATGCGAGAAACTTTTTTGTTTAACAGCACAGATCTGCTCACCTGTTCTGCTTCCAGCTAAATCCAACGCTAACCAAAGCGAACTCTTTCCAGTCAGATCGCATTGAAGTCTCAGACAGAGCAGTGCCCACAGTTAGCCTCACACCCCCAGGGGAATGTTGACGACAGCTGCAAAGTCTCAGCTGGAGCTTCATAGTTTGAGCGTCGATAGTTAAAGTTACAGTTGCCGACCCGGGCGCCTCAGAGCGGCTCATGACTCAGTGTTTTGTGGCGTAGACGCTCGAGCGGTGATTAAACACCTCCGGTAAACAGAGAGTGTAATTTGATCGTCATTTTGAGCATAATTCCGCTCACATTCTCAAAGCGGCACAGGCGGAATCTATCATGCAAATGCGGTTTGTTTTTCCTCGGCAAAAATAGCGCTGGTTTTAATCGCGTTGGCATTTTAAACAGATGCTAAACAGCCTTCACCAACGCGCGGCAACTTCTGGGTTTAAAAACAAAACAAAAAAAGATTTCAAAAACAGGTAAATAACAGTTTCTTAAGCTGATGAACTTTGGCGCACAGACTCTGGAAGGTGGAGACGACGCTGATGCTTAAAGAGAGTGTGTTTTACTCAGTTCAATTCAGACCTAGTTTATTTATATAGCACATTTAAAACTACCTCAGCTGCCCAAAGTGCTTCACATACAAGTCAACAAAAAGAAGAAACAGTCACAAATACATATATACAGATAACATGTGAAAACTACAATAAAAACCCCAAGATAATCTGACTAGCTCGTACTAAATGCCAGGGAAAAGAAGTGAGTTTTCAGTCTAATCCTCTACTCCAGTCTGAAAAGTTATTATGAACAAATTTGTATTTCTTTGCCTTCTCACAAATATTTTTGGTACTCGTGAAACTTTTTCATAACTGAAAATGTTCTTCTGGAAGAACAAATCCTACGAACAGTCAGGAGCATTCTTAAGGACAGAAATTCTACTGTTTTAGAATATTATCACTTAGCCTGATTCATCAGCCGGTTTGACTTTGTGGAAACCGTCTGACCTCGCAGCATAAAGATTCGTTCGCTCGACGGTAGGCAGGTACTTTTTTTATTTAACCAGTCGCTGCCATTTGGTCGTGACGTATGTAATGCGCCAAATCCCGTGAGAAGAAGGGCACTAACATCTTTCCCCTTAATAAAATTCACCAAACATTCTTTTTGTTCCGGCTTTAAATCTTCGATCTCAGGAATCATCGCCGACACAGAATGTCTGTCTTCGTCTACATCCATCTCGACGCTTTGTTTACTATTGTACCGAACCACAAAAGGGACACAGACAGAAGCGACGAGTTTGATGTCATGGCTTCACAGCTCTTCACTGATTGGATGGTGCACGGTCTACAACTTCCGGGGTTCTTGCAAATTGTTTAGTGTATTCTGATTCCTGACCTAGTCGCTGGAGAGAAATTAAATTGAGCAGAGGCACTCTCTGATAATGCAAAAAATAAAAAATCTAATTCCTCCATGACTGGAAGTTATATATTTTCTTGAATTATTTCCTATACACATATTGCTGTGTATTTCAATAACATTTATGAGGTGTTTTTATCCAGGCTGCAGTGAGCCTCGGTCTGTCCCAGCCCCAGTGCCTCCATATGGGCCTCTGTAACGACCCTGCACCTGGTCACCGCACTGGACTCAACACCAACATCAACCCATCACCTGCATCACTCCTATCACCCCCGTCCCCCCATGACCAGAATGCGTTCTTATGCACCCCTACCCCAGCTCGCTTTTTACTGTGGGTTTGGACATTTGAAATTAGCGCTGAAGTTGTAAAACAGCTGTAGTCTGTAGACACTCCACCTGACTTCCTCATCACTCTCTCCCTCACACTTTCACGGGTTGTAATACCAAACCTATTATGCCCATATTTGGACGTTCAGAGGGTGTGTCTAACCAAATACATATGAATTTTCTATGTAAATGAAATGTAAATTAGGGTAGAGGTGCTGGTGAATTCACAGCTGTCACTTATGAATGAATCTGTCTGCGTAAGAATGCTGTGTGAAATCTTGTCGTTTATGGAGGAAAGAAACCATTTACCTTTAGTTCAAGTAGAGACTGACACCTGAAATTATCTGAATTATTTTAATGAAGCTGTATGGAATTTAAAAACATGAACTCAACCTGAGATACTTGAACTCCTCCACAGCTTCGGCAGTGATGCGGTCGCTGTATCGGACCGTTGTGGTGAAGAGGAGCTGAGTCGAAAGGCGAAGCTCTCGATTTACCGGTCAGTCTTCGTTCCTACTCTCACCTCTGGTCATGAGCTCTGGGTAGAGACCGAAAGGACAAGATCGCGGATACAAGCGCTCGAAATGAGTTTCCTCCGCAGGGTGGTTGGGTGCTCCCTTAGAGACAGGGTGAGGAGCTCAGTCACACGGGAGGAGCTCGGAGTAGAGCCGCTGCTCCTCCACGTCGAGAGGAGCCAGCTGAGGCTCGGGCATCTGTTCCGGATGCCTCCTGGGCGCCTCCCTCGGGAGGTGTTCCGGGCATGTCCCGCCGCGAGGAGGCCCCGGGAAGACCCAGGACACGCTGGAGGGACTATGTCTCTGGGCTGGCCTGGGAACGCCTTGGGGTCCCCCCGGAGGAGCTGGAGGACGTGTCTGGGGTGAAGGAAGTCTGGGAGTCCCTGCTTAGGCTGCTCCCCCCGCGACCCGGCCCCGGATAAGCGGACGAAAATGGATGGATGGATGGATGAACTCAACCTAAATCTACAGGGTTTGTGTGTTAAACATGTATGAATGAAACAAAACACAACTCCACATCTGTTTGTGGTGAGGAAACTATATTCTAACATAGATCTGAAAATAGTCCTCTTTAAACTGTCAGATTACAGATTTGTTGACTTGGTTAATTAGGTAACACTTTATAATAACTACACCTTATTTAGCCTTAATAAAGCATGAACAAAGACTTAATTAATAATGATTCACGCTTAGTAATTAGCACTTAACTTGCACTTAATTCGCCTGTGCTGTAAATAGTTACTCATAAGTATTTCTTACTTAATTACTCATGAACCATCCATTTGCGTGTGCATTTGTAAATGTATATTTAAGTACAAATTTGAGCATTTATTAATGATTATTAAGCCATGAGAGAATGATTTACTAGTAATGCATTATTATTTCTCTGGAATTTGACCAACCTTAACAAATACTTAATAAAGCATAATTCGTCTTCACTTTAGAAAAACTCTCAGAAAGACTTAACTAACAGATAACAGCTGCCTGAATGATCATTGCATTATTAGTAAATCATTCTCTCATAGGTTACTAATCATTAATAAATGCTCAAATGTACTTAAATATACATTTGTAAACATGCAAATGGTTAGTTCATGAGGAATTAAGAAGTGTTGAGTTACTATTTACAGCACAGGCGAATTAAGTGCAAGTTAAGTGCTAATTCAGGTAGTGATTAAGTAGTTACTAAGCGTGAATCATTATTAATTAAGTCTTTGTTCATGCTTTATTAAGGCTAAATAAGGTGTAGTTATTATAAAGTGTTACCGTTAATTATTTTTTCTCTACTTTAAAAATTGCATGCTTTTGTGATTTCCTAATTGACTCCATTCACATTGCTTTTTTAAAAAAATGAATCTAGCAGCATTAATAACTTGAAAGCTGACTGGTTTATTTTTGTCAGTGGGCCCACAGAAGAAGAAAAACTCCGCCTCCTTTGGCACAAACGAGCTCAGCCAATTACAGGCCGAGCCCTTGACCAGCATTAAACTCCATTAAAGTGAAGTCGGACCAAATGGACCGCGGCTCCGGGCCCCTCGCGCCCAAACACCGGACCCCTCCACCAAACCCGGCCCTCCACTTAATTGGGGTCAACAAGAGTCCAGAACCTCATTAGAAAAGAATTAGCCTCTCCTTCTCTCCTCCTCCTGCTGCTTTGTGAACGGGCTTGTCCCACTGCTCGCCTCGCTTCCTCCACTCCAGCGGGGACGGTCACCGAGCTGCCACGTTTGCTTCTTTACAGCCACTTCGGGATTCTAATTTTGTTGCAGCTACTTCATTTGAGGTGTAGAACCACAGCCAGATGGACTCTCACGATGTCTGCGCGCTCACAAACTCACGAGAATCCATCCTGGTCCCCCGCTGGTGCGACAGGGCCCGACAGGTGCTGCAATCACGTCTAAAATCAACCAAAACAAACATGGCGACGCTGACAGAAGTACTTCAGCCTGTTTTAACGTCAATACGGACTATATTTAGTGCAGACGGAAGAGCTGCATTTGAGGACAGGGAAGTTTGTCTGAGCTTTTCTCTCAACTTGACTTAAAGGTTGTATAGAGGATTTTCCAAGGAACGAGAAATCCAGCAAATGTTGCGCATGCGTGAAACCACCCCCCCTCCCCTACAGCTCCTACGTAGAAACGCCTCCTCCCGCCTCCTCTTTACGCCAGAAACAGGTTTGTTTACAGCCGGTGCTGCACATGACTTGTAAACAACTAACTACAGTGTTGGTTAGGCAAGACGGAGAAGTGAGGAGCGGGGGAGAGGGGTGCGCGGACATTTCGTTGCGCGGACGAGAAGTGAGGAGCAGGGAGAGAGGGAGAGAGAGAGGAGAGGGGAGCGGTGCGCGGAGATTCCGTGCCCGGAGAAGTGAGGAGCAGGGAGAGGAGAGAGGAGAGGGGAGGGGAGATTTCGTGCCCGGAGAAGTGAGGAGCAGGGGGAAGAGCGGAACGGGCAGCGGGGACAGGAGCAGGAAAGGGGAGCAGAGAAGGTTGCGTGGAGATTCAGTGCGAATGAACTAGCTACAACACGCAGCAGCAAGCGGACTCTTTCTTTGCCTTGAAAATTACGTTTTCAGACATAGGATATCGCTTTCGTGTCCTGAAAAACGTTTGTCTAGCTCTTGGAAATAAAGTACGTTTTCATAATAAGCAGAAGTGACCTGTCCAGGAGTAATTTGGCGACCAGTGCGTCAGTCTTTAGACCCTTCGTCTGCTTCAGTCGCGCCATCGCTGGAATGAATCTATAAGAATCACCTTAGTTTGGCTTCGCTGCTTTTCCCCTTGTCTTCTTCTTTCAGCGACCTCAAAAACGGACTTTCTTTTGCGGCTCCTGGATTCTTGTCGCCATCGCAACAAACTTTGTGCGAACTGCGAGGAAGATATAGGTCAAAAAAGCCGCTAAGAACTGTTGCGTTGGTGGAGTAAACAGCGTCTGTGCGTCTTGCGTCTGTGGACTGCGTGACAGTCGTACGTAAACCACGTACCGGCGGCGCAGGCAAGTCAGTTACGCTAGAAACGTAGGGAGTTTGATTGACAGCCTGTCAGCTCACAGATAACGAGGCAGTGTCGTTATCTATTGGCAAATGTTTAGCCCCACCACGTCCAGAGTTGATGAATTTTTATTCTCTTTTTTTTGGTCATCATAATTACAAGGCTACTGCACCTCTATAATGCTATCATTGACAACTTGAAACAAAAAAAATCCTCCATACAACCTTTAAATAAAGTTTGATTTCTCACCTTGTTCTGACGCTTCGACCAATCAGATTCAAATAGACGTCATGACGCTCTGTGTTTTCCGATCTCTTTCAGCTTTTATCCCAGATCGATAATGTGTAGAGCTCAGTTCAGAGTGACAGGTTCTGATGTGTAGAGTTTGCAGAATAATCAACCAGAACCAGAAGACATTTCTGACCGAAAAGTAACTTTTATGGTACAGAATCCACCACATCTTTTTTCTCCGTGAAGATGTTATGCCTCTGTGCCTAAAATGTTCCACCTCATGGCATTAATCTTGTTTATCGGGGATGCCACCAAGCCAAGCTCCAGGCCAGTTCTGTAGAGAGGGGGACTCTGCCCTCAGCAAAAAAAAAAAAAAAAAAAAAAAAGAAATACACCACACTTTTACCAGTTTTTTACGGTTTACTGTTGACCAAAATGTATTCTAAACTTTGATTCATGAAAGTGTCCACCTTTGGCAGATATAACAGCTGAACAACTCATGCTTTCTAAAACAGAAATCAAATATTCTTCAGAAAATTCTTCCCACGTCTGTTACAAAAGTTTCCATAAATGTGTGGCACTTGTAGGTTGCTTCAGTCTTCTGTTCCAGCTCGATGGGGTTTAAGTCTGGACACTGTGCTGCTGGACACTCCATGTTTTCAATCGTACCATCTTGTTCTTTTTTTTTCCTGAGGTAGTTTTGGCAGAGCTTGGACTTGTGTTTTGTATCTTTTACCTTTTTTTTTTTTTCTTTTTTACCCTCTGGCTGTTCAGTTCTTACCTTTGTATCATTTCAAGATCTTCATTGAACTTGCACGATTTGAATTGCAAAAAATAACTGGAAAAAACCAAAACCAAAAACTTACTTTTCAATCAGAAATGTCTTCAGTTTCTTGAGTTGATTTCTTTCTTGAGTTGATTAGTCTGCAAACTCTACACGTCAAGTCAAGAAGCTGCAACAAAACCCTGCATTGGTGCACCTTTTCAACATTAGTATTTACAGTAATATGTTAAGTGCAGGGGGGAAGGGACTGGTAATCTGTACAATCTGGAAAAGTCCAGTACGACCGTCCGACTCTGTGGCCGAATGGGACGAATTGCGTGGACCACTTCCCCCCTCCCGGTCCTTAAGTTTTAATGTGGGCTGAATGGTGGAGGAAAAGTCCAGGGCTGTATTTTTAGTCCCAGTCCAGTCCTGGTTAAGTGCAAGTTTCTTACCTTACAGAGGCTTTGCACCGTCACGTGTCCCCATGGCAACAGTACCTACGCCGCCATGACACCGGGCACACTATGTCATTGACTTCAGTAGCATCAGAGGAACATGGGCAGGTTTTGTTGTGTATCTGGTTGTTCTAGATGCTGTGAATGGGATAAAACGATTCGTTTCTTCACTGTTCCTCTGGAAATTACTCATCATGAGCTTAAACAAGGGAATTGTCGGAAAAAAAGACGGGCTAAAGAACATAAACTGCGAAGAGATTTCCTATGGTACCATCAAGACACACTCATGTCACTTTCATCAAGGTATTTCCTATTTAAATTGTTTCATATCTTATTTAATGAGAGAAGCACATTTACTGAACTAAAATGTAAAAAGAAAACATTTGCAGTGTGAGTGGCAGTAGAAACTGTATCTTCCAACGCACATATAAACATGTCACTCGTCGTAGAACCATGTTTTCTTTATTGCCTTGTTTATCCACAACTTAATCGCTTTTTACAAGTTAATCTTTTTAACGTTCGCGAGGATCTTTTCATGGGCGATTCTTTCGAGGTTCGGCTCACAGACTCTTCGACTCGTGCACCATGTTGATCATAGGAGCCCAATGTGGGTTCGCTTGAATCGTAAACTAGTGCGGGTTTTCCTGGATAATTTAATGACATTTTAGTTTAGTAAATGTGCTTCTCTCATTAAATAAGCTATGAAACAATTTAAATAGCAAATACCTTGATGAAACTTCGGGTGTTTTAATGGTACCATTGGAAATCTCTTTGCGGTTTATGTTCTCTAGACATAATCCGCGTCTTTTTTCGATAATTCCCTTGTTTGAGCTCCTGATGAGTCATTTCCAGAGGAACAGTGAAGAAACGACTCGTTTTATCCCTTTCAGAGCGGCTAGAACAACCAAATGCACAACAAAACCTGCCCATGTTCCCATGTTGATGTTACTGAAGTCAATGGCATAGTGTGCCCGGTGTCATGGCGGCGTAGGTACTGTTGCCATGGGGACACGTGACGGTGCAAAGCCTCTATTGGCACTTCTTTTTTCCCACTGAGGGCCTGTTTACACAACAACACTTGTGGGTAAAAACGACAAAATATTTTATCGGACGTCCCTTTTGTTTAGACGGTGACAGCGATTTTGGGGCTTAAAAACACAAAAAATCTGAAACCACCCTCCAGAGTGGAAAAGTTGAATACGCTCCATCGTTTTCCTCCCAAAAATGCTTGCGACGCCACTTTTGTGTCTTCTGTTCAGACTGTCATCATATAAACGTAGCCTGAAACACAAGAGAAAACACCAAACTTGATTATTTCTGTTGCGGTCGCCTCCATTTGTGCGACTAGAGTCACATTCTGAACTTTATTTCACTGGCCTTGTTGCTTGTTCCTCTTGTCTGGCATCCGTCCGTGGTGCAGCTCCTCTTGTTGCCAGTTCAAACATGTCCGCTCGTGTTTGGCGTTTGTGTGTGGACCTCTTGCGTGTTGTGGCGCTTTGTTCTCCGCTCCTCGCGTGTCCGATAAATCACACTCTCCGCTGGTCCAGATGCTCGGGACAGTTTTAGCCGGTGCTTTTGTGCTCGCGTCAGCACATGTGAGTCTAAACCTGTGCTTACTACACAAGATCTGAAAATTAGCTGACGTTAAGACATTTTTATATTTTTATATTTTGGGACCTGATGCACAAAAGAAAATGATATGTACTGTATTAGTGCTGCAAGAAACACCTGCTCTCGGACGGGCTGTGTTCACGTGGGATCAGCACATTTTAGAATCCCTGTAGTTTATTTAGTTAAACTGAGCTGGAGGACAGGGCAGAATTTACTGTTTAAGGTAATTATGTTACAGAAAATTGACTCTTGTGAGGTTAAAGTCATGTTTCAATGTTGTTGCCTTCTTGTCACGGCCCCTGTTTTGCCATGTTTGTATTAATTATTGTTCTATTTTGAGGTGACCCGGAGGCACTAAGGCCCAGCGCATCCAACCGCCGATAAACGAGACCCACGTGGCCGCACCATAAGAGCCACACTGCACTTTAGCTCCATTTGCACATATTTATTGTAACTTATTAATAAATGCTGAAGCAGAGAGCTTAACGCAGG
Source organism: Boleophthalmus pectinirostris (assembly GCF_026225935.1). Lineage (NCBI taxonomy): Eukaryota > Metazoa > Chordata > Actinopteri > Gobiiformes > Gobiidae > Boleophthalmus > Boleophthalmus pectinirostris. Next base: position 36,190,375 of record NW_026571353.1, on the reverse strand, counting down.
GGTGTCAAACTCAAATTCACAGAGGGCCAAAGTTAAAAACTGGGACTGGGAAGTCATGGACCAAACTAAATATTAATTGAAAAATTTCCAACAACGTCTGCATGTTTTCTCTTCTTTTGAGATATGTAATGTTAAACCTTTTCTTATTAAAATGAATATTTAATAATAATTTTGCTTAAACATTTAATTCAGAACAAGCAGAATATAAAATAATACATTATACTGCCAGCTTCCATGAATTCGTCTGAAAAAACTGATACACACTCACGTAGGTCTGTGCACCATGAAGTAATTCACCAAAACACTAAGAGGCTAGTATATATGTCCATTCATATAAACGGTCTGTGTGTTCGACCTGCAGACGTATAATCTCTGAAAAGTTTAACATGAACCATCTCCAACACAATAGAAAGCACAGAACAGACTCACCATCAGCAGAACATCCTCTGTCACAGAAAGAACACTCATATTCCACTGAGTCATGTCCTTTAGTCCGACAGAAGCTGAACTGCATCAGCGCACGAGGAAAGAGCTGTTTTTTGAGTGCACAGTTTATGCAAATGAGCCATGTGGTTTTAAGTTTTGTTTCTGTAAAATGTAAACAAATATGCTTAAAGCTGTGTGGATAGGGAAGACTTACGGACACAGAAATGAGAGTGAGTTTGGAGTGGCGTTTCATATTTTGAATTCCAATTGCGGGTGTTGTAGCAACCAAAGAGCCACTCAGTAGTGAGAGTCGCCCGATCACGCTTTGTGGACACACTGCTCCACGGGCTCGGGGTTTTCTCTCTCTCTCCTGGTTAGTCCGTCCTGATTTAGAGTTAGTCCTGGTTTAGTGATTTAGACTTGGTATAGTCCTGATTTAGACTTGGTATAGTCCTGGTTTAGTCCTTGGTATATAGTCCTGGTGGTAGTCCTGATTTAGACTTGGTATAGTCCTGGTCCTGATTTAGATATAGTCCTAGTCCTGATTTAGACCTGGTATATAGTCCTGATTTAGACTTGGTATACTTGGTATAGTCCTGGTTTAGTCCTGATTTAGACTTGGTATAGTCCTGGTGTAGTCCTGATTTAGACTTGGTATAGTCCTGATTTAGACTTGGTATAGTCCTGGTTTAGTCCTGATTTAGACTTGGTATAGTCCTGGTTTAGTCCTGATTTAGACTTGGTATAGTCCTTTGGTATAGTCCTGTATAGTGGTTAGTCCTGATTTAGACTTGGTATAGTCCTGATTTAGACTTGGTATAGTCCTGGTTAGTCCTGATTTAGACTTGGTATAGTCCTGGTTTAGTCCTGATTTAGACTTGGTATAGTCCTGATTTAGACTTGGTATAGTCCTGGTGTAGTCCTGATTTAGTATAGTCCTTGGTATATAGTCCTGATTTAGACTTGGTATAGTCCTGGTTTAGTCCTGATTTAGACTTGGTATAGTCCTGGTTTAGTCCTGATTTAGAGTCCTGGTATAGTCCTGATTTAGACTTGGTATAGTCCTGGTGTAGTCCTGATTTAGACTTGGTATAGTCCTGGTTAGTCCTGATTTAGACTTGGTATAGTCCTAGTCCTGATTTAGACTTGGTATAGTCCTGGTGTAGTCCTGATTTAGACTTGGTATAGTCCTGGTTTAGTCCTGATTTAGACTTGGTATAGTCCTGGTGTAGTCCTGATTTAGACTATAGTCCTGGTTTAGTCCTGATTTAGACTTGGTATAGTCCTGGTTTAGTCCTTGGTATAGTCCTGGTTTAGTCCTGATTTAGACTTGGTATAGTCCTGGTTTAGTCCTGATTTAGACTTGGTAGATATAGTCCTGATTTAGACTTGGTATAGTCCTGATTTAGACTTGGTATAGTCCTGGTGTAGTCCTGATTTAGACTTGGTATAGTCCTGGTGTAGTCCTGATTTAGACTTGGTATAGTCCTGGTTTAGTCCTGATTTAGACCTGGTTTAGTCCTGGTTCCGCTACAGATGCAGTTTGCTGCTTTGGCCGGTTCGCTCTCTGACTGTCAATCAGCAGCTCTGAACCCGCTGACGTTGTCGTTCGCTGCTAAAGGCCCCGGCGACACCAACTCAAAATCTGATTGGTTGAAGCAACAGTTTCATGGACTTTTTGTGTTCGAGTTCCTGCAGAACAGATTGTGAAGGCCTCAGACTTCTTTGACTTTGACTCTGCCTGGCAACAAGTGACGGCTGAAATGTGATTGGTCAAATGCTTTAATATGAAAAAGCTGCTTTAATGTGGAAGCAGCACAAGCGTCGGAAAAGCTCTGGAAGGAAAAGCTCTGGAATTATTTAACAATAATTAACATCAGTCTGTGATTCAGATATTTTTTTTAGGTCTTGCATTCCCTGAGGGCCCACCGCTGCATATTCCCCATACATCCTCTTCTTCTGCTCAGGTTTTGCCATAACTGTATTAATCCCTAAGCTTAGTTCATTTCTTTGATCAGCTGCACAAAATGGAGCTGCAGTTTGTAATTATAAAGTAAAACTGAACAGTAATAGGAAAAAAAAACACCAAAACATGATATCCAAGACAGCAGTGATGGACAGGCTGATGCAGAAGTGATTACAGCGGGCGTGCTTGAACCTGCTCCCTCTGCGCCTGCTCCTGCCGCCCCTGCCGCTCTCGGGACGATTATGGAGGAGGGGTAATTGGGGTTGATTGCTTTGAGGCCAATTAGGCAGGTTAGCGGTTGTGCACGTGGCGCCGAGGTTGGCGAAGCAGCAGAGTCAGCACATGTTCTACTCGAGCTTCTGTTTAAAGAGCGTACGGGAGGTTTTCAGGTTTGTTTAATTGCGACTTGGTTTGGTGGGAAAGCACCTGCGGTAAATATTTATCATAGTTTTACATCAGTTAAGTGGTTGTGAAAAAAAGGTGAAAAGGAAAGTACAAAAATACAGGAAGGATAGAAAATATTTCTGTGTTTTGTGGGAGGGAGGTGGGGACTCGTCATCGACATTGAGCGACTCTCACCTGGTAAAGCTTTTTTCCACTGGACACAGAAACATATGTGCTGCTTTGTACACTGTGCACATGGCCTCACACTTTCCCGAACGCAACGGAAAGTGTGGAATTTCTTGTACAAGTCATCGTTAAATACGCATATGCACTTCAGTACGTTGCAGACTGACCCACTGTTTGTGTCTCGCTCCTTCTGATGCAGAGACACATGTACAGACCTGTTTGGTCACACTACACACAGCAACCTACATTCGGTTTGTTGATTAAAATTAACGTAATCGATGAAATTCTTAATGATCAATTATCGATTAATCGACTAATCATGCTCATCCCTAGTGTGCTGTTAAAATTCTAATTGGAACAAAAATAATTTGATCTACTGATCTACACTCACACAACTAACATATACACAACTCATGAAAAATGACATTTTGGTTACACACTAGTAAACACAGAAAAACAAAGTGTCCCACATGTTCACTGGAGACACGATGACGTCAACCTCAGCGAGCGTGCTCTGTGTTTATGGAAGTTGTCCAAACATGGACGCAGCATCGAGCACCTGGAGATTTTAAAGTTCCTCTCGTACCGGAGCCAGAACATGAACAACTTATTGTTTTAAGGAGGAGATTGAGAAGGAGAAGGACGAGGTTTTTTGGTCGTGGTGTTTTTGTGGCAGCGGCAGCGACGTCCGTTGAAAGGAACGTGTGGATGTGGAGACGTAGCCAAGAGTGGTGAGTGGTGATGTGCTTCACTTCAGTAACACAGAGTTCATTAACAATTTTCTCCTACTTCAGCGCAGAATAGTGACGTTTGTGGCTTGTTGATAACGTGTAGGTCGAATGAATGAGCTTTGGTCGTTCAGACTGAAGTCGCATGTCAAAAGATCAGATATGTATCGGTTTTAGGAGCACATATCCAAGTGGTCCTGGGTCGCATTTGAAAAAATTGGATCTGTGTCGTTCAGACTGTCATTTAAAAGATCGGATACAGGTCACATAGAAGCCAAAAAATCAGATTTGGGTCACTTCAGGCTGCATCTGAACGCAGCCTAAGATTTTCATATTTTTAAGATTTTTCTCAAAATTAAACTTGAAGGTTGTATGGAGGATTTTTTTTGTTGTTGTTTCAAATTATCGATGAAGGATCAAAATAGAATTATAGAGAGACAGCAGCCTTGTAATTATGATGACCAAAACAAAAAAGAATGAAAATTCATCAACTGTGGACGTGGTGGGGGCAGATAAACATCAGCCAATAGAAAACAAGGCCACCTCTTTAACTATTGGCTGTTGGGTTGTCAATCAAACTCCCTACGTTTCTTGCATCACTGACTTGCCGGCGAGCTGGGATTACGTGGTTTACGGTCGCCTCTCACGCACTGATGCTGTTTACTCAACCAACACAGCGGTTTTTAGCGTCTTTTTCGAACTGTAGCTTCCTCGCAGTTTGCACGAAGTTTGTTGTAACGGCAGACAAGAATTCACGACCAGTTCGCCGCAAAAGAAAGTTTGTTTTTGTTTTTGACGTCGCTGAAAGAAGAAGAGAAGGGGAAGAGGAGCGAAGCGCAACATTTGAAAAAGGACAAACAGTCGCTGCATTTCTCTTTCCTTGGAAAATCTTCTATACAACCTTTAAACACATTTGACGGATCCTCCACCTGAAAAGTTACACAGTGCACCTTTAAATAAGCTTTCTGTTGTTGTTGTCTGAAATATATTTCATGACTGCAGTTAAAAAATGGTAGATATGGGCTTAATTTTCACTTAATTTTAGTTGGTAACACATTGGTCTATTTTTTATTTATTTTTTTTTTTTATTGAAAGAGAATTAATGAAGTAAAGCAGTAATAAGATCAAATGTCATGTTTGAGAAATTAAGTTTTGAACAATCTGCTGAAGAAGTGCAGTCAAAACAAGCCTATTGACTTAATTATTATTACTATTATTTTTTATTTTATTTTACAAGTTTTATAATTCATTATCTAAAAGAACATTTTCTTTTTTTTAGACAGTGACCTCAAGCGTTTCTCATTTATAAGCTGCAGTCCTTCCTCACTTCCCTTATGCATTCAGAACATCCTCATTATTCACCACGATGAGCTTTTCACAACTTTCAACAGACCGGAGACACAGTTCTAACAACAACTAGCATGCTAACAGCGCACTCCCTTAATAGGGTGAGGCAAAATAAGTGTTAAAACTTCAGCCTAAATCCCTTTGGTCTGTAGAATAACTTCAGTGACATGCATCATTTGTGTATTAAATCATTGTAATATGATTCATGATTATGTTAATTGACCGAAGGAAAAAAACAAACCAAAAAAAAAAAAAAAAACGACCCTAGCATGCTAACAGTGCACTTCCTGTTTCATGGAGTTTTGCTGTCATGACTTGGCTAACAGCAAGTAAATGGTAAAAGGTCACATTTTTATACAACACTTTTCCACCTTCAAGACTCTCAAAGTGCTTCAGGACAAGAAACCATTCACAAATTCACACACCGGACACTGTGGGGCGAAAGTGGGTTAAGTGTCTTGCCCAATTACACAACAACAGCCACTCCCATTCATCTGTGGGAGCTGGAATCGCGCTGCAAACCTGTGGGTCTGTGGATCTGAACACTCAACCGGCAGTGTTGGGAAGGTGACTTTTAAAATGTAATCCCCTACAGATTACAGATTACATATCCCAAAATATAGTTTGTAACGTAATCCATTAAATTACTTAAAGTGAGTAACGTAATCTGAATACTTTGGATTACTTGATATTGTCTTGTTTTTTAAAACTACATGGATGTAGCGACCACATCCTGAAAATTCTTGTTTGTTCTATTTAAATTGGCTGCTGAGCCCAAGTCTCCGTGAAAAGGTAAATGTTACTGTAAAGAAGCAAAGACGAAGATGTTTAATCTGCTAAAAGAAAATAAAAAGCCCAGTCTGTCCTTAACCAGATTAAAAATATTATTGATAGAGAAATTATTTTTATATGAGCTCACAGCTGCCTTAAATTATCTCCACGCTACTGTTAGGTGTCAATATTGTTTAGTCCTGGTTTAGACCTGGTTTAGTCCTGGTTTAGTCCTGGTTTAGTCCTGGTTTAGACCTGGTTTAGACCTGGTTTAGTCCTGGTTTAGTCCTGGTTTAGTCCTGGTTTAGACCTGGTTTAGTCCTGGTTTAGACCTGGTTTAGTCCTGGTTTAGTCCTGGTTTAGTCCTGGTTTAGTCCTGGTTTAGACCTGGTTTAGTCCTGTTTACCTGGTTTAGACCTGGTTTAGACCTGGTTTAGTCCTGGTTTAGACCTGGTTTAGTCCTGGTTTAGTCCTGGTTTAGTCCTGGTTTAGACCGGGTTTAGTCCTGGTTTAGACCTGGTTTAGTCCTGGTTTAGTCCTGGTTTAGTCCTGGTTTAGACCTGGTTTAGTCCTGGTTTAGTCTGGTTTAGACCTGGTTTAGTCCTGGTTTAGTCCTGGTTTAGACCTGGTTTAGTCCTGGTTTAGACCTGGTTTAGTTCTGGTTTAGACCTGGTTTAGTCCTGGTTTAGTCCTGGTTTAGACCTGGTTTAGTCCTGGTTTTAGACCTGGTTTAGTCCTGGTTTAGACCTGGTTTAGTCCTGGTTTAGTCCTGGTTTAGACCTGGTTTAGTCCTGGTTTAGACCTGGTTTAGTCCTGGTTTAGTCCTGGTTTAGACCTGGTTTAGTCCTGGTTTAGTCCTGGTTTAGTCCTGGTTTAAACCAAGTTTAGTCGTGGTTTAGACCTGGTTTAGACCTGGTTTAGTCCTGGTTTAGTCCTGGTTTAGACCTGGTTTAGTCCTGGTTTTAATTCTGGTTTAGCCAAAAATGTGAAAACAGCAAAATACCGCCATGTAATCCATTTATTTCAACAAAGTAACTGTAATCCAATTACCTCTCATTGAAACAGTAACTGTAACTGAATACAGTTACTCATAAATTGTACTCTGATTACATAACTCCAGTACATGTAATCTGTTACTCTCCAACACTGTCAACCGGTGACGTTTATGTCGAGTGCAGGAATCGAACCGCCAACCTTCGACTGAGCTCCTGTCTCTCCCTGTTACTTTCACGCTGTCAGCAGCATGCTAACAGCGCACTTCCTGCTTCACAGACGCTCAAAAACTCTCCGTAATTAGATTTTGTGTTCTTAGACTCTTAGTTTTATTTATGTGTACGAGGATGAGACAAAATGTACTTTCTTGCACTTAGAATCATCATCAATAGTTGTAAAGCGAAAAAGTGACCAGAAAAGAGGAGAAAAGTGACCATTAATGCCAGAAAAAACGACCTGTGCTTATTTTTGTGTTCATTATCCGTAAAAGCACTGACTGGGACTTCCCCTGTGGTCAAACGACTCAGTGGCCTTGGTACAAATGAAGAGAAATGCATTTTCCGCTGTGTTCTACAATAATAAATGAAGCGAGCGGTCAGTTTGGACCAGTTGCCCAATTAGGCTTCACTTCCTGCTTCCTCTGAGCCAAACGTTAGTCACACTCGTTATAAAAGCGCTTCTACAGTCGTGTAATTACTCGGTATCAAACGGCACTGGGACCGTGGTTCACATGAGCTGCGATCAAGACTTTTCTCTTAAATATTGGACAACTTTTCTATACATTTTTTGAGCTGAGATCCAGAATATACACTTCATCAATATTTTACAAAGATGTGAGTCTGGTCTCTGGTGGATCGACCTGAATTCAGATGAGCGGGATCGACGGGTGGATTAGCCAGGGACACACACGGGCAGCCTGCTACGCACAAGTGTTCCAAATAGGCTTTTATTTTATATTTATTAGATTTTTTATGTATTTATTTAGAGCAAGTAAGAGATTTACATTTACAATGGAACATGTTACATTAGCGATATATCATAATAGAAATAACTAGTCAGGCTGGCTACACCTAGTCCCTCCGCTCAATTTCATTTCTCTTCAACGACTAGGTCAGGAATCAGAATACACTAGCCATTTTGTAAGAACCGCGGAAGTTGTAAACCACACACCGGCCAATCAGTGAAGAGCTGTGAAGCCATGACGTCAAACTAAAGCGTCTGTCTGGGTCCGTTTCGTGGAACAGCACAACAGTAAACAAAGCGTCGAGATGGATGTAGACGAAGACAGACATTCTGCGTTGGCAACGATTCCCGAGATCGAAACTGGAGCAAAGAGAATGTTTGGTGAATTTTATCAAGGGGAAAGACGTTATTGCACGTTTTCCTACGGGATTTGGAGCATTACAGACGTCACGACCAAATAGCAGCGATTTGTTGAATAAAAAAGTACCCGCCTACCGTCGAGCAAACGAATCCGCGTACTCAGAATACACTAGAAACAATAATCATGAAGATTAAAATTTAAAAGAGAGACATAATTGGAGAGAAGAGTGCGGAATGAAAACTTTCAGTTATTTGCACAGTTAAACAGAAATGTTTTGAGTCTGGATTTAAACAGCGTCACAGAAGAGTCTGTCTCACATGTTCACTGTTCCAGGTTTTAGCTGCATGAACCTGAAACACTGACTCCCCTTGTTTAGTCGTGACTCTGGGCACCAGCAGGAGTTGGTCCTGAGGTCCTCAGAGTGTGAGATGTTCATATGACACTAACATGTCACAGATGGACTTTGGTGCTCGGCCATGGAGAACTTGTACAAACAGAGCTGCTTTAAAGTCTCTGAGGCACAGGAAGCAGTGCAGAGACCTGAGCACAGGACTTATGTGCCGTACTTCCTAGTTCGAGTCAGGACCGAGCTGCAGCATTCTGGATGTTCTGCAGCGTCTCACAGCTCGTGGAGAAACAGTGAGCAGAACATTACAGTATCTAACCTACTGGAGACAAACACATGGATGTTTCTCCAAGTCTGATTTAGACAGTAAACCTTTGATTTTTGCTATGTTTTTTAGATGGTAAAAGGCTCAGATGTTATTATTTGATTGGCTGTTAAAGTTCAAGTTGGTCCATTATTACTAGATTTCTTGCCTGATTTGAAGGTTTTAGAGAGAGAGACTGGAGGTGACTGCTGACACTGTCCCTTTGTTTCTGTGACCAACACTTGACTTCAGTCTTGTCAGAGAGCTGAGAAAGAGTTTTGCATCCACACTGATCTGTTGGATGCAGTGACAAAGTGATCCACTGGTCATAGTCTCCTGCTGCCAGAGAGACAAGATCTGAGGTCGTCTGCATAATTTGGCAGACACATTACGCTTATTAACTGGCCTTGGCAGCATGTAGGATTGAACAACAGGGGCCCAGGATTGACCCCTGAGGCACCCCACAGGTCAGGGCCATGTATCTGAGACACAGTTTCCAATTTCAACAAAATACTTCCTGTCTTCTAGATAGGACTTGAACCAGTTTAGTACAGTACAGAGATGCCCACCCAGTCCTCTAGTCTCTGTAAGAGGATCCCATGATCGACAGTGTCAAAAGCATCAGATTGATCAAGACTGAGACTTTGCTGCAAAAATTTGTAGTAAGAAGTCCGCTCTAAAACCTGACTGGAAAACATCAAAGGAGTTGTTCATTGGAGAAAGTCGTAAGCAAACGAATCCTAATGCTGCGATGACAGACGGTTTCCACAAAGTGAAACCAGTTGATGAATCAGGCTATAAATAACCACAACAACAACAAAATGCCCAAAAAGGAGTGGGAAGAAGAAAACTATTCGCTCTTTTTGCACCTTTGCTGGAAGACGTTTGGAAACATGTGGATGACGACTTCCAGTGAAGTTCCCGACACAGGGCGTGTGATAAAACCGTGGAATCAACAGCAGAGATCTAGCCAGGCTGGTGCCACCTAGTGCCTCCACTTCATTTTAATTCCTCTCCAGCAACTAGGTCAGGAATCAGAATACACTAGATGGTTTGCAAAAATCCTGGGAATTCAGGCACCAGCCAATCAGCGAAGAGCCATATATTTTATGTTGGCAATGATTCCTGAGATCGAGGATTTAAAGCTGGAACAAAGAGAATGTTTGGTGAATTTTATCAAGGGAAAAGACGTTATTGTCCTTCTTCCTACGGGATTTGGGAAAAGGTTACCGTATTTTCTGGGCTATTAGACGCTCTGGATTATAAAACGCACTGTCATTAAATGGTCTATTTTCAAACTTTTTTTCACAAATAAATTGCACCGGACTTTAAAGGAAACACAACAGTGTGATGGGTCAGTGGTTTTGTTTGTTTGTTCGTTCACGGTGACTCTGGGCTTTGTTCAGTTGTGGCGTGTAGGGAGGTGCTGTCTGGGACCAACGGATTGTCGGCGTGTTCGCAGTGACTCAGTTGTTCAGTCGTGTCTAGAAGTGGCACATTGCACTCGCTTTTTCGGTTTGTTCCTCCGTTCTGTTCAACCAACCAAATACCAAATATCAGTGATTGGTTAAATGATAAAAAGTACCCACCTACAAATTCTAACACTGCCAGGTCAGACGGTTTCTTCAAAGTGAAAGATGAAATGAAGTGAATATAATATATATATATTTTTTGTGTGTTTTTTTCCTTAAGTTTGACAAATTATAATACACAAATTAATAGGCAATTAATAAATGGAAAAAAAGAAAGAATATAAAGACATCTAGATGAAGAAAACTGGGCCATTTATTTACTATCACCAAAGAAATCGTCATCCACATGTTTCCAAACATCTTCTGGTTTTGTGAAAAAGTAAGCGTGAAAAGAACCCATTTTGAAGTGAACTTTGGCGCAAAATGGTTCCTTTTAAGCTCTGGTTTCAATCCACTTGCAATGAGTGCAGGACTAAACCAGGCATGTCCAAACTATGGCCCATGGGCCAAATGCAGCCTTCAAACGAATTTTTCTTGGCCCTCAGGCTTCCAGGTGAATTGGCCCAAATTACATGGCATCAATTAGAAATTAAATTTTTAGTTGTTTTTTTTTTAAAAATCTACCTTGATAAAGCTTCTGCTTCATCTGTGTTTAGATATGTGGCCCTTGATGAAAAGTTTGGACGCCCCTGGACTAAAATAACTACAGGTGACAAAAATGAGTTTGTTTCAAAATGATAGCTGACCAAGTAAGGCTGTGCAAAAATATTGAAATATCGATATGTTGTATTATTTGATATGGTGATACAGTATCAATATCTTGGGCTGCTGTATCAATATATCACCAAAAGTATTTTTTGGTATATTTTACTACATTATTTTGTTACAGCTTCAGTTTGGTTGCTTGTTTAGAGGAAGGAAACGACACATTTGACGTTTTTACATTTTGATGATTCAAATGTTTGTGTTTCATATGAACTTTGCAGAAGTGGTTTAACAAAGAGTTTTAGTATGACAGCCATGATTTAAGCCTTTTGAATCAATATCAAAATAATTTGAAATATATCGTATTGAATCAAAAGGTCACAGTATCGAGTTATGTATCGTATCAGCAACTTCCTAATGATACTCAGCCCTATGACCAAAGAGCTTCATATAAAAGAAATACTACCATTTAATATTGAAAATCACATTCTATTGTCTAAAGAAAGAGTTTTTATCATCACTGTGGTATCGGAATCGGTTTTGAGCATCGAGTTTGAAGTTTTAGTATCATGACAACAGAAATATCCAGGGAAATACGTGTAGCAAAAAGTTCCACATGTTTAGTATTTTCGTTTGAGTTACTGTCGCCGTTTCCACACACGCTTCTTGATTCTTGGAGGATTCATTGCCGGAGACAGCTGCTGCCTCGGACTAAAAGATCTATTTGAAAACAATGGCGCTTTCATGACTCCTGCAGGCGGGAGCTGTGTATTTACTTCAGAAACATGAGTTGTTCCTTTTGGATATCGCCGTGTGGATTTTAATTAAAAAGATGTGCAGGGTGTTCTCGGCGGCATTACCAAAAGAACAGAGTATTGTCTGAAGATTAGGCAGGGACTGTTCTTTCTTAAACGTATTATTATCTCAGCCATGTTATGAGCACATGACTCAAGACTGTCTTATCAGAAACAGCACCTCTCGCAAATAAATGGATTTGAGTGACGTGTCTGTATATATAAATGGACGTTGCCCATAATTTGAAAGTCACAAACCTTCACGACCCAAATCAATAGACATTCATAAATCACAAAGTAAAGTTGTGTTTGAAAATGACTGAACATTAATGAGGATATTTTATTGTTGACTGACAAGTGATTGAAGCAGCAATAAACTTTGGACTTTAAATGTAGCCTATTTCTTTTTCTTTTCAACTTTGAATTGAACCAGCAATATTGGAACAAAATAGTCAATAAAACATGTCTTAACATTTCAACATCTCTAATAAGATATGTGGGCCTGTCTGTGTTTTTGTAACTCGTTCAGTGCTCGTGTGCAAGAGACGCAGCAGCAGATCAGGAGCAGTGTTCAGTCTGTTTCTCTGCTTTGTTTTCAATTTTGTGAACACAGAAAATCTCATGGGTCAGAACTATATATTGCAGACCTACATGCAGACCGTGACCTAAAAAAAAAATCTCTTGTGAACCACCTGAGGGTCACGACCGAGTCATGGGGAAACAATGGTCTATGGTATCGCCTTAGTACAGATATCTTGTATAAGCAACTCTTGATGTCAAAATAAGTCCTCTGTGTACTGTTTGCATCTCATTTTAAAGCATTTTAATGTCCAATAATCTGGAAGTGCACTGTTTGCATGCTAGTTGTTGTTGTGTCTTGATGGAAAGACTCCGCTCTGATCTCTGACAGTTGTGAAAAGTGCTTTATAAGCTCATCATGGTGAATAATTAGGATGTTCTGAATGCCGGACGTACACTGTGCGATATTTTCAGTCGTGTCACTCAGCCCCAGCTTCAACTGTACGACCAAATCGCAGGATTTAAAAGTTCACAGCTCACGAATCATGTACTCACACTGTACGAAGCGATGCTCGGATGTGACCTGCCTGCGCACACTGTACGTTCACATAACGACCGGAGTCGTTGTTCCAGAAGTAGAAAACCACGAAGAAGAAAACCACAGAATTAGAAAACCACAGACACAATGCTGATCCAGGCAAAAAACAGATGCGCTGCTTTGGCAATTTGTGCCGTTCTCTGAGCAGACGAGCCCAAAAAGAAGAGGCGACAAATATGGTTGAAGAAATGTCTGCGTAGACGTGGGCAGTATGGGTTGTCAGTTCTTCAGAAGGAACTGGTGGAAAGTAGCATCAAGTTTTTCACCAAACTTGTGTTCTGTGTTGCTCGATTAGATTAGTGGCGCCTCCATGTCCTATGTCCAAAACACTCGCCGGTGCCATCGTCCTCCACAACCTCATATCTTGCTTCCGCTTCTGTGTCCGTGCATGCGAAGTCTGACAGATTCTGGCAAATCTGCTCATGGAACGACTTCAACAGAGCGAAACCCTCACGAAACAAGTTTGATATTCTTGCGACCTACGAATGCCGATCGGGAGCTGGTCGTGAGATATAAATCGGTTCTCTTTACCTCATGTTTACTACACGAAGCACGACACACGATGAAGCCAAAACTTGGCCCTATCCCCAAAACAGTCGAGTGAAAAATCGGCTCAAAAAGTGTCAAAAAGGTAAGAGAGGAATAACTTTGGACCACTGTAAACTGTTTTAAAAGAACATTAAAATCTGGGTAATTCATATTAAAGACCACCCGATTATTTTATGTGTGTATCATTTAAGTTTGTGGCCTTACTTTAGTATTTACTCGAGCAGAAGTTTTAATATAATAATAAGTAAGTGCCCCAGTGCGCAGACTATTACATGATGCAACACCATTAGCCTCTGTCTCATCTGGCTGAAGTAGCAGTGATAATAAAACCACTACATTTCCCAGCATGCCCCTGTGATAATTGCGTCTGTTTCTTGTTGACACACGTGGAGACGATGTGGTGACATTATAGATTTAACACACTACTTCACGCCCGCACACCGGGTTCATGTACACGGCTCTTACGTTCTCCCGCACTCCCACTCCGAGCTCCGCTAATGAGACGAAGCGTTTCACAACACAAGGTGTGAACAATGCAGCTCAACAACGCCACGAAGATAAAGAACAAACTAATTAAGCCGTAGATAGAAAAGTGACAAAGATTACAGTGTGTTTATGCAGAAAAAAATAACGTTAAAGTCGCTGTGGGTGATTTTTACTGACTTAAAAACATGAAAACTGAACTATTTTCTTCTAAAAGGTTTGCAGCGCTCGAAAGTTATTACATTCAGAGCTTTTCACAAATCTCAGAGACCAAAACTAACAGTGACTAGCCTGCTAACTGTGCACTTCCTGATGATTGGACAATAAAATGCTGTATCATAATTAGATACAGGGGAACTTAAAGTATTTTGAACTCAACAGCTGCTTCTAAAATCTATCTGTACTAGAGCAAGACACGTAAGAGTCAGATTTGTGGAGATGCAAGCCCGTTCATGGTAAGGACACGTTTTTCAGTGCACTAAACACTAGGGGTGTAATGGTACGTGTACTCGTGCTGGACATTTCGGTACGGGATGTTCAGTTTGGTGCAGGGGTGTGCAGAAGTGAGTTTGCACAATTAGTCTGTGTTTATATTCCACCGCTACATGTGCAGCTACACGGAGGCTCGGCTCTTTAATATTCACGACAGAACTTGTCCGTGATTGGGGCAGTGTTCCCCACAGCGCTTTATAGTTAGGGCGGACGCCTTGACAACAATTGCCCCCCGCCTTGACTATGTCCCTCTGAAACACGTAAATCTTTGCAAAACTATGATCGTCGCGCCGCAGTCCTCACTTTTGCTGATACGGAATCTCTGCTTCCCCTCATACCATATGTGGTTTTTTTTTTACTTCTGGCTGTTCAGTAGCGACCGATTTGCCCGACTTTTTGAATATTTTTTTTTAAATCAATCTGTACCTAATATCATTTTTTACACCTGCCAGAGTAAACTTCCATGAGAAACTTCATGAGATTCTATTGATGCCTACTGCGTCCACCAAGCCTCTGAAGTTCAGTGCCTACAGAAGCTTTAATATGAGCTGAAAAATCAGTTTTTCTTTAATAACATCCTTATCCTTTCTGGAAACTTGAGTTTACCAAACTGAGCCGCACCTGTCATTGAGACGCTCTGGGTGACGTCACACTCACTTACTCCACTTTTTTTTATACAGTTTATGATCACTACAGAAAGAACAAACTCTCTCATTGCATCTTAGGCCTTTGTGGTTCGGTGTCGGCGGTAAGGGGGGGCATTTGAGGACCGTGCCCCCCCTAGTGGCCACTGGTGCCCCACCCCCCAGCACAGGCCGTTATTATTACTACTTTAAAATGATTTTGATTGGCGCATTTCACTTCGGACTGAGGGCACAAACTTTACTGTGACACCAATGACATCACAGGCTCTGTTTATTTAGTGTCGTGTGATTGGACAACTGTCCTGTCACTCACGTCACGTCACGTCAACCTGCTGCGTCAACTCGTAGCAGCTTCGATTAGCGGCAGCTGCTACTTTCAGCCTGAAGCTCCACACAGGAAATGGCGAGAACAGAGTCAAAGACACACGGACAGACCCGCCGCCGGGACCCGGGACTGTCGCTGCCGGGACTGGGGCAGTTGACACCGGGTCGGGGCTCTCGCTGCCGCCGCCGGGGCCAGGCAGAGGAGAGTCTATCCGCCTTTGCCCGCTCGTTTCTGGGTGTAAAAGTTTGACCTGAGCGTAGCGCGCAGAGGCATAATTCTACCTGGTGCTGATATGGACTGACCGTAACTTTCAGATTTAAGTGGGAAGTGGGATTAAAACTAATTTTACAACCGCTCGTGCACTCGGCTCCTGGACCTCGCGTCACGGACCAGACTGGACCAGGATTTGGACCAGTTTCATCTCTTCATATTGGACAATAGACTTTTGGAAACAGAACCAGTGGGACAGTGGATAGAGGAAACATTCTGCTTCAGTCTCTGGAGAAGGTAAGAGGCTGGTTTTCATTATTTTACGGCAAATCTGAACATGGAGCCTCACAGGTAAAGAGTGTTATAGTTAAATAGTGTTACAGTGTTAATAGTTAAATAGTGTTACAGTGTTAATAGTTAAATAGTGTTACAGTGTTAATAGTTAAATAGTGCGTAAATGAGCTTGTGTGTGATGGAGCTGCTCTGTTGTTCTGCCGTGTTCTGTAGGAGCGGCACTGATGTCGTGTGTTCATGTTGTGACCGTTGCCTCTTATCTTCTTGTAGTTTTACTGATGTTGTTGGTCTGGGTGTGAGCGGCGTGTTACGTTGTGTTGTTGTGTAAAGTTTTCGCGTGGCTGTTCATTGTGTCTGATATAACTCAGCCACTAGAAACCAAAATATTCACAATATATATTTATAATTTTGGCCTTGGTGCCCCTCCCAAAAATTATCCCACCATTTTTTTTATTTTTATTTTTTTTTACATCCACATCAGAAGTGTGTGGACAGTGTACCTCGTGTACCTCGCTCACTACAGCCCTGGTGCTGCCCGATGCGTGGCTCTTTCTTGCCCATTGCTTCTTTCAGTGATGTTGTTCAAGGTGTTTTTGACGAGAGGCTGTTGTTTAATGTTTACAACCAGTGCCAGGCTTTATTGTTTTTTTTAAATAATCCTCAGCCTTTTATTATTGTCTTGTGTGCGTATCGTCTACCACACAACCTCAACAACTATTGCAGCTAATAATAATAATAATATTCATAATAATGATGATAATAATAACAACACATAATTAGCCTAATACTGTTAAAGAAAAACGTGTTTGAAGCATTTCTGCTGTGTATGACTCCACCGCGTTAAAATATTTCTCAAATGGCAGTGCCCCCCCTGCTGGTGACCCACGCTCCTCCAGTAGATGTGCTCTGACGCCGATTCTGTTGTGGTTATTGGATAATTATGAAAAACACTCAAAATCTTGACAAAATGATCATATCTTAGAAAGTTAAGAAGGCAGAAATAAAGAGATAAAGATAAAATTGGTACCAAAAGATGCACAATAGCAACATTTATATTGAACTTTCATTGACACCACGGCCCTAAATGCATTATTTTTAAAGTTATTTGAGAAAAACAGATTTTTTTGCAAGAGCCTTATGGACGCCGTTAGGATGGAACTTAAAGGTTGTATAGAGGAATTTTTTTTTTTTTTTAGTTTCTAATTGTCAGTAAAAGTTTAAAATACCATTACAGAGACGCAGCAGCCTTGGAATTATGATGACCAAAAAAAAAAAATGAATGAAAATGAAAAATGAAAATCCATCAACTGTGGACGCGTTGAGGCCAGATAAACATCAGCCAATAGAAAACGAGGCTCCCTCTTTACCGATTGGCTGTTAGGTTGTCAATCAAACTCCCTACGTTTCTAGTATAACTGAATCGCCAGTGCATGGGGATTACGCGGTTTATGCAGCGGTTCTTAGAGGCTTTTTCAAACTGTCGCTTCGTCGCAATTCGCACAAAGTTTGTCACGACGGCGGACGAGAATCCACGACCAGTTCGCCGCCAAAGAAAGTCGGTTTTTGAGGTCGCTGAAAGAAGAAGAGAAGGCGAAAAGGAGCGAAGACAAACTGAGGTGATTCTTGGAGATTCCTTCCAGCGACGGCGCGAATGAAGCAGACGAAGGGTCTAAAAACTGACGCGTCGGTCGCTAAATTACTTCTAGACAGGTCACTTCAACAGAAATTCGTGCACTGGATGTAAAAAGGTGTGATTTCTAGAGTAAAGAGGCGGGAGGAGGAACAACATTTGAAAAAAAGACTCTTGCTGTATTGCTCTTCCCTTAAAAAATCCTCTATACAACCTTTAAGAGGCTCGGTGGACGCAGTATTGAGCAAATATTCTACAGATTCCCTTTTAATTGGCACTAACATTTCAAGCTCTTCATTGGACTTGCACGACTTGAATTGCAATAAACAACTGGAAGAATGTGGGCGTTCTAAAACTTTTGAGCGGTAGTGTACGTCCACAGTTGTTTGATGGTTGTGACCCCTGCTCCTCTCTGCCCCTCCACAAACCCACATCCTCCTCTGCGCTCTCCTCGTCCTCTCCGCGTGGTTTCAACGCTCACATTCTGTAAACAACCGAGGCGGCGCGTCTGGCTTCTCGTCTCTCCTCTCCTTCGCTCGCCGATTCACCTCTTCACCTCCTGTCAGCGTGTTTCCCGGATTTTTCTTTGGTTTTTTTCCCATGCCGCGTTCTGTGGGAGACCTTCGACCTCTGCGCTGTTCTGCTAATGGTTACATGTTTGGTAACAAGACGAAAGAAACAAGAAACAACCGCCTCCTTTTTTTATATCATCGCATAAACGGATCGTGCGCCGGCGAGTGGAAAATGCATGAAATTCCAGCAGGCTTTTGCAAACACTGATAAAAAGTTGGAAGAAAAGAAGTAGTAGATCTGGTCAGACTGGGTAAAAAAACTGATTAAAGTCTAACAAAACCTCTGAGGGTCGAGACCGAGACAAGACCAAGACTTTTATAGTCTGAGACGGAGACAAGACCGAGACTTTTAAAATTCGAGACAAGACGAGACTTTTAAAGTTCGAGACAAGACCGAGACTTTTAAAATTCGAGACAAGACAAGACTTTTAAAGTTCGAGACAAGACCAAGACTTTTAAAGTTCGAGACCAAGACAAGACCAAGAATTTTAAAGTTCGAGACCGAGACAAGACCAAGACTTTTAAAGTTCGAGACCAAGACAAGACCAAGACTTTTAAAGTTTGAGACCGAGACTTTTAAAGTTCGAGACCAAGACAAGACCAAGACTTTTAAAGTTTGAGACCGAGACTTTTAAAGTCGAGACCAAGACAAGACCAAGACTTTTAAAGTTGAGACCGAGACTTTTAAAGTTCGAGACCGAGACAAGACCAAGACTTTTAAAGTTTGAGACCGAGACTTTTAAAGTTTGAGACCGAGACAAGTCCGAGACTTTTAAAGTTCGTGACGAGACTTTTAAAGGTCGAGACCCAGACAAGACCGAGACTTTTAAAGTTTCGAGACAAGACCAAGACTTTTAAAGTTCGAGACAAGACTGAAACTTTTAAAGTTCGAGACCAAGACAAGACCAAGACTTTTAAAGGTTGAGACCGAGACTTTTAAAGTTCAAGACCAAGACAAGACCGAGACTTTTAAAGTTCGTGACCGAGACTTTTAAAGTCGAGACCGAGACAAGACCGAGACTTTTAAAGGTCGAGACCCAGACAAGACCGAGACTTTTAAAGTTTGAAACTGAGACAAGACCGAGACGTTTAAAGGTCGAGACCGAGACAAGACCGAGACTTTTAAAGTTTGAAACTGAGACAAGTCCAAGACATTTTAAGGTCGAGACCGAGACAAACTGAAGACCATGGCCCATCGAGACCAAATCGAGACCATCTTTGTCATTTCCTACATTTATTTTGTATTTGACAGTTATTTTGGCATTTGGCGTTTGAGGATGGAGTTGTAAATAGGAGATCGATGGTGTCTGAGTCCACCAAAGAATTCTCTTTCTTAACAAAAATAGCTTCTTTCACTCCCCTCTCAAACCAATTCTCTTCTCTGGCTAAAATCTGTACCTCGCTGTCCTTAAATGAGTGGCCCGTGGCTTTTACACCACGATCTGCCAAAACTAGAAGTGTAGAGCTCAGATCTTTTGAACGCTTAAGAGTCTCAAAGCTGTGGTCCGCAGACAGATCCCGCTGCAGTCTTTGCGATCGAAGATTTTAAGTCTCCTCAGATTCTCCTCGTGTCTGTGGCGTGCGCTTTTTGTCGCGCGTTTAAAAATCGTTTAAGACCGAAAAGTCCTGCACCGCTGTCAGGTCGCGGATGTTTTGACCTGGTTTATGGTGAGTATTTCTGTAATTCTTTGGCCTGTCCACATGAAACAAAAACTGGCACAAAGTTCCAACTCTTCTCTGTCGGTATAAATAAAGGAAAGTGGAATTATTTTTGTCACGAAGCTTCGGGAAAGTGGCGGCGTTCTTCAATCCCGAAGACGAGAGGAGAGTGTCTGAAGCCGCTGATTGAATAATGCCACTGCACTTTACATCGTCACTTCACTTTTTCCATTATTTAACATCTGCTCTGTCTCTCCGTCACTCTCCTCCTCCTCTCATCCTCCTCTCGCTTTTTTGACTGACTTGTCTCTCTCTTCTCCTCTTCTCCTCCTCCACCACTCGTCTCTATTTGTTTGTGTCCAACCTCTCTCTCTCTTTTGTTTTTTTGTTTTTGGATCCTTGGATTGTTTACGAGGATAGATGGATTTTTTAAATTTTTTTTTGAGCTACAGATATCTGATATTTGTCCTGCTTCTGCCCCCTCTCTCCTCTTTTCTCTCCTCTTTTCTCTCTCTTCTCATGGTTTCTGTTTTGTTCCTTCCTTCCTTGTTTTGTCTGCACTCCTCTATTCTTATTCTCTCTTTCTCTCTCCCTCCCTCTCTCCTCTTCTCTCTCTATTCAAGGTTGTATTTTGTCGCTTTCTTCTATCCACTCCACTCGTCTTTTCCTCTCCTCTCCCTCTCATTTTCGTCTTCTCTCCTCCTCCCTCTGTCCTCGTCTCCTCTTCACCTCTCCTTGCTCCCTCCCTCCCTCCCTCTCTCTCGCTTCACTCACAGTTACTCTTTAGTTGCTTCCCTCTGTCCTCGTCTCCTCTTCACTTTTACTTGCTCTCTTTCTCCCTCCCTCCCTCCTTTCTTCTCTTTCTCTCCCCCTCTCTTTCCTCATCTCCTCGTCACTTCTCTCTCTTCCTTCTATCTCTCTCTCTCTCTCTCTCTCCACTTATGGTTATTCTTTTGTTGCTTCCTTCCCTCTGTCCTTGTCTCCTCGTCACCTTTCCTTGCTCTTTCTCTCCCTCCCTCTCTCTTCTCCTTTTTCTCTCGCTCTCCCCCTCTCTTTCCTCATCTCCTCATCACTTCTCTCTTTCTTCCATTTCTCTGTCCACTCAGTTACTTTTTTGTTGCTTCCTTTCCTCTGTCCTTGTCTCCTCTTCATGTCTCCTTGCTCTCTCTCTCTCTCGCACCCTCTTACTTCTCCTTTTTCTCTCTCTCTCTTCCCATTCTCTTTCCTCATCTCCTCATCACTTCTCTCTTTCTTCCATTTCTCTGTCCACTCACAGTTCCTTTTTTGTTGTTTTCCTTCCTCTGTCCTTGTCTCCTCTTCATGTCTCCTTGCTCTCTCTCTCTCTCTCGCACCCTCTTACTTCTCCTTTTTCTCTCGCTCTCCCCGTTCTCTTTCCTCATCTCCTCTTCGCTTCTCTCTCTTCCTTCCATCTCTCCCTCTCTCTCTTCACTCATGATTACTCTTTTGTTTCTTCCTTCCCTCTGTCCTCGTTTCCTCTTCACGTCTCCTTGCTCTCTCTTCTCCTTTTTCTCTCACTCTCCCCCTCTTTCCTCGCTCTCCCCCTCTCCTTCCTCTTCACTTCTCCTCTCTGTCCCCTCCAGCTCCCTCTCTCTCTCTCTCTCTTCACTCACGATTACGCTTTCGTTGTTTCCTCCTCTTCTTCCTCGTCTCCTCTTCACGTCTCCTTGCTCTCTTCTTCCCTCTCTTCTCCTTTTTCTTTCGCTCTCCCCCTCTCTTTGCTCATCTCCTCATCACTTCTCTCTTCCTTCTATCTCTCCCTTTCTCTATCCACTCACGGTTACTCTTTCGTTGCTTCCTTCCCTCTGTCCTTGTCTCCTCTTCACCTCTCCTTACTCTCTCTCTCCCTCCCGCTTCTCCTTTTCTCTCGCTCTCCCCCCTTCTTCCTCTTCACTTCTCCTCTCCCTCCCCTCAAACTCTCTCTCTCCCTCTCTCTCTCTCCACTCACGATTACGCTTTCGTTGTTTCCTTTCCTCTGTCCTCGTCTCCTCTTCACATCTCCGTGTTCTCTCTCTCCCTCTCTTTTCTCCTTTTCTCTCGCTCTCCTCCTCTCTTTCCTCTTCACTTCTCCTCTCTCTCCCCTCCAGCTCCCTCTCTCTTCCTCTCTCTCCACTCACGATTACGCTTTCGTTGTTTCCTTTCCTCTCCTTCCTCGTCTCCTCTTCACCTTGAGTGTCCATTAAGGCTTTCAGCTTGTTCTTGGAGCAAGGCACTTTTACAGTTTACATCATTTCACTCCCCGCTGCCTCCTCCTCCTCCTCTCCTCTTCTCCTCCTCTCCTCCTCCTCCTCTTCATCCTCCTCTTCTCCATCTCTCTCTCTCTTCCACTTTGATAAAAATGCATTTGCACAGATTTGATTTCCAGATTCTGTTTTTGCGTGACCTTGCTGTGCGTTTTGCATAAGGACGTGGTGTTTTTTCGGGGGGTGGTGTTCGTGAAGATTCTCTGTGTCTTTTCTCTTGTTGTTGACGGAAAGTGAATAAGAAAGTGAATTTTCATCTGATTTTCTGCCTCATGAAATCAGCACAGACCTGAGTTTAAGGAGCTCAGTGTCAGACTTTGGTACAGACTCGAGACTGTAGATTGACTGTAGACTAGAGATGCGCGGATGGGCTATTTTTTCATCCGCAACCGCGACACAAAACTCACCATCCGCCCGCTGTCCATTTTGTACCGAAGGTTTTCAAAACCGCACCCGCCGCCATCCGCCCATTGATTTTAGATTTTAGAACAATCATACAGCAAACAAACTAAGGAGCCTCGATAAAAATGCAAACTCTATAGCTCATTCATTCCAAAATTCGCTCAGCGTGTTTGTTCACATTCTTAATTGTCCGTAACAACCCCAAACTTACCTGGTTTTCTTGCGCAGCTAATTAATTGACAACGTTTTCCGACTAGGCTGTTTTTGAACCTTCTTGCCTTCGTGTTGGATGTTGTTACATTCTGAACATTCTGCCATTGCCCGATGTTATTTCAAAGTCATAGCCTCACTCCATCGGTCTTTCTTTAAGTTTTAAAAACCCCGAGTGGCAGTCTACGCTATAATGTCTGCGTGTTTTAAAATATAACTGATATCGAAATGGCCCTATAGCCACTTATGTGTTGGCAAACAGCTGAAATAAATTAGAAATAATAAAATAAACTGCATATAATATGTGCCTCGTAAACCTTAGGCATCAATAACCCGACACAACCTGAACCTTCAGAACATAAAAACGAGGTCAAATGGGCTGATTAAGGACATGACGTACACTTCATACTACAAGCATAGACAGAGACTCGTCTTTTCAGATGTAGGTAACAATACTAACATATATACATACATATTCTTTTTTGAGTCGCCTTGTCACAATTTGCGTGTAGATCTGCAATATACATATACATATACATACATCTCCGAGCTTCTCACTTCTTCTCTGAGTACAGAATCTACACGTACCCCCCACTAGGGCTGGGCGATATGGATAAAAAAATATATCTCAATATATTTTGCTATATCTCTGTCAGGGAATTCTACCCAAAAGACATCAAAAATACATTAAATAATAAATTAATAAAAATAGTCCAAAACAAGGTCTGTCAGTCGTCCCTAGGTTTTCCTTTCTGCTTGGTCGACCCTTACTTCATTCAGTTAGAAATCTGCATTATTCTAACTTATGTTCAGTCATCCAGTTAAGAAGTACTTTATCCTAACCTTTTGTCCTTTTGACCTGTCTTGGTCTCATACGGATGACTGTTCTACTTTGTTTCAGTTAGAGCTACTTTACTAACTGGTCTCTGTGACTTCCTGGCCTAGTCTCAACAAATGAAGATTTTTCTACTCACTCGTGTCGTTCTGGTGTTCTTCGTTCGAATTCCGTCGGCAGCTCCAGCGAAGGACGATGGCGTGTACTGGCCACGGGAAAAGTGGACTTAGCGAGGCAGTTATCTTCTCACCACCTCGGCTGTGCACAGTCTTGCAGTCCGCGATATCGCCCTCCCCCGAGCTGCACCCGGAAGTCGGCTCCGAAGGACCAAGTAAATGTCAGGGAATTCTACCCAAAAGACATCAAAAATACATTAAATAAAGACACACCAGAAAGAGACGGTTAAAATTTATACTTGCGCAAGGAGAGTCGTGAACAATGTCTGTCTGCTCCCTGACCAACTCTGCTCAACAACTCTCCAAGTCACACTTTTATTGAAAATCATTTCACAGATGAGCAACACTTGATGACATCACAATACATACACTTCACATGTTATCTTATAACTAACAATCGTCAACTGAACCACCCTCCCATTTCACTCTTGATTACACATCCCAAAGATAGACAATTGCGTGGTTCCCCAAGGCCTTCAGTTTTAACATAAGATGGGACAAACCCAGAATTGTTGGCGCCCATAGTAGATTAGCTTAATCTGTCAGTTGACATGTCATTTCATATCTGATGCTGTTTTCATGTCACGTACATCCTGAACCAAAACAGACCCAAAGCAATGTTGATTACACCATGATTAATATTTAAATGATTCACCCTTTAAATGATTAATACTTTAATGAAAGAATTACATATATAAATGAGTAACACTTTAATGAGACTTTAATCAAAGAAATACATTTATATCATAGAATTCTCTAACAATCTCGATATACGATATATATCTCGATATCTGTATAGGAAAAAAATAACCCCCTAAAACTGAAAACTGCAAAAACAAATATGCCAAATTCCACAATGTCTTTTTTTTTTTTTATTGAAATGTAAGAGGTCGACAGTTCATACAGGAACATTTAAGATTACAAAAAAACATTACATAAATAATAATTTAACTGTAAAATAAAATAAATAAAACATATTTCCTTCTTTTCATTCATAAATAAAACAACTCAACTCACAAATAAACTTCACAATACTAAACTTTACAACGTATAAACCATCACCACTCTAGAGCCACATCAGCCTGTTTGACATTATAATGTGTTTAATGCAGCTTTGCGCAAAACAAAGAAACAAAACTTAAAAAACCGCATGGCTCATTTGCATAAACTAAGCAGAGAGAGAAAAAAAAAAAAAAACGCTCTTGTGCTCTGATGTGGTTCAGCTTCTGTTGGACTAAAGGACACGACTCAGTGGAATATAGATGTTGTTTCTGTGACAGAGGGATGTTGATGCTGAAGGTGAGTCTGTTCTGTGTCTGTGTCGCGATGTTTTCAGAGATCAGACGTGTGCAGGTTTATCGCAGATGCGGCGAGAACGGGAATGAAAATTAGGCTACAATTCTTTGCGCAGATTTTATAATAAGGCAACTCGCTCACAGAAACAGTAAAGTTAGAGATTAAAAATGAGATTAACGCGATTAAAAAACACAACACGCTAAATATGACTGTAATTAATTAATCGCAATTAACGCCATAATTTGACACCCCTATATATAACACATACGTCATTTATATATTTCCATGGATATTAATATATATTTGCTCAATTTAAAGGCTTGCTTCTCCATGGATCTGACCCATAACTAGCCTGTGGCTGCTTGTCACCATGGAAATGTTTTTGCTTTGCCAGTATTACAATTATCTATGTCATTGATTCAGTTACTTCTGTTTTATTGCTTACATATACACATTCTCAGCAGGCTCATCCCTCCACAGATGTGATCAGCCACTGCTTGTTACCATGGAGATGTTATTGTTTTGTCTGGAATGTTCCACAGTATGGCATTACACATATCTGTCCAGCATTTATTTACTTACAGATGTTTTTACTCTCAGAAATACCTCGAAAAACAACAGGCATTCTTGTGTGACTGGGCTTGTCTCTCGCTTAACGCCGAGACGAGTAGGAGGTTTTTCTTCGACTAGAAAAGTTCGATAGTTGTTCTTTTTTTAGTCCAAACTTTAGCACTTCATCCATAGTCCGTCTCCCCGTGGCTCTGCGTGGAGCACGGTTCTAATCTCCGAGGAGGTGTGGAGGTTCTCGTCTCTGTGGGCGGACGTTGTAATTACTTCTACTCCTGTACCTCGCCGTTCCCATGGCAACACCATCACTCTGATTACCAATTTGGCCCCGTTCACGCGTGTTATTCTTCATCCCGGTTGGTATGACGCCCTCTCTCGCTCCTCTTCCTCCTCTTCACCGCGTCTCTGGTGTTTGTGGAGGATGTAAACATTTTCAACAAACACATATTTCTGAGTTTACCGTCTGAGTTTGTGCAGCTGAGGTCTGTCCTCGCTCGACCTACATCATCTATAGCATAAAGACGCTCTCGTAACTCACAGGACGCTTACAATTCTTCGCGTTCACAATCGCGGCGCCTACTTAAAGGAGCTCTTCTTCATTTTTACTGCCCCCGAAATGTGAAAAAAAAGAACCGGTTCATTTGCAGCGGTCCAGAGTTATTCCTTATGCATTCAGAGCAGAGATGAAGCGTCAGGGGCTTCCAGACCTTCGCAGAAACTCCACACACATTGCAGCATTTAAATGTAAAACTTAAATTATTAAACTACACAAAATATATCAGTATTTTGAGGCTGTATCGCTCTCAAACATTTCATAAGAAGCAGGACAGAAAACCTGAGTACAGAAAACGAAGGTTGTTCACTTGACCTGCAGGTTACACCCTTATCATCAGAAGGCCCCCTAGTCAGAAAGCCCACTAGTCAGAAGCCCACTAGTCAGAAAGCCCACTAGTCAGAAGGCCCTTTAATCAGAAGGCCCACTAGTCAGAAAGCCACTAGTCAGAAAGCCCTTTAATCACTAGTCAGAAAGCCCACTAGTCAGAAAGCCCACTAGTCAGAAAGCCCACTAGTCAGAAGCCCTTTAATCAGAAGGCCCCCTAGTCAGAAAGCCCACTAGTCAGAAAGCCCTTTAATCAGAAGGCCCCCTAGTCAGAAAGCCCACTAGTCAGAAAGCCCTTTAATCAGAAGGCCCACTAGTCAGAAAATCATTCCCTCTTCTATTGATTTGTCAGCAACATATCTCTTGTATATTTGATGGTAAATGGTAAATGGTCACATTTTTCTATAGCGCTTTTCCACCTTCAAGGCACTCAAAGAGCTTTACAACAAGGAACCACTCACCCATTCACACACCAGACACTGTGGGCAAGGTGGGTTAAGTGTCTTGCCCAAGGACACAATGGCAGCATTCATCTGTGGGAGCTGGAATCACACCAGCCAACCTGTTCGCTCAACCTGTTCGCTCAACCTGTGATGTTTATGTTGAGAACTGGATTCGAACCGCCAACTTTCAGATCAGTGGGCGAATGTTCTACCAACTGAGCTACTGCCGCCCCCCATGATGAAAGCAACAGGGAATAATTTCTGGATATCAGGGAAGAATTAGTAAACTTTTGGATGTTTACCAATTAAAAACGGCTGCAGCATCAAATTTTTTAGAGATATTGACAGGAAAACGCATAATCATGCATAACAGCATTAGCTAAGGCCAACATGACTTAATTTGTTGGTTTACAAACCCACCAGTGCTATATTAACAGAAAAAGATTTAAAATAAAATTGAAATGAAGGTTGTAGAGCTCGAATTACTGAACATTTTGCAAGTTGTTGCCTGAAAATCAGACAATTATTAACCCTGTTCCACTTAAGACAGACATTTCCACCCAAATCATTATTTCCTCAAACATTTTTGCTGTATTTTATGGGTTTAATATATTTATTACTTTTAATATTTACTTTTTAAAATATTTAAAACTTGAAAAACAATTTCATTTGTAACAATTTGTAACACGACCTGAACATGGATTTTCTGACTAGAGGGTCATCTGATGATAAGGCTGACCCTGACATACATATTTTGTACATAGGATAGAAATCCGTGCATATTTGGCTGTAGTTGAGCATAAAATAAATATTCATAAACTCTTGAATGAGTCCAGTCGTATATAAAATGTAAATTGATTGTATTTTATCCATCAGAATACGAAATGAAAAGTTATGACATCAAGAATTATAATCACGAAATGAAAATTTACGCTTTCTTCAGTACAAATACAAATTCACAGACGTGACTCGACTCTTCACTTCACAGACGTTATTTACTGAGCAGAAGAAACATTGATCGAGATGCTAGACTTTTGCGCCGCATATGGACTGAACTGAACCAGGACTGAACCAGGACTGAACCAAGACTGAACCAGGACTGAACCAGGACTGAAGCAGGACTGAAGCAGGACTGAAGCAGGACTGAAGCAGGACTGAACCAGGACTGAACCAAGGACTGAAGCAAGACTGAACCAGGACTGAACCAGGACTGAACCAGGACTGAACCAGGACTGAAGCAGGACTGAAGCAGGACTGAAGCAGGACTGAATCAGGACTGGACCAGGACTGAACCAAGACTGAACCAGGACTGAACCAAGACTGAACCAAGACTGAACAGGACTGAAGCAGGACTGAAGCAGGACTGAAGCAGGACTGAAGCAGGACTGAACCAAGACTGAACCAGGACTGAAGCAGGACTGAAGCAGGACTGAAGCAGGACTGACGCAGGACTGAAGCAGGACTGAACCAAGACTGAACCAGGACTGAACCAGGACTGAACCAGGACTGAAGCAGGACTGAAGCAGGACTGAACCAAGACTGAACCAAGACTGAACCAAGACTGAACCAAGACTGAACCAGGACTGAACCAGGACTGAACCAGGACTGAACCAGGACTGAACCAGGACTGAAGCAGGACTGAATCAGGACTAAACCAGGACTAAACCAGGACTGAACCAAGACTGAACCAAGACTGAACCAAGACTGAACCAGGACTGAACCAGGACTGAACCAGGACTAAACCAGGACTGAACCAAGACTGAACCAAGACTGAACCAAGACTGAACCAGGACTGATCGGCCAATGAGATTCTCTCTTTACCTTTGATTGACAGGCAGAAAGCAGCACTAAGGCATTGGTTTAGTCCCGCCCACGTCTTCTGGAAGCTGGTATCTCACTGTTTCACTTGTATTAAAAGTTTATTGGAGCCTTTTGCCGGAGTTTAAAAAAAGAAATAATGAGAAGAAGGTTTTGTGTGGATTTTTCATTTGGACGAATAATAATAATCTGATTTCTACTCTCAAATAGGAGCTGTGTTTGCTGTGTGGGTTTTATTTTCTTAAACTAGTGATACACGTAGGATTCGGCAGTGTCGTCTAGTCATATTCAGCCAGTATCGTGCCACCTAGTGTCTCTGCTCAATTTCATTTCTCTCCAGCGACTAGGTCAGGAATCAGAATACACTAGACGGTTTACAAGAACCTCAGAAGTTATAGACCGCTCACCGGCCAATCAGAGAAGAGCTGTGAAGCCATGACGTCAAACTCAAGCGTCTGTCTGGGTCCCTGTTGTGGAGCAGCACAACAGTAAACAAAGCGTCGAGATGGATGTAGACGAAGACAGACATTCTGTGTTGGCGACGATTCCACAGATCGAGGATTTAAAGCTGGAACAAAGAGAATGTTTGGTGAATTTTATCAATGGGAAAGACGTTATTGTCCTTCTTCCTACGGGATTTGGCGCATTACAAACATCACAACCAAATAGCAGAAATTGGTTAAATTAAAAAAAGTACCCGTCTACTGTCGAGTGAACAAATCCTAATGCAGCGAGGTCAGATGGTTTCCATGAATCAGGCTTAGTCATTTTGGTCCAAATGTAGATCTAGTTTAGATCTAGTTTAGACCCAGTTTTAGTCCTGGTTTAGACCTGATTTTAGTCCTGGTTTAGTCCTGGTTTTAGTCCTGGTTTAGTCCTGGTTTTAGTCCTGTTTTAGTCTTGTTTTAGACCTGTTTTAGATCTAGTTTAGACCTGTTTTTAGTCCTGTTTTAGACCTGGTTTTAGTCCTGGTTTAGACCTGGTTTTAGTCCTGTTTTAGACTTGTTTTAGACCTGTTTTAGATCTAGTTTAGACCTGTTTTTAGTCCTGTTTTAGACCTGGTTTTAGACCTGGTTTTAGTCCTGGTTTAGACCTGGTTTTAGTCCTGGTTTTAGTCCTGTTTTAGACTTGTTTTAGACCTGTTTTAGATCTAGTTTAGACCTGTTTTTAGTCCTGTTTTAGACCTGGTTTTAGTCCTGGTTTAGACCTGGTTTTAGTCCTGGTTTTAGTCCTGTTTTAGACTTGTTTTAGACCTGTTTTAGATCTAGTTTAGACCTCGTTTTGTCCTGGTTTAGATCTGGTTTTAGTCCTGGTTTAGTCCTGGTTTTAGACCTGGTTTAGACCTGGTTTAGTTTCCGGCAATGAGTGGAATTACCAAAAAAAATTAATAAAATAAAATAAAATAAAAAATAGGGGGATATAGCCCAAAATGTAGAAAACAGGAAAATAATTTGATTATAAAATATTATAATCCAATTACCACTCACTGAAACAGTAACTGTAACTGAATACAGTTACTCATAATTTGTACTCTGATTATGTAACTCCGGTACATGTAATCTGTTACTCCCCAACACTGTTAATATTATATGTTCTGTTGTAAAATAATAAAAATTTCTTACTTGCCCAAAATAAATACATAAATCTAATCTAAAAAAATCTAAATATCTCTGCTAAATACGTCTACTTTTTTACATTCTAAGTGCAGAAAAGCTTTGAAAAACATCCGGACTAAAAAGTTATGCTGTGGGGCTTTGAGGTTTTTGGTTTTTTTTTATTTCTTCGACCTCAAGCAATAGTCCATACTTCAAATTGATTAAAAAATGAAAAAGCACAGAAAAACAATCAAAAATCGCAATCAACTTTCACATGAACACGGCCCAGAACAAACATTAACAAGTGTCAGCCTGTAGCCCTGAGCCGCAGCGAGCCGCCACTAAACAAAGAGACGTTTGTTTGGACAGACGAGATGGAGGCTATAAAATGCCCCGCTGCCAATAGAGAGGTCAAAGGTTAAGTGTTCGAGTGCCGGTTCATTGACTTGTGTGTCGGTGTGTGTGTGTCCGTGTGTGTGTGTGAGTCTGTGAAGGGCCATTCATTCAATACAATGTCCCGCACCGCCCTTGTGTTGGTCATGAGGAAAATAGACACATGTGAGAGCCAAACGATGAGCTCGGATCCAGGTTTAAGTGAGTCTCCGTGAGCGGGTCGAGTCTGAGGACCGAGTGTGTGTGTGTGTGTGTGTGTGTGAGCGTGTGGGGCAGGAGTGTGTTAAAGCCACATGTCAGAGCTTTTGTCCATGTTGTAGTTGTTTCCTTCTCCTTGATGCTCTGAAGTTGTGTGTGTAAAATCTCTCAGTCTGGTGTCGTGGTACTTGAGACCGGTTTGGATTATGAGATCAGCCTCAAGAATGTTTTTTTACGGTCTTGGTCTCATCTTGGACTCAAGCGCCTTTGGACTCGGTCTTGTTTCACTCTTGAAGGCGCTTGGATTCGGTCTGGTTTCTGCCCTGAAGTTGCTTCGACTCGGTCTTGTCTCGCCTTGAAGGCGCTTGGACTCGGCCTTGTCTCGGCCTTGAAGGCGCTTGGACTCGGCCTTGTCTCGGCCTTGAAGGCGCTTGGACTCGGTCTTGTCTCGGTCTTGAAGGTACTTGGACTCAGCTTTGAAGAAGCTTGGACTCAGTCTAGTCTTGGTCTTGGTCTTGAAGGCACTTGGACTTGGTCTTGTTTTGGTCTTAAAGGCGCTTGGACTCGGCCTTGTCTCGGCCTTGAAGGCGCTTGGACTCGGCCTTGTCTCGGCCTTGAAGGCGCTTGGACTCGGTCTTGTCTTGGTCTTGAAGGTACTTGGACTCAGCTTTGAAGAAGCTTGGACTCAGTCTAGTCTTGGTCTTGGTCTTGAAGGCACTTGGACTTGGTCTTGTTTTGGTCTTAAAGGTGCTTGAACTCAATCTTATCTCGGTCTTGAAGGTGCTTGGACTCGGGCTTGTTTTGGTCTTAAAGGCGCTTGGACTCGGTCTTGTCTCGGCCTTGAAGGCGCTTGGACTCGGTCTTGAAGGCGCTTGGACTCGGTCTTGTCTCGGCCTTGAAGGCGCTTGGACTCGGTCTTGAAGGCGCTTGGACTGGGTCTTGAAGGCGCTTGGACTCGGTCTTTTCTCGGTCTTAAAGGTACTTGGACTCAGCTTTGAAGGAGCTTGGACTCAGTCTAGTCTTGGTCTTAAAGGCACTTGGACTCGGGCTTGTTTTGGTCTTAAAGGCACTTGGACTCGGTCTTGTCTCGGCCTTGAAGGAGCTTGGACTCGGTCTTGTCTCGGCCTTGAAGGCGCTTGGACTCAGTCTTGTCTCGGCCTTGAAGGTGCTTGGACTCGGTCTTGTCTCGGCCTTGAAGGAGCTTGGACTCGGTCTTGTCTCGGCCTTGAAGGTGCTTGGACTCGGTCTTGTCTCGGCCTTGAAGGAGCTTGGACTGTGGAATGTAACAAAGAACAAAAGTAAAAGTACAATAGTTAAGTCAAAGTTTTTGCACTTTACTTAAGTACATTTTTAAGTGGATACTTTTTACTTTGACTTCATTACATCTGAGAGCAAGTATCTGTACTTTCTACTCCACTACATTTTCAATTTGACTTAAAAATAGAAAGTACTTTTCTTTATGGTTTGAGACCAGCTGAAATGGCCGAGACTTTACTTTTATAACACATTTAATTTGAGTTAAAATCCCAACTTTGAGCAAACCAAAAATCAAAAAATTAAGAAATTGATTGAAATCGGCCAAATTATTTACCAAAATCACTACATTTGAAGCTTTAATTTTTTCTAAAAATCTCTGCAAAATACTTTCAAAGTGCACAAAAAAGGTGTTTTAATAGTTTTATATGAGTAGATTTTTTCTTGTGATACTGTTTCACTTTTACTTGAATAATCTTTTGCCTCCGTACGTACAAAATGGAGTACTTCATCCACCGCTACAGCAAACAAAAGAAAACAAAACGTCTTCTTTAAAAGCTACATTTTTCTACAAACTAAAGGAAAATGTATAAAACTTAAAATTTGTCGTCGGGGGAAGCTTGTATTTTATTTTAATTCCAACATTTTTCCAACAAGTAACTATTTCTTTTCCAAAAGTTTGTCAGATTTGTACAAAAAGTCACAAATGCATTTTTCAACAAATCCCCCACACGCACACACGCCCAGAGACACTGATTTAAAAAACATTGCAAACATTTGAATAAATTTCCCCCAAAATAAATCACAACTTGAATCTGAAGATGAAAAAGTGGTGGGAGCATAATTCGGTTTTCGCGTCTGTATCTCGGAGTGGGTCTTTCCGACTCACTGGTTCTCTTATTCCTTCTCTATTTCGCCCCAAACCACAAAGTTTTATTATTTTTTAACTTTGCTTTGGTGCAGTAACCTTTGAGTGGCCACATCAAACTGAAGGAAAGCTGCAGAGAATTGGACCCAAAGGTGAGACCGAGCTCCATATCTGCGCCGTCCACTTCAATGTTTCACCAAACGAAAGACGGAGGGGTTTAAAGCTGCACTCTGTAACTTTTCTGGTGGAGGATATGTGACCTTCTTGTTTCCATGGAGATGTTAGTACTTTCTCTGAGATGTTTCTTGGATTTCTTCGATTTCAGACGTTTGCTGAAAGACATAGTTGTTGCGTCAATGTCTCGAAAGAAAGATATGACCTTGTCTCCATGGAGATAGACGCATTTAATGTGAGGTTGAGGAATATTCCTTATTAAACTATAACATCTCCATAGAAACGAGACCCTTCACCAGACATGATACTATAAGTGCACATTTTGCACAGAATTAAATGGTTACAAACAAAAGACGCACAAGGTGGAGTTTAAAGCTGCACTCTGTAACTTTTCTTGTGGAGAATATGCGATAAACATGAGTTTGTGTCCATGCAGATGTTGGTGCATTGTCTGGAATGTTCTACAGTATTTGTATTTATAGTATTATAGTATAGTATACAGTATATATATAAACTAATTATATATAATATATTATATATATATATATATATATATATATATATATATATTATATATAAATATATATATATATATAATATATATATATATATATATAATATATATATATATATATGCTTAGGAGCAGGCCTTGGGCACTCGAGCAATAGAAGCCCAGATCTACCAGAAAAGACCCTACGGTGTGGGCTGTGCAAAGATCTGCTCACGTCGCACACGTGTTTACATCACATACATATAGACATACATACACAATCAAATTACACACACTTTTTTCACACAGATTTCCTCCCAAAAACACTCGTCTAAACACGTCTGTTCAGACGTCATCATATAAAAGTAACCACAGACTTCTATTTCAAGTGATCCACGCATGTTTTGGTAATGCTGTATTTGAGACTTGAGTGTTCAGAGAATTTCCCCTATCCCCGCCCACTTCTCTGTACAGACTTGTGTTTCGTGGTATCGTTATTGAGTATCGAGTCTCTTCCTTAGCATTGAAAAAAATTTGACTCCAGATCATCTTTGTTTTCATCAATAAAAACACGCCGTAGACCAAATTTTGATAAGTCTTTATTTATATAGCACTTTTCACAGACATATGTCACAAAGACTCTTTACAGAGTATTATAGATTCATTATTCTTTTCTCTCCACACTCGGTGATGGTAAACTACTATTGTAGCCACAGCTGCCCTGCGGCAGACGGAAGCGAGGCTGCCATGCCAATCGGCGCCATCTGACCACCACCATCACTCACACACACACCACTTTCATACTAGGCAATGTGAGTGAAGTGTCTTGCCTAAGGACACAACAACAGTTACTGTGACTGGTGCCCCACTGTGGCTCCTGATTTTCCCAGTGTCTCCCATCCAAGTGCTGACCAGGCCCAGCCCTACTGAGCTCCTGAGATCTCAGTTGTAAAGAGTAGTCTTAGATCAATACTGCGGTGTACATTTAATAATATATAATAATTGTGAACTAAAATAATACATAAACAGATAAATAAAATGATAAAAACTGAATATACCTGAATCAAAAGTGATCTCTTCTTAAATCCTGTATATAGGACAGAGCGGCGTGTTCGAGTATATGTAGCTTATAATGTGTATGTTTATGCATTTGGGGCGGTGTGCAGAACCCTCCATCTGCTCGGACATAAGGCTGGATGCCCTGGACAATACCATGTTAATTACTCCGACAATAATTAGCATATAATGATGTAGTACCCTTCACTATCGCAGTCTGCAGCTACACGGGGAATACGACGTTTTCTCAAGCCAATAATAACGTAATAAGATAACGGATAGCGGATGCCTATCTCGATTTTAATCTCGTTTTACTATAATTAACTGGAGAATATGTTTAGTGTTTAATTTTAAGTAGGGAACGAAACAAAAGTGGCAGAGGTGAAAAATACAACCCACAAATCCCAGTAACCGATAAACTATTTGACATGAAGTTGCACTGAGTAACTTTACGGCTAGAGGGTACACCACCAGGTTTTGCTTTGCTGGAATGTTCTGCAGTATGGCATTAAACGTAGCTATCTCCATGGAGACAAGACACCACCAGGTCAAGTTACAGGTCAGGTCTGCGGAGGGGCGACCTTGCTTGTAAGTCATTTTTGAGCGATAAAAACAAACTGAAATGAAATAAACGCAAGGCAGATTTGTTTAATGCCATACTGTGGAATAAAATCTCCATGGAAACAAGATGGTCAGTCTTCGCCAAAAACGTACCATAGTGGAACTTTAAAACATACCTTTTCCTAACCTGAATTTCTGGATTATTTGGTTTATTAGTGTCACGATAAGAACATTTCAAAACTCAATTTTGATGGGAAGGAATATGAGAAAATATATGTTATTCTGATAGTTTATGTTATTTGGTTCTTTTTTCAGACCAAGGGTTTGTTTTTCATACCTGACAGTTTCGACTGCTCACTAGCGGTCTTCCTCAGAGTTTTATTTATTTATTTATTTCGGTCACAGGTATATTTTGACATTAATTCATAAACAGTCATATTTAACATACACAGACAGAAAAGGTGCAGGCTGAAGCTTAAGCTTATTATGCCTTTACCCTTTATTCCTTTGTCAGAGCTTCATCTTGACATCAGTTCATCTTCATAAATACAGCAGGAAGAAACAAACTAATCAGTAACAGAACAACAAAGTTCTACAGCACAAACTAAGTCTCATATTTCATGTTTCTGTCCAGAGTTAAACATTTAAACTTCTTTATGAAGTGAAAGAAAGTGGTGCACAATTTTAGGTTTTCTGTACAGTTGTTCCAGAGCTCCGCCCCTTTAACAGATTTACAAAATTTCATAATGTTTGTTCTGATTTTCTTTTTAATAAACACGGTCGTGCCTCTGAGCTCATATCGGCTCTTTCGGATTTTGAACATGTTCTGTAACGATTTCGACAGGAGATTGTTGTTTACTTTGAACATGATTTTAAGAGTGTAAAGGTCGACTAAATCGTTAAATTTCAGCGTTTGAAGGTTTATAAATAATGCATTGGTTGGTTCGTTATAAGTTGATAATGTGATGCTCTTATTGCCTTTTTTTGTAGGGTAAAGATTGGCTTTGTATTCGTCTTATATGTATTGCCCCAAATCTCAATACCGTAGGTTATGTAGGGCATTACCAGCGAGTTATATATAATAAAAAGACTGTTTTTATCTAGGGTATATCTATATTTATATATAATTGCGATCACTTTGGATAGTTTGTTCCTAATTGTATTTATGTGTGAGTCTTGTGATGTTGCTTGTGGCGTTTCTGGTGTCCGCTAGTGAGCAGTCGAAACTTTCAAGTATGAAAAACAAACCCTTGGTCTGAAAAAAGAACCAAATAACATAAACTATCAGAAGACCAAATGAATCTCATCGGACTAATATGAGAAAATGTTGTTTTTGCCGACGTGCACGGTGGCTCGTCGGCAAAAAGTCAGTGGGGCCATTCATTTGTGTTGACAGTTGCATGGCGTGTGTCTGTCGTGAAATAACTCTTCTTATTTTTGAAGTAGGTTTTGCATTTAATTGTTTTGACATGACTTCATCGTTTTACTGCAAGTCACTGAATGTTGAGGATCAAAAACGTTCATTTGTGACTGTTGTAACTGTTGATGATGTTGATGATGACTTGTTGATACAAACACTTTTTGCCTAAATGGCTGATGTGATGTCATTGTGTTTTCTCGTATAGACTCGATACTCAATACCGATACCATGATGGCAATAAAAAACACTCTTTCTTTAGACAATAGACAATTCACTGACTTTAAACCACTACTTTTTTCTCACATTTTTAACGCTGCACCTTATAAAAAGATGCGGCGAATATATGAACGGTGTATTTCTTTGGCACATTGTCCATTCATATATACGGTCTGTGGTTTGGCAACACAGCAGATGCGTGCAGCCTGAGTGCAGAAAACACCACTGTCTCTGCGGTTACACATGGATCTAGGGTTAAAATGAAGTCGCAGCGTTTACTAGTGATGTTGTCAGCACTCAGATAGTTTATCGCTGTGTGATAAAATAAGTTATGATGATAAATGAACATTAGTGAGGGGGATACGTCTTACCTGTGTGCTTTAAATGCAGGTTGGTGCATAAAATACAAGAAAAAATATCCCAATGTTCAGTAGCTCCGTTCACTCATATTTGATACACCTACCCCCGCCCGAAAGCCTGAAATGTGCTGAAATCCTACAAGACACTGACATTGACTGACTGATTGATGTAACTGTGGAAGAAAGAGCTGCTGCACATGAGCTCGACATCACTGAGTCAATGGTGAGACATTTGACACGGCGGCATGACAAACTGACTCAATGCAAAAAGACGACAAAAACTTAGGACCTGTTTACAGGAGAGCACTTGTGGGTAAAAACAAAAAAATATATATTTTTTTAGATGTGCCTTTTGTTTAGACTGTGACGGCGTTTTTGGGCTTAAAAACACAAAAATCTGAAACCACCCTCCAGATTGGAAAAGTTGAATACACTTCGCCGTAGCGTTTCTGTCTACACTGCCCAAAACTCTGGTCCAGATCCGCTCACGTTTACATCACATACAGTACACAGAAATAAACATGTCGGATCATTTCCATATGTTGGACCTTCAAAACAAAACCTACAGGAGGCTCCCAACAAATGTAGAGAATCTGCAGAGACACTATTAGTGCACAGAAAAAGATCTACAATCACCTCTGTCAAATTCTGGACGCACCAGGTCATCGCAGGCGAGTCAGACGGATATGGACGAGACCTGGAGAACCAGTCGATGGTGGGACAACTTTGTGGAAGGAGAAGCTCATGAAAATATGTGCGTGAAAACTTCTGTCGGTCCAAAGATGCTCTTGTTGCTTTAAGTACAAACATACCCAATCGAATTCCACGCACTTTTACATCACCGTAGCACGCAGATTTCCTCCAGAAAACTCTCGTCTAAACTCAGAATAAAAAGTGAAGACACCAGTTTTGCGTCTTCTGTTTAGATAATCCTCATATAAACATAGCCATAATAATAAAAGCAAATGGCTCGAACTTGAAAACGTTCTTGAAGACGTGGACACCTGCGGCTTATATTCATGTGTGGCCTATATATGTGTACAATTTTAAGATTTAGTTAAAATTTTGTTGATGTGTTTTATATTCAGATGCGCTCAATAATCCGGAAATTACAGTACTTTCTTTTCTATTCTCATATGTCTTATATCTGTGTAATCCCTCAGTGGTCCAGGTAGGTTCCATAGTGCTCCATGGGCGTATACTACTACTACTACTACTGCTACTTCTACATCTAATACGACTACGACTACTATTACTACTATCTTTTTTAATCCCTAAGTGGTCCACTAGTCTCTGCGCTCGTATATTTCTTCTGATTCAGCTCAAGATCTTTCTAAAACAATTCAGGAAAGGTTCATTTCTGTCCCTTGAATGTGACTTTTTCAGTTTTGATACCTGCCGATACCTGATTTTCGATATTTCTGACAGGCCCGCGTCGTATAAATTATCCGAAAGACAAAACAACTTTTAAAATGCCAAGATGTTTCCAGATGGTTTATGCTGAGATGAGCAGACGGAGAAGAGGGAGGAGGAGGTAATTTACCGACAGCGCTGTCCTCCTGTGACTCCCGCCTCGGCCGCGTTGCCAGATAAAACAGACCTGGCGCCCCGCTGTGAGCCCATCAATCAGGCCTTATATACACGCTCAAAGGAGACCAGTGTACGCCCCGCCGCGCTAACGCTAACGAGCTAGTTACACGCGCGCATGTTTGCATAGCCCCAGAGCACTGCCAAAATCATATAGACTCTAATGTACACAGCAGAAGCACCGGGAGAGAAAACAGAACCTGCAGGACGGGGTCGGGTTCACAACAGTCAGGAAGTGTGCTTTTTACACTTGAGGTTTTTTAAAGAATTCCTGTTACGCTATTTTCTGATCTACAGTATGTTCTAATGTTGTTAGCTGTGTTTTTGTTTCATTCACAAACGTTTAACACACGCGTCTCCGTCTCCCACGTGGCTCTCGGATATGACGTCACACCCACGCGTCAACCGTTGGACTATGTTTTGTTTGTCTGACTCGGAGAAAAACGTGGACAGTAACCGGGAAGTTATTGTTGTTTCAGCATTGGCCGAGTACCAGGCGCTTCAAAATATGTCTGCGCTTCAACTACACAGCCTCGAGGAAGAATTCAGTGTAAATAATATGATCCGGTATATTAGTGAAGTGAAAGCGTTAAAAACATGGGCGACACCGACTGCCAAACTCATAAACGGTGATACGGACAGAGTAAAGTACTGCAGTAATACAGACGGAGTATAAAGTATTGCAGTGATACGGACGCAGTAAAGTATTGCAGTAATACAGACGGAGTAAAGTATTGCAGTAACACAGACGGAGTAAGGTACTGCAGTAATACAGACGTAGTATAAAGTATTGCAGTGATACGGACGCAGTAAAGTATTGCAGTAATACAGACGGAGTAAGGTACTGCAGTAATACAGATGTAGTATAAAGTATTGCAGTGATACAGATGCAGTAAAGTATTGCAGTAATACAGACGGAGTAAGGTACTGCAGTAATACAGACGTAGTATAAAGTATTGCAGTGATACGGACGCAGTAAAGTATTGCAGTAATACAGACGGCGTAAGGTACTGCAGTAATACAGATGTAGTATAAAGTATTGCAGTGATACGGACGCAGTAAAGTATTGCAGTAATACAGACGTAGTATAGGGTATTGCAGTGATACGGACGCAGTAAAGTATTGCAGTGATACGGACGCAGTAAAGTATTGCAGTGATACAGACGCAGTAAAGTATTGCAGTGATACAGACGCAGTAAAGTATTGCAGTGATACAGACGCAGTAAAGTATTGCAGTGATACAGATGCAGTAAAGTATTGCAGTGAAACAGAGGCAGTAAAGTATTGCAGTGAAACAGACGCAGTAAAGTATTGCAGTGAAACAGAGGCAGTAAAGTATTGCAGTGATACGAGTGACTGAAATTGTCATTTAATCCACCAAAACTCCAAATACAATGAAAACCGTTCATACTTAAAAGTGACACTGGGCAAAGGCAGCTTGGATTCTATCTCGGAATCTTTGCTCGGTCTCCTCCGAGTTGTTCCAAGTTTTGAGTTGTGCCGTCCGAGGAAAAAGGGTGTGTCAGTGCATGTCGCTAGTCAGTGTCCTCGGACCTCTGAGTCGGACCTCTAGAGTTCTTCCCTCAAACTGAAAATAACCTACGCTGTGATGTCACATGGTGATACAGGAAGTGTGTTTATAAACTCCATACACTTTCACTAGAATCATTTTGATCATTTCAGACCTGGAATTGTAGGGCTTAAAGCTCAATTTAGATTTTTGGGGGGAAATCCGATTTTTTTTGGAAGGTCATTCATATTTCCAATTAAATGCGACTTGTATGTGATCTCCAGTGTGAACTTTAAACGAAAACGAACGTGTCCCGCAGGATCATTGAAGAACACGACGACATCACAGAAGACACAAAAGTGGCATCGTGTCTTCGCGTTTTATTCCGTGTTTAGATAAGCATTTTCGGGAGGAAATCTGCATGAATATGGTGATGCAAAAGTGCGGAATCCGATTGGGTATGCA